>NC_137463.1:32269283-32818182 GCF_964235325.1 Thermobia domestica | reverse complement strand
CCCTCGCGTCATTGTGGGCGAGGGAATTTGAGGATGAGGGTGCCATCGAGAGGGTCACCCTCGCGAGAATGAACACCTCTGATATAGGCTATAGTACTGAAATTAAAAGCGCAAGGATTTTTATATTTATTTTAATTTACTTATTTATGTACGTATTTTTACCACGATCGCTTATACTTTGTATTCAACAAACACTGAAATTTTGTTTTTCTATTGCAAACATGTTTAACGATATTGGCCAAAGGAAGGGAGAAAAATCCAATGGGTGCTGAGCATCCGTTAAAAATCTTCAATAGGTGCTTCAATCCCGGAGCACTCATGTAATCGGCGCTTATGCCTCCTCGTCTAGTTCCATCATGTGAGCCAAGGTTAGATTTCAGATAGAAACGCATTCAGTAAAATTTTCTTCAGTCCAGTATTTCTTAAACTGTGATTCAACAACCACAAGTAAATGGTCCTTGAGACCTGTCTTTGTGTTCTTAGATTGCACAATTAGTTCAAGCAGGATACGAAAAAAAAAAAAAAAAAAACTGCCATTGAATTGCATATCGCACACACTACAGTTGAAATTTCAAACAGATATAAATGATACAAATAAAAGATTATACAGTTCATTAAAGTTTAAAAAAATACAAATTCTAATCCAATTCTAGACCAGATTTCGCTACCTTTTTCTTTCAGGTAGCTCCCAAATTGCCTTCACGACGTTGCTAGATACCGCAATTCCATATTCCAACATCATCTGGTGAATACTAAGTCACCCACATACTACTTGACTTGTATAAACTCACGAGAAGCGGTATCCCAGTACGGCTACGACGTACGTATGACAGGTAGTACAAAAATGACTTTGACAAAAAAAAAGATAAAACTTTTTTTTTTCTTCAGAGTTTCGAGGTTTGTATAGCTGAAACGAACCTATCAAGTATGGTAACTGTAAAACAATTACAAACTGAAGCGAAATTGTTTTCGCTTAAAAGATAAAAAATATGCTCCTGTGGACGAAACATTTCTGAAACTCAAAACAAACAATTCCGAAGAAAAATAGGAAAGCGAGTCAATAAACGCAGCCAGTTCGTGAACTTGTATCAAAACTTTCCATTGTCAAAAATAATTAATTAGAAAAACAATTAATTCAAATTTATTTTTGTCTCAGCTTTGCCTCCACAGTGATGATTAATTACCAGAATCTCTCTTCACTTAATAAAATGCATTTCAGACGGATATTCTTGCGTTCACATCCTGGTAAATGAAATAATTTCTAAAACTACTGTTTAGAATATGTGCCTAGTGAATTTAATACAAACATCACCAAACTGAAATATGAATTTATTTTTAAATTAGAAGCATCAAATAATTTCTAGATAAAATATAAATCTAATAAGTGTATTGATTCTTTATGTCATTGCGTATTTTCACAAAAGAATACTCTGGTTTTTAGATTTAAGTTTCAATTTTGCTTGTCTGCAATACAGTTTTTAAAAGGACTTCATAACGTATATTAGAATCATAGATTCGTTCTAGAGTCTCTATCCCTTACTTTTTTTTTTTTAATTAATTCGCCTTTTCCTTTTCCAAGGTTAACTAATGCAACTCAACTGTTTATTTATATTATTTACACTTCATGGGTTGCTTAGCTCACAAACAAAAGAAAAACATTATTCTGAACTTAACAGAAATAGACATAAGTACAAAAGCCACAATATACATTAAATTATCGTTGCATCATGTTCTCATTTGAATATCATTATTCGATTATCTCTCATATACTTAATTTGAAGAGCCTAATATAAACACGTTTTGGAAAATGAAACACGAAGTGAATTGGACGGACTCAGGGTAAAAGGTAACAAGTCATTTTTATTCATTTTTCAGGAGAGTCATCTTATTCCCTTTTACCCAGTGTGGATTCCATTGTAGCTTAATTATTCCCTTTTGCACGTCTCTTGTACTTGTTTTTGGTCACGTCTTTTTTTTTTCATAGGTCTTTTCATATCTACAAAAAAGCGCCATTTAAAATACTACAACTCTGTGTTAAAAACCGAAAATTGTTAAAAAAAAAAAGTGACTTGTTACCTTTTACCCTGAGTCCGTCCAATTGTCATGTTAAGTATTCTAAGCCTAATCTAGTCAAAAAAAAAAAAAAAGGTATCCCTTAAGAGCCTGCCTTACTAAAAATAATACAAATTTTACCATTTTTCTTTTGCTTGTTTATTCATCAGTGAAAGGAGATAATGAAATGCAAGTCACTACAATCATAGATAATGTTATTCTACAACAGAAAATATGAACCTGAAGAATGTTCAGTGTTGCCATCCATAGAAATTACAGTGTTGCCAGAAAAACAATTTCTCTAAAATCTAAGTTAAGACAGCGAGTAGAGGAATGAACTCAACTGCATTTGATTACGTATCATGTTGTTTTGGTTTCTTGTAAACTACTTTTTAATTAACATTATTATTTAGTTTTATAAACTGTATGTTAAAACTATTTTGTTTATGACAAACTAAATACAATTATTATTTAAAAAGCAGTTGACAGGAAACCGAAACAACATGATACGTAACCAAATGCAGTTGAGTTCATTCCTCTACTCGCTGCCTTAACTTAGATTTTAGGGAAATTGATTTTTTCTGGCAACACTGTAATTTCTATGGGTGTCAACACTGAACATTCTTCAGGTTCATATTTTCTGTTGTAGAATAACATTATCTACGATTGTGGTGACTTGCATTTCATTATCTCCTTTCACTGATGAATAAACAAGCAAAAGAAAAATGGTAAAATTTGTATTATTTTTAGTAAGGCAGGCTCTTATGGAACACAACTTTTGAAATGACTGCCATTTCTGTTCTAGTAAGTTGGCACCACTGAATGCTACACCATTTTCATCTGTTGTATTTGTGGTTAGTAGTCACGAAGCACCGAACAGCGCATGATCGTCATTTGTTTTCTGTATGGGTAGGAATTCACAACTTTGACAACACGCTGTTTCATCGTGAAGCGTTTCATTCCTAGCCGTACAGAAAACAGATGACGATCACGCACTATTCGGTGCTCCGTCACTACTAACCACAAATACAACAGATGTGAATCACGTAACGTTCAGTGCTGCCAACTTACTAGAAAAGAAATGGCGGACATTTCAAAAGTTGCGTCCTTTAGCTTTACGAGTATTCATATAACTTTTTTTTTTAAACTATATTCAGCGAGAAAGTCTTTTCGTTTCAAGTTATAATAAAAATAGCTTCGTTGTTTTCTTAATTTTATAATAGCTCAACGTGATAATAGTACTTATTCAGCTTACGCTACCGTTTGAGTAAAGATAAGAAATTTCTAGAGTCTCCTGGACAACACTAGTTCGCACGATTCATAGTTTAAAAAACCTGTAAATTGATAACGTGATTGTACGAACGTAATGAAGAGCATTTATGAACATTTAAAGACATGCAATTCATTGCACAATATAGTCCAACAATAAATATGATTAGAATGTTGTTAAATCATATACCTTCGTAGACCTCTCATGACGCGGAAGAATTCTGATAGCTTCTAGATGAAATTAAGAAAAAACCAGGGCAAAAATTTTGTAAGAAAATTTACAAACCGAGACGTGAAATGAAACGTTTTCTGAGAATCGAGACGAGACGAGACGAAACTTTATGAAATGTACAATATAAGATGAGAAAAGATTATTTGTAGACAATGTCTCATAAATTGGGACTATATACACTTTGAAAACAAAACAAAATCGCTGCGATTTTAATAACGTGTACCCTGGAACTGTTTACCTATCGCCAATTTCCGTAGATATGAAATAGAGCAGAGAGCAAAGTCGTAGTAGGCATAAAGCTAAGCGTCCCCGATTCGATCACAAATCATGTGAGTTTGTGATAGACGGGTATTTCTTAAGGATTTTCTCGTTCCCCTTCTATCTTTTCACTACACTTTTTTACTTTTTTTTTTAACGTTCAGTCCACTATCTGTCTCTTTTATTCTGAATGTTTATACACTTCAATACACTACTGACGGATCAGTATTTTGGCTTTCTTACAAATAGTCTCCACGTTTGACTGTCGCGTGAAATTCTTGTCACATATATATAAACGTGACATGAAAAGCTAATTAAATAAATAATCACACTATCCCCCATTACATACTGTACTGTTGTATATCGATTTATCAAATTCTTACAGCACTGAGCGAAAATATTTTCCGTTTTTTATTTATTTATCTTCAAATGGTTTACAAGCCTCTTCAGATGGCTTTCTAGGAAACATTCTATGTAAGTAGAAAGACTAAATTTGATTGGATTTTCAGTTTAGAGTCCCTTTCAGCAGCGAGGCTGTATGAGACGTGCACTTACGGCTTAACGTGAGACCCGAACCACATAAGCTCCCGCCGGGACATTGAACCCGGGTCTCCCACGCCAAAGGTGCCTACGCTAACTAGAATGACTAAAGACAGAGTAGTTAAACATGTAAAGGAATGTTATGTTTGAATGATGCATAGTTCCTATCGTAGAACTCCTGTCGTATAGAACTGATACTGGTAGTAGTTACGGTTTGTTCCAAGCGTCATGATTTGCACATGGTCGCTTTCAGACCTCTTCATTAGTAATTTGATACCTCATAAAAAAATCTTTGAGTTTTACGTCCCACTGTTACGCCTTGTGGGTTAAAGGAGACTGTTACGATGAGAAACGAATGAAATGGTGGAATGAAGAACTCCGAGAGAACTCAAAAAAAACACGCATATGGTGTTTGTCCACCACAAAGCTCACTTGGTGCAAGCTGGGATCGAACCAAGGACCCCATGCACCAGAGGTGAACGCTCTACCACTGAGCCACCGCGGCCCTAACTAGCAATTCGATTCCTTATAAGAAAAGGCGTGTTGTCATTACTTGTCTTACATCTATTTACTTTGCAATATTTAGCCAATTAAACAATAAAAACTCATACGCCTACATGGTAGGGCAAGGGAAGGAGCGGCTGAAACTGAATTCTCCCCTGAATTGTGGAAGGACATTCAGTTCTTCGAAATACAAGTCTAAACGTATTAGATTTTGCTTACATACATACTATAGTATTTAATATATTTTCTGCTATAGTGTAGTTACTGTAGTTACAGAAGCGATACAATGTATGTAAATAATTATCTTACTTAAGAGGCATAGGAACGATATCTCATGTAAAATAATATTGTCTACGGCGATCTTGTTCCACATTTCAATTATATTTTATCTATTTGCAGATATCATATAGTTACTGTAAAATTAGAGTTACTTTAATTTCGCCGTGATGGGGTCTCTTAAAGCGTTATGTGGACGGATGCATTAAGGTGTGAACGTGTTCGCGACTGCGTCTGTGTGTGTCGATCTTTTGTCCCCGCTTGGAAAAAACCCTGCGCGCGTACCTGCTCGAATGTCCATGAAGAGTATTTAATAATAATAATAATAATAATAATAATAATAATAATAATAATAATAATAATAATAATAATAATAATAATAATAATAATTATTATTATTATTATTATTATTATTATTATTATTATTATTATTATTATTATTATTATTTTAAAAACCTCCAGCTATATGAAAAGCAAGTAGCAGTATTACAATGTACACCTTGGTAAACCAAGCTCGTTAACAGGCTAAATTTTACTAATCCAAGGTTTAAATACAGCATTTTTCCCTCAAATTTATTTTAAATATATTTTAGTAATATTCTAAAATGGAAAATATTCAGTGAAATTTGTCGAGTACAAAGTAACTTAATTTCATATTAGTGTTGAATTCCATGAACGTATTAGTATTTTGCATCCTGAGCATTATACTAACCCTCTAAACTCAACCACACTACGGGTAGTCTGTCAATCAAGGATACTATCCATAATTCCTCCGATAGGAATACATGGAGAACCGATTTCTGATTGTCCACATCTTGACATCAACTGGATGGATCACATTCACCAACGAATTCGATTCCTAATTGTTCACCTTCTACATCCTGGACAAAATTAATTGTGACCTATCTAATAGTTTTTAAGTGTTTGCCGGGCAACAGAGTAAACATACACCTAGAGGGTGGTCCGGAAGTGGGCGTACCCGCCCCCTTTAGTTTCAACAGTATAGTGTTAGTTATGGTAGAATGTCTGTATACAATTACCTTGAAGTCTTACGAGTCATAAACATCGGTATGATCACCATCCATCTCGTAACACAGTTGAATTCTGTGCCAAGTTCTCGCAGATGTTTTGCGGCGATTCTCCGGAGTTACGAGGGTGAAAGCGTGTTCTACAGCTGCTCGTAATTCCTGCGTTGTGTGATATCGAGTGTTTCTTACTTGTTGCTTTATGAAATCCCAGAGAGCATTGTCTGGTCTCGTCAGATAGAGACTTCTTGGATTCCAGGCAAAGGGAGCTGGTGAAGATGCACAACCTCTTCCAATCCAGTGGCCAGGAAACGCCTGATTCAGGAAATTGAGCACATGAATCGCGAAGTGCGCTGATGCTCCATGAATGGATAGCAATGTTGCCAGTCAATGCCAAGCAATGTTATAAACAAATGTGAGTAAAACCTAAAACCGTCGGAAAACACCAATTAGGGATACGCCTACTTCCGGACTACCCTGTATAAAGGAGTTTTTGATACACCAAATTCCTTAAAGATTGTTGTGTCAAAAACAAATGTTGGGGGGGGGGAGCAGAACAAATAGTTAAATTATCTACCTATTATTACTAGTAAAGACCTCCAATAGGAAGCGAAAAAAAAAGCAAGAATAGGAATGGCGACAGAATCCTCTAAGGAAAAAAAATGTTGGTCGATTATGAGAATTAAGAAAAAGACTCATCACATATGTTATGTGCAATAATGAACTATAGACAATAGAAATTAACGAAATTGTCTAAGGTCCTTCGAGATGTGTATATGGAGAAGAACAGGGAAAATACGAGGCCGAAACGGGAAACTAATTAGAAATCGTTAGGACGAATACGAAAGAAAATATGCAGATAATTAAAATAAGTAAAAGGAAACAAGGAACTTCGAAAATCGATTGTATTTAGTGGAAAGGGATGAGCGTCATGATGGGAAGAAAACAGGGAAATGCGAGAAGACAACTGCTGGAAATATTAAGAAAGATACTTGTATGTCAAGACTACGATCGGTTGATTGGAATTTTACCTCTTTCTTTCAGAACACACGTTGTGAGACATCAACCTACGGTTTAAGATGAAGTCCGAAAAGCCGTACTGCCATCAAAATTTGAAGCCTCATTCACTGGGAATCGAACTCGGCAGCCTGAGTACCAAAGATCCAATAATAATAATAATAATAATAATAATAATAATAATAATAATAATAATAATAATAATAATAATAATAATAATAATAGGACTACGACAGAAGGCCTTATAATATTGTAATGTTAATACGTACGTACGTTACTCCGCACGATAACTTGAAGAAAAGCAAAATTTTGAATTATATTCTTTTTTGCAATCGGCCGAGTTCGTTAATACATTCAATCCGTTAACATTTTCAAGGATAACGGTGAGTTTAACGGTAGTTATCCATATCCCATTTTCTTCTATGGGAACAAAGATCTATGATTCTAGAATGCTAGAAGTTACACATGGCGCCGTTAGATGGCAGCACGCATCCTCCAGCGTTTGACATCTACCGGACGAAATTGAAACTTCTAAGAGGGGACACTTGCAAGGACAAGGGTTTACAAGTAAATGCAAAGAAAACTAAATGGAAGATCACCTGGATAGTAATTCGGCAAATTACGGACGCGTTAAAATATCAAATAATAGCTACTTTCCACAAAATGGATATACACTTTCAAATATCTAGGATCAATATTAAGTGACCAAAATCATATTCACGAACAAATTAAATGTCAACTTAAAGCAGGCAATTCGTGGTACTGTCCAGTTTAAAATCTTTTGTCGTCGCGAATTCCGCCGAGGAAATTGACGCTTAAAATAAATAAAACGATAATCATGAACGTTGCATTGTATGATTGCAAAACGAGGTCTCTGAGGGAAGAACGTAAACTGATAGTATTTGAGAACAAGATCCTGAGACGAATATTCGGACTTACGATGAGCGGGAATCGGAAATGGCGGAAACTTCATAACGAGGTACTACATGATTAATACCGTTCATCGAACATTGTTAAGGTCATCAAGTCTAGGAGGCTCGGGTGGGAAGGTCACGTAGCCATAATAGAAGAAAGCAGAATCGATTTCACAGTTTTTACTGTAAATCCAATTGCAAAACGGTCATTAAGAAGATCTAGGCGCAGATGGGAGGACAATATTAAGACGGATCTCGCAGAAATAGAAATACTGGATCCAGTTGGCTAAGGAGAGAAGTCAATGGAGAGCTTTTGTGAACGTGGCATTGAACCTCCGGGTTCCATAGGCCACAGAGTTAGTTAGTTAGTCTTTAACAGAGTTTATTATGATACGTTTCTCCATTGGACCTGAATTAGTTGGGAGTCAAGTTTAAAAATATCTTTTCTCTCTATTTTGACTAAATTACGTGCTAAAAATTCTATGAAATAAGAGACTGTATTCGTCTTCTGCTTTATTATGTCTTGACAAAACAAACACATGATGATGAAATAGGCGGGGCAAGTAGTGCCTCCTTTCATGTCTCATCATCATCCTGAAGCTCCCGTTAAGTATACACTACCCTGCATTACACAGGTGTTCAGCTTCTGAGATATTAATCTAAATACTCAAAAGTGGTTAATCTCCGCCAAACGGCCTTGAATCGTACAAAGATCTTTCAGACTCTTTGTATGTATACACGCCTCTGCATTTTTTCAAGGTTGCAGCCTCAACTTCAGTACATTTTTTCATTATTACATTATATTTTCAGGATCACGCTGTGAGACTTATAAGATTGTATTGTTAGTCCGTGTGTCCGTTATTTCGCACGATAACTCCTGGACGGAAGCTAATTTTATTTATTTATTGTTTCAATAAATAACTAGAAGAATGATCTCGGTCGGTATATCTGTGGTATTTTTTTTAGCTTAACGTCCCACAATTATGTCTGTTTGGCTAACGAGGACGGATGATTAGGGAAGTGCATGATGATGGATGAATTAGTGGAATGAGAATGTGGGAGAAAACGGGAGTACCCTTGGCCGGGGATCGAACCAGGGACCCCACGCACCACAGCTAAACGCTCTACCATTGAGCCACCAATTCTCCTTAAGAGGCCTCATCCCGGCGAAATTAAAATACCGCTAATTTTACAGTAATTATGTGATATCTTCAAATAGATAAAAGATCATCGAAATGTGGAACAAGAGCGCCCTAGACAATATCATTTTACATGAGATACCGTTATCACGACTCACTTATCTGCTTTCGATTTCGAGCCATTTTGAAAATCGGCATTTATTTTCGCGTTTCTAAACGGCTGAAAACGGAAAGCCACTAGGTGACTTGTGATAACGGTAGCTCACGCAAAATAATATTGTCTAGGGCGCTCTGTTCCACATTTCAATTATCTTTTATCTATTTGAAAATATCACATAATTACTGTAAAATTAGCGGTATTTTAATTTAGCCGGGATAAGGCCTCTTACCCCTTTTAGGATTTTTGGTAACTTTTGTTACCATGACGTGGTATCGTCTTTGACCGCTTATTTAGATTCTATAGCAGGTATATAAGCAGTTTTTCTTTTCATTAATCAAGTCAAGGATGGACCAAAGAACATCCTAGATGCGTTTTGGAACCGGATGATCAATTTGGCGGTGCCGAGTGGGGACGGAGAGGCGTGACTTTTTTTTTTATTTTTTCTTAAGGTAAATTTCAAAAAAATTTCACGCCTTCGGTTTTCACAATATTAGATTGGAAATTTGCATACAGATTGTGTGTACCTTTGGGTACTTCTCAAATTGTTTTGAGATCCCTACGTGAAACCGGGGATGGGAGTGATTTTTTCAGAATAATTTCCAGGTTTTCCCGACTTTTTCGGTTCAGGTGTATGATACGGGCATGTGAGTGATACCGTTGGAAAAAAGCTCGTTATACTGAAGAAAATGGCGTTTGAATTATTACTCTACATCAAATAATAATGATGCAGTAAATAAATAAATAAATAAATAAATTTTCAATCCTGTATCTTGAAAACAAAGGACGGAAAAAATTGTTGAAAATCTGAATTTAGGCTCTATCTCTACACACACACACACACACACACACACACCGTCCTTTGTTATCAAGATACAGGATTGAAATTTTGAACACGTATTATGTACATAACAATGTATTTTAAGAATAAAAGTTCCGATCAATATGTCAATTCAGGCCTGGGTCAGAGAGTCAAAGTATTTTGGTGGGATTTTCAAAAAAAAAAAAAAAAACTTCCTGGTTTTTCCCTGATTTTCCGATTCAGGTATATGATACGGACATGTGAGTGGTATCGTTGGAAAAGGGATTATTATACTGAAGAAAATGGCGTTTGAACCATGACTCTAGATCAAATAGGAACGACGCAGTACATTTTTTTAAATATTTTTATATATACATAGAAGTATATACCTGCACATATATGAAAAAATGGGTCAATTTCAGACTTTCAAAAATTTCTCGTGATATCAGTTTTCAAGATACAAGAATGAAAATTTGCACATGTATTATGTACGTAATAACGTATTTTTAAAAGAAAAATTCAGACCCCTATGTGAACCCAGACCCGGGCTAGAGGGGCCTAAAAATTAAGAAAACATTTTTTTTTCGAAAAATTTCATGTTTTTCTCGATTCTCCCGTTTCTGGTATATAGTACCTACAAGCGAGTGATCCGTTGGAAAACATGATCTATCCTGAAAAAAAGGAAGTATGAACTATGATTCTACCATAAATAGTACGGAAGCAGTAACTGTTTGAGTGAAAGTCTAAAATTTACCTCAAAAAAGTGGAAATACTAAAATGGTTAAACAACTATAGAGTTTACTGATAAAGTGTACAAATATATGTTAAGTTATGAAATTTTGTGGGGTTCAGGATCCGTGGAATCCTCCGTAGATGCGCCCCTACATACAAGTAAGGTATTTTTTAATTATTTTTTTGTAATTATCTTGGCCGAGCTCGTTAATGGAGCCAGTCCGTTAACATCTTAATGGATAACGGACCTAAATAGTGGTTATTTACATATATCACGTATCCCATACATGTAAGCGAATTTTTAAATTCTGTTTTTGCAGCAAATAGCTAGAGCGAGTATCTCGCAGAGTTCGTTAATGGAGTTAAGTCCGTTAACGTCTTAACGGAGACTATCTATATCCCATACATGTAAGTCTTCGCGTAATCACCTTTACTGTCTTCACCAGAGTTTATTACTATAGGTGAAGACGATGATATGTATTCGAAGACGGTTAATGGTTTATATTTCACATTATTTGTCTTCTTTCAGCAGTTAACCTTGTGGTACGCTCATTATTGATTCTCCATCCGCCATCCATCATCTTTTTAGAAACATCTGCTGCAGAAAGTCAAAGCAGATCATATTAAATATCATAAATCATGTTTGGTTGCTATTGCTCAATGATCTTTTGTTATATATATATCTCCTCTAGGAATACCTATAGGTTATATATACCTTTTTTTCTCCTCTTCAAGGGCAACCTCTCAATAGTTTATTTTCTGTTCAATAATTATCTCTGCTTTTATTGAGAATCAATAGAAAAGGATGAGGAATGATCGGCATCTAATTATAATACTTCGTGTGTGTGTCTGTGTGTAAATACACTTTAAAAAATATCAAAAATTAATGGTGAAGCTTTATTCTCATGAATGATAAGAAACAGCAATACTTTCTTATCTATATAAATAAAATTGAAAATCACTATGTTTGTGACTAAATCTCCTGAACCGCCCGGCCGATCTCGATCAAATTTGTAACATGTATGAGGTTCGAATCGAGACTAGGCTGGTTTTAGGCTATTCACTTTGATTGTACAACTGAGCTGCGGGAGAGGGGGAGGGGGTATAGAAAAATAATAAAACTTAATAACTCCTGAACCACTAGACCGATATTGATCAAATCTTCAACATAGATGAGGTTCAGACCTGGAATCGTTTTCATGATTTAAATTTGATGGAGCAACGTAAGGGAGGAGAAGAAGCGGGATATATATATATATATATATATATATATATATATATATATATATATATATATATATAAATCAATTTATATAGGAAAGCCATGGGGCAAATCGAATGATGTTGTCGAGGTGCCCCCCAGGGCCGCCTTTCATGAGAGCCCAGGCCCAACTTTGAAATTTTAAACGAAAATATGGACAAAGTGATACCTCATTCGATAGATGTTCATACACTAAACAGCATTGTGGCAAAAGATTGTTCATATAGGTCACCGTTTTCAAAATGGCCGCCAAGACATGGTGTCCGTACCAAATAAAACGTCAAGTACTACTGATATGAAAACGGTTGAAAATAATAACGGATGAACAGAATAAAATTCCTATAAGAAATCACAGAGGGTATTTATCATTTTACGGCTCGAAAATGTTGCAACAGAGATGATTAGAGTAAAAGTGCCATAATGAAAAGGAGGAAATCTAACTCCTAGAAAATCATCGTTCCAACGTCCTCCGTAAGTGGGTGAAGCGGGACGGGAATGAACGGTGAAATTGCAAATGAGAACCTTAGCTTTTGCAAATTGTATCTACACAACAAAATTATCTGAAATGTGTTTTTTTCTAAGAGATAGATATCTGTAATGAAAAAAAGTAGGTAAAATTCTTGTTAAGGTAGCTTCCAATTTGATTGCAGGCAATGATTTGTGCAAAGTGAATCAACTGAAATGCGAAACCAATTTTTTGAACAATGCAATTTTAGAACAATCTGTTCAAACGTTGTTTTGCTCAAAAGTCGTCTGCACAATATTGGTTCATTATAGTACCAGTCACTTGTACACCCAAGTGTTTCAGACAAACCATACCTATTGCAAGTAAAAGTGGTGTTCTCATTTGAGATTTTACCATTCATTCCCGCTTTACTCACTTCCGGAGGGAGATCGGAAAGATAATTTTCTAACAATTACAATTTTGAAAACGGTGACCCATATGAACAATCTTTTGCCACAACGCTGTTTAGTGTATGAAGATCTATCGAACGAGGTATCACTTGGTCCATATTTTCGTTTAAAATTTCTAAGTTGGGCCTGAGGGTCACCGCGACAACATCATTCGATTTGCTCCATGGCTTTCCTATTTGAGTTTTTATTTGGTTCATTTATGTTCAACCGTTTTCTTATTAGTGGTACTGGACGTTTATCTGATACAGGTAACATATCTTGGCGGTCATTTTGAATACGGTGACGGATATTTAAAATCTTTTGCCACATCGCTTTTTAGTTTTTAAAAATCTATCGAACGAGGTGTCAGTAGCCCCATGTTTCCATTTAAAATTTTAAAGTTGGACTCCGAGGCCCTCTTCAAGAGCGGAATTACGCATGTAACCTATCTTTTTAAGTACGCCACCTACACTTTTTTCTCAGTATATATTGTGCAATGAGTTGCTTATCTTTAAACGTTTATAAATGCTCTTCATTATTTTGTAAACTCATTTTATCAATTTATAGTTTTTATACTATGAATCCACGTAACACTAGTTTACTACGAGATTTGAGTGAACTAGTATTGTTTACGAAACTCCAGAAATGTCTCGTCTCGAAAACGAGGGGAATTGTCGCTTTTTTAGTCTCGTCTCGAATGTCAAAATGTATTTCTCGTCTCGCACACAACGATATCACTAACAGTAAGTATAATTAGGGTTGACATATGTCCGTATTTTGTACGGACTGTTTGTATTTTTGGATCCGTGTCCGTGTCCGTATCGTACAAAGCATGAAATAGGAAAATGTCCGTACTTGACAGTTTTTGGTGCTGCCCGTAAATTTCCGAGCTCGGAATCGTTAAAATTTCGGGTGAAAAGAATAATTTCTATCATAGAGCCTATAACTTATATTTTAGTTACTATTAATAAAGTAGGTTATGTTTTCAAAAAGTGTCTCATTTTTCCATTGCAAGTTTTTTTTTAATTCGATTTAATATAGGTCTACGTAATTTAATGTCATGATTTATTATATTTGTGTTAATGAAAAAATTATAAAACATATTAGTTTCCAATAGTGTTTTAAGTATTACGCCTACAGTAAAGAATTGTGTGATAACCTAAAAGGGTGGTTTTTAGGTAAGAAATTCCAAATATTTGTTCTGTGTTTGGGCACCGTATCTTTGATTGATCGTCATTTTAAGGCTTGTCCGTATTTTTTATCCAAAAAATTATGGCAACCCCAAGTACAATATTGCACAGATGAAGATTCAACTTTCTTTTCTAATAGCAGAGTAAATTCCTGTAATTATACACATAAAGGAACTTATCAATAATTCCTTCGAATAACACTAGCAGCTTTGTTTATTAATTTGTGTTTCATTAATAAGATAAATACATATTATGTTCTGGAATCTGTATCAAAAGCAGAAGAAGAAAATGCTAACCACAGGTTGATGACTGTGTTTCTTGGAAAGCTTCCCTCAAACGTTTTTGAAGTCAAAAGATCAATTAACAAGGTTGCCACCGCATTTGATTATAAGAATCGCTTTGTAGTCACACTCAGAAATGGAGTTTCCCATTCTCCTTATGCATCACATACTGATATACGCGCTCCTTCTCTTGATAGAGCATGCAAAAGGAAGACCACAAAAAGAAAGAAAGAAACTAAGTAAGGCAGACGAAGTTGAAATGGCATTCGGGAGCCACAAACGAAACACATAGCTATGCATTTATTCGGTTACATTTATTCATCGCTAGTGATTTAACAACGAAACTTGTTTTGAATTTTTAAATAAAAATACTAAATAAATACACGTTCGTTTTAACGTTAAAAAACTGGTTTCTGAACTTATATTTTATGTTGTACACTACTTCGCACGGCTACCACAGAGCATTTGTATTTAACAAATATATACATATAATAGCGTATCAAGTTGTTTGAGAAGTACTCATTCATTATGTCTCTGTGATACGAAAGGGAATTTTTAACATCTATACTGTGTACTTCCAGATCTACAAAAAGAGAGATACCAGAGGCAATGTAATGTATTCCAGACATCAAAGCAATTCCGTGATTCATTAATCAAACATTCACAAGGAGTAATGACAACTTCTAGTTAACTAAGCATTGACAATTATTTTAAATCTCAAAACTTGTCTTTAAGCCTATATAATGTATTAAGTAAGTCATTGTTTATTCGTATTTTCTGAAGGTAATGACTCGAGATTTCTAAGAACTAAATAATGGAGGATATAGTACGTTCTATTAGAAGTGTTTAAATCTTTTTTTTTTTTTTTTTTCTGTACAGTTCAAAATATTGCAAAAAGAGGTTTTTCTCTCCTTTTCCCTGCCTTTTCTTCTTTCTTTCTTTCCTTTTCTTTGTTTTTCTTTCTTTTTTGTTTCCAATACCTTGAAAGTTGTTAAAAGACTGGGTTTTATATACAGGGTGAGATATTTAACTTTATATACAGGGTGAGTTATTTTTCAAAATATCTGGAGAAATAAGCATCACACGAAAAAAATCGAAATAAACGAAATAAAAGGTTATTATTTTAAAGGGGGAGGGGAATCCACCCGTGATAAAATTAGCTCCCTCGTTCTCAGCTGGGAGTAGGGTGAAGTGGAACTTTGAGGATTTAAATAGAGATTCCTTTTTTATACTGTATGATTCGGATTCTACAGGAATAAATAGATAAATTTTGTTCCAAACTTTTTTTATTATTATTATTAGTGACAGATGGTGCTGTAACCAGTGGAAACTAGTTTTACCAATGTTTCTTCAATTGGAAATTCCGGAGTAAATCTGGGATATAGTACCAATTTTATGTTTTAAATGTTTTCTCGACTCTTGGAAGGTGACGTGAAAGGTGACCCTGGATTTCCATGTGAATTGAGATAATTCAAATGTGACATGTGTAGTTAGGTGTGCAGGTTACGGTGGTAATCGTAGTTAACTATCAAGCATTTTATAGACTGCATCGCTCTATAGTCATGAAACTAGGCAAAACTAGTTCAAAAACAAGTGAACGCAGATCAAAACAAACGAAGCAAATTGCAAGAACGAGTGTCAGCCCTTACACAATAGGCATTGTCTTACATAAGTGATTGGCTGTTAATAGTATAGGCATCTGGCCATATATATATATATATATCTACGTATTTTACATATTCATACAATTAGCGTTCAGAATGTTAATTTTATTTTGAATACTGTTTCCTTCCTTGTTTAACTGTATATTTCTTTCCTTTCCTTTTATAAACTAATTATTTGCTTAGCAAAACTATATATTTTCATTAAAATTCAACACGTGTTACAGTATCGCCAACTAACTCTTTGGCTTCATCAGAAAATATGTGATTCAGTATCACATATTGTCTGATGAAGCCAAAGAGTTAGTTGGCGAAACTGTAACACGTGTTGAATTTTAATGAAAATATATAGTTTTGCTAAGCAAATAATTAGTTTATATTTAATTATGACAAAGCAAAGCTTGTACTTTCCTTTTAGCTTCTCTTAACGTAAATAGCATCCAAGTTTTTTTTTTTTTTTTTCATATACTTTTAAATAGTGACTCGATGGAAAATTCCAGAGGCTCTGGACACGCTGTCTACTCTCAAAAAACTTGTTTGCAGATTTTTTTAGCGCAAAATAAAATCAGTAAACTTAAAAAAGAGAAGGGACTCCGATCACGTAAAAAGAAAGCCTCAGCAATTTTTCCTTACACAGACGATAGGGCTGATGGAAAGGTACCGACAAAATGATGTGTCCTCTCGAAAAATGTGTTCTATTTGAAGACTTACCTCTCGTTTCGAATGTCGTCATGAAAAGTCTGTTTCGTCTCGTTCGGAGCCCTATAAACAACCGGAAAGAGATCGTATGTAGCGGAATCAAACGCCACCGATGAATCACGCATTATATTGTACACATGTATCATCCTTCCGACTAAAAGAGGAAGTTTACTCTAAAAGACTTTTAAATATTTATTAAACAAGATCTATCTCGGTGAGGGATACCTGCAAATGACTGCAGAAACTTACTCCTTCCAATGACGTATAGTTTATTTTATCGTTGATGGATGTATGACGGTTTGTCATAATTTTTGGTATTCTCGCAGTTTATCTCCAGACCAATTTTACGTTATGAGTTGGTGAATCATCGTCGGAAACTTTTTCTCTCTCTCAGAATAGTAGGTGTGAACAAACCTCAGATTATATAACCTTCATCTATGTTTATGCTGTTTCTTCCTCATCTTTTCAATTTTTTTTTCATGTGGATTTCAGAAAGTATTATGTATTTATATCATACTTTCAAAATACATATGAAACATTTTCCTGACTTTCACTAATGATAAGTAAATCACATTAACTCACTCTCACGCGTATGAAGAATAAATTACTGTAAGAAATTGTCCGACAGATTGAGTACAGTTCTATTATTATTATTATTATTATTATTATTATTATTATTATTATTATTATTATTATTATTATTATTATTATTATTATTATTATTATTATTATTATTATTTTTATCATTATTATTATCATTTTTATCATTATCATTATCATTATTATTATTATTATTATTATTATTATTATTATTATTATTATTATTATTATTATTATTATTATTATTATTATTATTATTATTATTATTATTATTATTATTATTATAGGCCCTATAGTCTTAGATCTACTGAAATCTTAAAATTGTAATGTTAATACATACGTTCGTCCGTCCGTTACTCCACTTAAATAGCGTGGAAAAAACTAATTTTTAAATTATATTTTTTGCAATAGACAGCTAAAGCGTTTACCTCGGCCGAGTTTAGATTAGGATTAGGAATTAGATTTCTGGGCATCTATGGCCATCTTAGACATAACGTCCCTAGACGATCACACTATACGACGAAACGGAGGGAAGGAAGCGGTCTGGGACCTGTATATTATGTGCCACTGTCTAGTGTGAATGAGAAAAACCCAGGAAAACCTTATTCATGATGGCTAACCTGAGAAAGCTTCTATACTTTTTCGACCGAGTGCCCCATCGGGATTTGAATCCGGGACCGCTCGCACAAAAGAGTAGAGGGTTAGCGACTACGCTACGCGGGGTCACTCGACCGAGTTTGTTAATAAAGTTAATCCATTTACGTTTTCACGCGTAACGCTGACTACCGATATCCCATCTCTCATACATGGAAACATGTCGTGACGTTACAGTTTTTTTTTTTTTTTTTTTTTTTAGGTTAAAAGTAAAACATTTGTTGAGGTTAAATTTCTTCTTTTGAAGTTTAAAGTGTCTTTGAAGTTAATTTGTAGGGCTAAATCTAAAAAATATTGGTGAGGATGAAACCTCACATACTCGGAGTATGTGTGTGCGTATTTTCTTATCACTGGGTATTGTGACTCTGGCTCTCCTCCAGTGCAAAAGCTCGATTCTAGGCTCTGTGAGTTGCAGTGCACAGCGCACAGCAATGAATGATGATATTAAAATAATACAATTTTAACAAAGGCTATCGGTCTCAACCTTTCAAGACCTTTTTAGCACGTTATTTCAACACCAAGCGTTTGGTGTTGCGGCAAACACAGGCTTGGTCTTACCAATTTGACACGGAGATGGTGTTGACGGTGTCAAAGTAATGCCGTGGCAGTGTTACAGAACTAGGAGAACGAACTAATGAATGCGGAAATAGGAACAGCGCCTCGATTATCTTTCTAACTCCAGTTAGCATTATGCAGTTACGCTACAGGGATACTACCGGTAATATTAATAACTGTACTATTAGTGAGCGAAACTTTACATTTGCTAAGAACAGTGACTCAGCAAAGATATCCCAGACACCTCAAAATCTTATGTATCAGATAGATACACCTATAATTACATTTTTTTTTTTTTTAGTAAAGGGTTAGGGATTTAGGGAATTCTTTATTCAGCGTTTGATTTTAAAAGTATATTGTTAACCTTAGTCTTTAAAGGGTGTTAGGGTTTTGTGAGTTAAGGTTTGAGATTATACATTCATTCATTCAGGTTCATGTTATTCAGCCGAGTATTTACATTGTTTTCAACGACTCGCTGTACGTGTAGACGTCTACGGGGAGGGGCTTCAACACCGATTGTCCCGTCCTGATTTTTTTAAAGAAAAATTGGCAACCCTGGTTACGCCCTCTATTTGGCACAGGTTTTAGTACAATTTGGTTTAATGAATTGGATGATGGTCTTATTGTACAATTGTCAAAGAGAAGAGTTGAAAAGCAAAGCTAAACACAAAATCAATGCAGAAGAATATTAAATATGAATATACGAAAAAAAAACATATAAAAGTGAACAAGTAGGAACAAAAGTGTTTTTTTTTTTTATTTTACTGTTTAAGAAAATAGTATATAGGCAATAAGGTATGCTTAATGAAATAAATATGATGAGGTCAAAGATGAGGTGCAGTGCGTATTAAGCGTGCACATTCACTAGTGAATGACATTGAGAATTTGTATTACCTTCTATTTTTCGCTATGAGCAAATTTTACATGGTATATTTCACATTTATACCAAGTAACGAACAACGTATTACATTTCTTGTAATCTTTCCCCAAAACAGCTTTGTGAGTATATGAATACATAGAATTTATATTAAGTAGAAGTGCTGCCATCTGTTGTTCCTAGGTTCCCTATATTCTTCTGTTGTCAATTATATTTCGTCCCTCGCAAACACTTATAAATAATTTATGCTATATTTTATTATCCTTCATAAGAGCAATGTCCATTTAATAAAAAAAATAAAACGTTTTTTTTAAGTAAAAGTAGTTGTTTGACAACTGTATATAAAACAATAACAATAGTGTGATGCTAAAATGATTTCTCACCATGTCAGGTAGTTGATCTAATGACTACCATTTTAACAATTTACTCCAAAGCGTAATGGATTTGAAGTAGTGCCAGGCTTGTGTCAAAATTTAACACAACGCGGGTAACACAGAGCCATTGTGTTGAACTGATACAAAAACCCTGTTTTACTGTGCACAAATATTTCAACCGCGGATTTTCCGAGCAATCTCGGTTTCTCACTGCATAATTTTTCTCATGATCATTCACTTGTGCTTGTCAATCCTCTACATTGCATGGCATAACAGTGTTAAAATGTTAAACAGTACTTCTTGATTATCCTTCTTCATTACATTTCAAAATAATGGAAATTGCGTGTTGGCAACCTACAGACAGCTAAAATTGCTAATGGAATCTTATGTTATATTCAAAGACATACTGATATCAGTTTACCGGCTGGCTGAATCTTCTTTATGCAAAGGTTCTTTATGCGGATAAAGTAAGCCAACTGTTAATACAAATGGACATGTTTGGCGTTTCCTCCAGTAATAAACAAACTTGAAGCCGTGAAACTATAATCTCAACAGTAAACAGATACCTTGATCAAATTTAATGCAGTTATGAATAAAGAAATGCCTATAGCCTACATATATCCATATTCATTTTGAGAGAGAGCGGTCACGCTGGAGGGATATTTTCCCATTTTGTATGTCTCTACAGGGAACGAAAAGAGTGAATGCAAGAGTTAGCAGTAGAGACAACTAGAAGTTCTCTGTGGATTTCTCCTCTGTCCTTCCGGAATGAGAAAAGGCGGTCGAAAAGGGAAATGGGTTGCCAAGTAAAAAAAAAAAAAAAAAAAAAAAAGTACAAGGGGGAAACGGCTACTAAGAAATGAAGAAGTAGAGAAAGAAAAAAAAATAGACGCAAAGGAAGGAAAAGTAGTAGAAACATTTTTCATCGTAAAAGGAAACGAAGACATATTGTGCAGACAAGCAACCGACGAAGGAACGAATGCAGAAGAGAGTGTTCAATGAATGAAAAAGGAGAGAGACTGACTCTCCATGGAAGAAGATATTCGTGAGAAACATCTGAGTCTTGTCACCCCGATTTGAAATAAAACTCCTTCTTGATTTTTTTTCTCTCTCATAAGAACTTGATTTCTGCATAAATTGAAAGAAGCCACTTTTTTTTTTTGCCCTTTCTTTATCTTCTTCTTCTTGTGGGATCTCAAAAAGAAACGGAAGGGGACCCATTCTTTGTTTGGACATTGAAATGGCAATATTTTTTAAAGGACGTCTCTTGCAGGACATGGAAATGCTCTTATTTTGGCACTGATCTTGTTGACAACATACAAAAATAATGGGTATCTTGTGTATTGCTCGACGCCTTTACGAGACAACTGCTTGGAATAAGTATTTCGATGTTAAATCTCGCCTGTTTTAAAAAATGAATGAATATACCTATACATACGCTTTTTTTTTTAAAAAAATATACCAGATTGGCAATACAATTGTATATGAATACGCGAATGTCAAGTCATAAATCAACTATAAAAACCAAATGCCTACGAAATGAATCTTTAACTGATGCTCTTTATGGATGATTGGTTAAAGTGAATGATTATTAAATAAGCGGTGGAATGAGGATGTGGGAGGAAACAGAAGGATCCTGGGAAAACATACGAACACGTTGTTGTTTACCGCAAACTCACATGGCTTGCGATCGAACCAGTGGCCTCTTGTACCCAGAAGTGAGTTCTTTAAAAAGACTACTTCCACAGAGCCACTTTAGAAAGAATTTAGAACATACACCAAAAGAATGCAGAAAACGTACATTCTGAAAAAAAAAACTAACTGGTAATTCTTAAGTTGAACTACCTGGAAATTCGAAATACCAGGTTTTGATTGTAAATTTTCGGAATATTCTATGGGTAAAAACATCACAAAATTTCTTAGAATTCCTATAATAAATAAATAAACGTATCTTGTAGCCCTTATATCTGGAGAACTACATATAGTGTAGCCAAACCCAAACTATCATTTAACTCAGTATGATGTCCTTATTCCGTTAAAAGAAAAAAAAAGTAAATAAATAAAAAATACGAAAACTTGATTTAGGGGCCATTCAAAAATCTTATGGCCCCTGATCCAATTTGGATCAAAAGAACCATTATGGTTAAGTAATATAACTTAATGAAAATTTACGCTGTTTTAATGCATCATGCATCCATTATAAATGTGTGTTTATTTTGTTATTTGTTTCATGTTTTCCACGTTCATTTTTAATTATTTGATTCAGACATTGCAAGACCGCTAGTCCGCTAGTCAACTGACTTGAAGAAAGAGAGAACATTTCTACGAGATGCAAAGTATGGCATTTCTTGTCTGGGTGGAACAATTGCGAAGGAGATCACATGGTAGACATAACAGGCAGCGATCATGTAAGCCCTAAAGTTTGCTTGAGGCTCCCCATAACCTGGATATCTAAAAAGAAACACGTATCTGAACGGGTTCCTCAGTGCCGCTGGTAACATGGTTTTCCTGGATGGGAAAGTAATGAAAAACTGTTACAGAAAGCTAGCGATTACTGGGAGTGTAGCGGACAATCAGAGTCTAGGTCTTCAACATCAGGGTCTGAGGAAAACCGAAGTGATGACAAATTCAAAGGCAGGTCGCAAGGGAAAGTGGTTAAAACCAGTGCCGGATTTACGTATAAGCTCAATAAGCTATAGCTTAGGGCCCCACTCGCTTGGGGACCCAAAATTAAAAAAAAAAAAAAAGTGATTGTAATGTAATCACCTAATAACAAGAAAAAACAAGTAACATAAAACGCACATACAACATTGGTGTTTTGTTTTGTTATGTACTAGGTTTTTATGAACCAAGTAATAGGGCTTTATTTCTCAGCCTCACTTGTAATGAGACCCTGTTACCCTGTATATAAACTTTGCTATTACCGAGTCCTGCTTATAATGGAGCCCCCGTTTCCAATCCCTGCTTATAATGGGCCCTTGTTTCCATTTAGATGTCCATTAGATCCATAAATTAGCATACAGCGAAGCAGCTCAACTGGTAGAGCTTTGGTTTCGCATTCGGGAGGTCGTGGGTTCGATTCCCGCTGCTGACCATTCTGACTGAGGTTTACCAGGGTTTCCCCTCAGTCCTATAAGGCAAATGCCGGGATAGTACCTACTAAACACGCCCTGGTCGATGCCTCCCCAAATCCTTTCCATTGTTGTTGTTGTTAGATATCCAGTGTAAAATGGCCTCTGAGCTGTATCTGGTGATTGTTAAATAAATAAATATTCAAACCTATAAAATGGCGAAAACTTGGCGTATAAAGGGCCTCTTTTAATAGCTTAGGGCCCCATCAAACCTACACCCGCCACTGGTTAAAACACACGTCCTGCACATGTCGTTCTCCATGAAGAATTACAGTGTCAATCATGGAAATATCATTAAGGCCAAGAATTGTTTTCGGAAGATTGTGACACACGTGTGAAATTTTTGTGGAACTGTACTTGCATGGTACTGTATATCGACCTGTTCTACAACATTCTTTGGAGCGATGAAGCCATATTTCATGTAGCGAGGTTTGTTAGTCACTTGAACAAACGACGATACCCTAGAAAAAAAAAATGAAAGGATACAAAAAGCAAATCAAAGGAGACTGTCTCTGCGGTATGACTTATCCTATTCTTGGGTCGTACTTGTTGTGAAATCGCTGAACATCACTTGGAAATGTTACAAATGATTTTGTAGCTACGAATTTCTGCATGGAAAAAGATGCGAAAGTTATATATGCAAGATGGGATTATACATATTTATCTCGTCCTGTTATAATGTGGTTCAATAAGCTTTTTCCAGGACGATGGACAAGTTATTGCAGGCTTACAGAATGGCCTGCACAAAATACAGACTTCATTTCCTGATTTTTTTTTCTTTATGAGAATAGGTGAAAGAAATAGGTGTAAACTCAAACTCTTCTTAATAAATTTGAAAGCAAGGTTCGTAAAATAAATGAAATTTTTAAGTTTTACGTTCCACGGTTATGCCGGCTAGGCTAAAGGAAACGTTGATGATGATATATAAATGAAATGGTGGAATGAAGAAAGTGGAAGGAAACGGGAAGAACAACAACAAAACCCACGCACATTGTGTTTGTCCACTACAAAGTTCACTTGGCGCGCGCTGGGATCGAACCAAGGACCCCAGGCATCAGAGGTGAACCCTCTACTACGAGCCACCGCGACACCAGCAAGATTCGTGTACTCGTAGTCGTATGGTAGCACATAGAAAATTCTCTTATCCATTTAGAGAAATATGTTGAAAGTGCTGGAAGCCGCATCAAGCTGTAACTAATAGCATACAGTATGGGACAAGAATAAACGACCAAAAATGCCATTAAAACCAATATAGTTTTTGGTCGTTTATCCTTGTCCCGTACTTTATAAATAAACACATGAGAAAAATATAGGGTTCTAATTGATTTGTGTTAGGAGATACAGAATTTAAAATGAGTAAGTCCGCTTCCTTTGTATATTCATGACAGATTATATTTAGAGAAAATCAGATGAATTTTTACGGTGATACTAGTAGAATTTTTCCTGTCATTGTTGTTACGTAGAAAATACATGAATTTTGAGGAAGTGTATTAAATCATATGTTCATACGTATTGAATCATATATATTAAATCACGTAAAAAAAAAAAAGAAAAAAAAGTAAACTGGATACATTGAAATTACAAGAATCATTTTATCGAAGTAACATAAATTACTCTAGTAATTAGCAAACCGTGGGACGTAAACCTCAAAAATTTCATTTAATTTCATTTCTACACTGAAAAAAATTTTCGTAAGTAAATTGCCAAATTTACAAAATTACAAAATCTGCTGGATCTTTTTACAAATTTACAGTAAATTTATAAGAAAGTATGATATTTTTATTGATAAAAATGTAATTTTACACCATTTCATATTTGTAATTTTACTTAATAGGCGTAAATTGATTTACATAGAGGAGTGACAAACAGATTGCCACCTTTTTTTTGTAAATTTACCTATGAAATGTTTTACAGTGTAGTAATTAGCAACAGAAAAGATTTATGTGAGACATAAAAGCTATACATTAATGTTCATAAGTTTTATATCTTCTCAAAATATTTACTATGGATAATTGCTAGAGCAGTTTATGTTCCTTCGATAAAATCTATCTTGTATCTTCAAAATATCTAATTAACAATTCTAAAAGCCTGCTTAAACATGTAGAGTTTATTACACTCTCATAAAAATTGAGATATTTTCTACGTAATATAGAAGTCCAGTGATAATTCAACAAGAGTTCTAGCATCACCGTAAAACTCATCTGATTCTTTTTTAATCATGTATATTTCGAAATCTGGATATTTGCTAATCAATTCAAGTTGGAAGCAGATCGTACCGATTTCTAACAAAGATAAATATTCAGTTTATTGAATAAAATCTTTATTATATTTCTAAACTTTTCAATTTATTTTTTACACTTTAAAACAAGTCGTACAATAAATATTTGAATCTCCCCATTGATTTAGAAATTAAAATTCAATGTGCCACATGTATTTTGACAGTCATGAGCCGCCACTGCTATTTATAAAATCAGCAATGTTATGAATTAGAGACAAGAAACAGAGCACAGTGACATAGCAACGAAGCTTGGACAAAATATTTGACAAGGAATGCAGGAAACAAGAGGACGAATTACATGCGAAAGCAGTTGAACAATTGATATTTGTCGGCCTTCCATGACTTTATTAACTGGATAAAAGGCAGGGCATGGGCGCAGCGATGATAGCTCTCTACAAAAATTGAAGCTTTTGATGTAATGGGAACTCACACAGAAGAAAGACCATGGATTTTGTTCTTCTGGTTGCATGGCAACAAATAACTATGTAGCCTTCCTTTCGCTCTCTCTCTTTTAGCACACAAAAGCTTATGCAAGCTAGTAAAGCCTTCACAAAAATTGCTTTTTCAACGACTTTTCTCGCTCACTTTACATGTAAAACACATTTTAGAGTTTGTTAAAAACTATATTCGTACGCATATATGTATATATATATATATATATATATATATATATATATATATATATATATATATATATATATATATATATATATATATATATATATATATATATATATAGGGAGAGCATCCTTTTAACAACGTATAATTGAATTTTAGAATATTTCGATCGAATTTGTGCTTTTATAATGTTATGTTTAATTTACATTTTCCATACACAAAATACAAAGTGCGTTGAGGGGAAAAAAAGTTAATGCACTAATATTCTATACGTTATAACATTCTTTTTTTTTTTTTTTTTTTTTTTTTTTTTGTCGATTTTGATGATCTAACAAAGGTTTTGTCTCCAATAACGCATTTCCAACTAAAGCTACAAATGGTACTGTACATAGAAACACTTCGGAAAAGTAGACTAGACTTATTACTGTATTGTGACTGAATTTTTAAGTAATTCACACTACTATAAAGATAGGCCCCTGACTTCGCGGTGCTGCCGTGACGTCCAGTCAAAACTTATATTTCATTGTCATACCTCGTTGGAATTGTTGGAATGTTGTCTTTTCAGTACTTAAGATATAAAAATTTTCTTTGTACTATGTAGTGAGAAAAAAATAAAAATTAATGAAAAAGTGCGTATTTTTTCGTACTTTTTTGGTAGATCAATGTTTATAGAGCTATATCTCAGAAAAGAGATCACGTGAAATAATTTCCTGTGTACAGTATGTAGATGCATCCATTAACTGTAAGATGTGAAAAGTTCAGTTTTCATCACTTGATATTTTTTGTGTAATTAAAACAAATGTACGACGCTCTGATCTCCTTTACCATGGTAGGTAGAGAAACGTACAAAACACTGTTCGAAAATTTGGAAGTCTAGTGTTCCAAATATTTGGAACTATAAACAAAAAAGGGTTTAGTTGGTAGAGTATTTATTTTTTTTAAAAAAAATGTTTACTTCAACATATTCTCTGCGTTAAGCGGTGAGCCATGTTGCAACCCAATCTTTAAATTCCCCGCGCTTATATGAAGAAACAGCATACAGTAAATGGAAGTGTGGCAACGCTGTCGTGCACTGTTGTCGCGTTCAGGAAGCTTGTAGCGTGAAGCCTACTTCATACGAATGTAATAGGAAAAGTATTTATTATAACCTTTCACAACATCATAAAAATATTAATGCATGCACACTTATGTCCAAAATTATTGTGGCATGTCTATAAATATGTTATTGTAGGAATATAATTTGATAACGAATTCGCCTGGTATTTCTTATAATGTTAGTATGTGTATAATCGGCAAAGACATGTATGTGGCAAATTTCATGTCAAAAGAGCAGTAAATAAGAACAATAAAACGAAACTAAAATTTTCTTATCCATTTAGGAACATTTTGTTTTACTCATGCTAATTTTCGTATTCTTTTCCTATGAAATTTATTACAAATATACATTTCCCGACTCTACATATAGTATCAGTATTAAAAGTACCCTGCAAAATCATTATCAAATTATATTCTTACAAGAAGACAGTTATAGATATGCGACAATAATTTTGGACATGAGTGTACACATCTCAATGTAATCGAAATAAAACGTTGAAGAAACACATCCAAAAACTCATCTCTTAATTACTTACTTCATTCACTTTCGTCATGGCTTTTTTGACTCATCGCTGCTCCTGCTATCTTCCCTAATATTTATAAACAATGGCTCCATTTCTACCTCAAGATTTATCAGCATACACACTCTACAGCTTACGAACATGTTAAAGGTTAAAAAGAAATGTTGGCAATCATGTGTTCACCCAAGTTCTGCGATCAATTCCCCTGCCGAATGTAACATAGAATGAGTCCTTTGTTTTCTTTCAACGAAAGTAAACAATGCAATGAGTAGGTGACGAGGGCTGTATTTGCGTCTAATCACGTCGCACTGATTAAATCTTAAACACTTCCCTTCGGTTCGTAGGCGTCAAAAACTTCCACACACACTCACATCATATGGGTTCATTGCAATGAAACGGACGAATGGACATTTATATTTTTGTGAGTATATCTTGTGCTTTTTGATTGAAAAAAAATGGATATTCCTTCACGAGCGGCGATGTTACAAAAAGAAGAGGCAAAATGTTTAGCGATAATGAAATTGCAGAACTGATGAATGACTCCGACTCAGACGGTTATGAGTTAGTAATTAATAGTAAGGACATTGATTATTCTGTGCTCAGTGGCGTATCCGGGAGTGAACAAGATAGTAACTCTGTTTCAAGTAAACCTGAAGCTGTGCCGAAAAAAAAAACGCGTCATTCCTATTCAAAGGCAGATTCTAATGTAGCTTGGAGCTCTTAGATCTGAAAACAGATTTTCTGTGAAGTGTAAACTCAATATTACATATCAACTAAGGTTGTATCATATAATAAACTTTGTGCATGTTCTTGTTTCTGTGCAAGTGTATTTTGTACTGCGTGCAATAAGTGAAAAACTGACAAAAAGCAACAAATTTTCGAGGACCATCACATGCAAATCCAAACAAGGTAAGAGTTTGCTTTTCTAATTTTGAACACTTGGTACATTTACTGTATATCCTGTTAATTTCTAAGAAATTGGTTTAAAATCTGTGGAGACATTACATTTCTCTAAATTACATTCTCTAAAAATATCTCTAAAAAGTGCCGGACAGTGTGCGTGACAAGTTTAAATACCCGTCCGGCTGAGAGTCTATACGCGCCAGGAAAATGTGGCAACGTAGCACTCCGTATAAACTGCGATAGCGAAGGGCGCAAAGCAGAAATAATCATAATGTCATATTTGTGATTGTTTATCTTTTAAAACAAGTCAAAACAGTTTGGTTGAAAAAGCTATTTTAAGATCTTTCTAAGTTTTTTTCAGATTGTTAATACACCGCAGCAATTCAGAGATAATGATGTCTCACTTTTTACTGAATAACAAGAAAATTACTACGTGTTGAGTAATGAAATTTTCAGAACTTACAGGTAATAGATGCACCTACATATCGTGCACAGGAAATTATTTCATGTTATCTCATTTCCGAGATATAGTCCTATAAACATTGATTTACCAAAAAAGTACGAAAAAATACGCACTTTTTCATTAATTTCTATTTTTTTTCTCACTACACAGTACAAAGAAAATTTGTATGTCTTAAGTATTGAAAAGACAACATTCCAACAATTCCAACGAGGTACGACAATGCAGTATAAGTTTTGACTGGACGTCACGGCAGCACCGCGAAGTCAGGGGCCTATCTTTATGAAATGGATAGTAGATATATCTGTGAAATTGTGTCACTCTTCTAGAACTTAAAAAGTAGTACTAAGAAATGAATCGGCTAAAGATCTGCATATCAACTTTGGATTTTCTTTTATGACGTCGTAAAATGATCACATCGTATTTTTAAGTTGTAAATAAATAAATTTAAAAAAAATATTTTTGTCAGTTGCGGATGTATGCCAGCATGTCAAAACGCAAACAGATACCACGAGTAACGATGCATTCTGAACACATTTACTTTGAATGTGGAGGAAGATTTCATACTTACGAAGTAACCTGATGATAGACAGCGTTAGTGTATACAGGGTGTTTCGAAACAACCCCGACAACGTTTGGGAGGTAATTCCTGACACCAAGATAAAACAAAAGTATAGAACAACCTGGGTGCTGAAGTCCGCAATTTTGGAGTTATAGGCTACAGAAAACATGAAAAATTAAATTTAAAGGTCCATAGCTCCAATACTACGGGACCTAGCGTAGTTGGGTCAAGACTTCACTTGGGAATTAATATGTGCGCTATCAAAAAATACATGATTCAGAATCCTGCAGTACTCACGCAACACTTTTATAGAGGGAATTTGACTACGAGCATATAATTTGAAGTACTCACCTACTACCTCTATAAAAATTGTAGCGGAAGTACCGTAGGATTCTGGAACATGGATATTTGGATAAGGCACATTCTAGTTCCTACGTGAAGTCTTAACCCGACTACGCTAGGTTCCATATTATTGAAGCTATGGACCTCTAAAATTCATTTTTCATGTTTTCGGCAGCCTATAACTCCGAAATGAGGGATTTCTGCAGTCAGGTTGGTCTATACTATTTGTCTTATTTTGATGTCAGAAATCACCTTCCAAACGTTCTCGGTGTTGTTTGAAACATCCTGTACACATGCAGAAGGGAATTTAGAATAACCTCTACCAAGTCCTGCATCCACGACTAATTCGACATGACGCAGTCCTAACTATTTGCACGGAATTTAGGCGATTATTTGATCCAGTTTTCTGATTAAAAACGGAGCGAAAATATTATCTTGTTTCATTATTAACATATAAACATAAGTACGAACAAAATTTTATTTAACTGGTTATTTGGTATCCCAATACAATTAGTATTGGTTTATTTCTATAATAAATTTCGAGCTCAAAAAATTTCGGAACTACCATCGCAGTACAGTAGATTTCTTCTCCATTCAATTCTGAACTTATGAATTACTAAAGCCGAATGAAACTAATCAGAGCTCATGAAATAGTGAGACGAGCAGAAACGAAAACCAATTTCCCATGACAGAACATTTCCCTGCTTTCCCTTTTTTCTTATGATAATTCAGTCAAATACACGACACAGAAAATAAATAATTCAGTTGTCCAAAAATAATTTGAATCAATAGTTCTTAGGATAATTGATTCTATTAATTAATTTTAGTGCACAGTTTAATTAATTTGTTTCACACTATGTTGACACATTTTATTTTGCATCCAAACAATACTTTTCCAAACTCTCTTTGAATAACAAAGAAAACAAAACATCAAAGAGTGAGCTTCGTCTCACATTGTCAAACGACGATAGACTTTCACACTTTAAGGATCTGATATGAAACCTGAAGTCACGGATCTACTATTTTCGGTGTCAATGAAGTGGTAACCGGAAGTGGAGCGTATTATTGGGTAACTGAATATATATACGAATCTTTTGCTCATTCACCATATTCACCCGATCTGTCTCTGTCCAATTACTTTCTCTTCTCAAATATGAAGAAACATTTGCGGGGTAGGTGTTTCGCGGATAAGGAGGTCAGTAATGCAGTGGAAATCTCGTTTGCCTCCAACTCAGCACTTTTTATCTAGATAGTACAAGTAGGTCTATTTATGGGCTAATCCATGCATGTGAGAATCTAAGGCAATAAGAAGTGAATATGTAGAAGAAACATCTTTGGGCCAAATTGCCGATTCCTACCTAGAGTTGCCAACTGACCATTATTTTACCAACTGCCCGGTATTTTTGTCAGGCTCAACTACACCTCAAAGTTTAAAATACAATTATTCTTCATCTGTTTTGACGATTGTGAGCGGGTGCCGGTAACTTCACTTATCAGAGGTAACCCTATTTCTATGATGGTGAGGATAAGAACTTTCTGGCCTCTCCTCGTGTACAGGCTTTTGATTCTCGATTTATAGATAATTAAAGCTGGAGTTTGAATTTCATCAAGTGTACGCGCCTTTGGCGTGTGAGACTCGGGTTCGATTGCCGACGGGAGCTCATGGGGTTCGGATTCCACGTTAAGTCTTAGGTTCACGTCCCATATAGCTTCGCTGCTGAAAGAGACGTTAATCTCAAAATCAAATCTAATTAATTTATCAAATTAAAGAAAAAGAAGGTCTTCAACTGCTATTTAAAACAATATATATATTGTTTTAAATAGCAGTTTAAATAGCAGTTTATATATATATATATATATATATATATATATATATATATATATATATATATATATATATATATATATATATACACGGGACAAACCTATTAAAATGATAATACGAGAAAGGATCAGAAAGTAAGATTACAAGGCCTCATTTCTGGAGTTTCGTCTTTTATAGAGAAATGAGGAGTGTGCGGTAGTTTAATACATGGAGTTGGCAACTGTGCAGAGTTTCAGCCACCCGTCACCTAAACCCTAGTTCTATGTAAACACAAATGGAGACTCGTTTGGAAAACGGTCTTGCGAAGAAGACCGCTCAGTTATTCCATTTCTGTGGCCGAAACATATAACCGCGGCTGAAATTCACCGGCAGCGGTTTACGGAGGGACTGGTAGAGGTTTACGGAGAGACTGTAATGTCTCGTTAACATGTCGCAGAATAGTGTCGAAAGTTTGCATACAGCCCAGAAGCAGATTCGCTGGGACATCATCAACCACCCTCCCTACAGTCCGGACCTCGCTCCAAGCAACTTTCATCTTTTCCCGCACTTGAAGGATAGCCTAGGAGGCCGTCGCTTCGTTTCAGACGAGGCTGTGAAACACTTCGTGACAACGTAGCTGTATACGCACACACAGGCTTACCTCAAACTCGTCCCACGATACAATAGTGTCTCAACCGGTGTGGAGATTATGTCGAAAAAAAAAAACGTAATGTATGTACTACCTGTTGGCTGTATTGGTTGCATGAAATAATATATACACGTTTCAATAAAGGCTTTGTAACCTTACTTTTTGAACACCCCTTGTCATTTGAGGCACCGGAAGACGATCTTTTTAAACCGCAATAGGGGCAGTTGCTAGTTATATAGACTAGAAATCTAAATTCTTAATACATGAAGTCATAAGTATCGGATTTCAAGGCTCTGTAATATATGAAAAGTATTCAAAGCAAAAATTAATTAATTTCGTAACATTTTGCGAATAGTAAATGACGCCCACTTTTCAAACTTATCATTTTGTTACAAAAAAAAAGAAAAAGAAAGAAAAAAGAAAGAAAGAAAGAAAGAAAGAAAGAAAAAAGAAAGGGAGGGAGAATTCTAGGCTACTTGTCTAATTCAAAATCAGCTAAAGTATTATCTTAGTAACACACTACACGAAACAAATTACGTCGTTATCAATGGGATACGGTCACATTGCTTTAAATAAAACTCAAACTCGTGATATCTTAATCTCCAGTATTAGTTTGCATGCATTAAACTAAGCCGCGCTGGCTTGAGTCCATTAACTTACTGAGTACACTGAACACTGCATTAGAATGCAACATAATGGGAAATCTGAGAGCTAATTATACTAACAAGTTCCACATGAAAAGGCACAGACAGGAACATACTATACTAACATCAATAAATAGATTAATTTCAAATATCACAGGTCACTGGCTCTAGAATAGTGACATTACACTATAACTGTAATTAAGTTCCTGCTGAACTAGAACCTTGTTGATATAGGACATTAATGCAACAATGGATTGTTTTTTCGTGTATTCTTCTACCTATGCTATAATACAAAATACCTCCGTTATTTTTATTTATTTATTGGATAAAACTGAAATTTTTAAAACCCTAAAAATGAAAAATTAAATATTTAATTTAACATCGTTTATGCCCTTAACAGGAGTACTGTAAGAGGTCTCATGGACACGATGTTGTTCAGAACAAAATTTTATAAATGAGTTGGGATTTAATCAGAAAAAAATGAAATGAAATCTTTGAGTTTTACGTCCCACGCTTATGCCGGTTAGGCTAAAGGAGACGGTGATTATGAGAAATGAATGAAACGGTGGAATGAAGAAAGTGGGAGGAAACGGGAGAACCCCGAGAAAACCCTTACACACGGTGTTTGTCCACCACAAAGTTCACTTGGCGGGAGCAGGGTTTGAACCCGGGACCCCATGCACCAGAGGTGAACGCTCTAGCACTGAGCCACCGCGGCCCCGGGATTGAATCAGAGACCCGTTGTACGCCGAGATAAGCGCTTTGCTATCAAGCCATTTGCGTCCTTTTATACTGAAGATCAGTGGGTGTTCCAAATACAATCAGGGGCACGGTGGCTCAGTGGTTGAGCGCTTACCTCTGGTGTATGGGACTCCTGGCTCGATCTCCGGCCAAGTAAGTTTGTGGTGGACAACACCGTGTGCGTCGGTTTTCTCGGCGTATTCCCGTTTCCTCTCACTTTTTCATTCCACCAAATCTTCTATTATCATTCACTTGCTTTAATCATCGTGTCTTTAGCCGATGGCATAATCGTAGGACGTTAAACTCAAAGATTTCATTACATTTCATTTTCAAATACATTCTAAACAGGCCCGTATCCAGGGGGGTCTAGAGGGGCCAGGACCCCCTAAATTTTTACTGGCCCGCTCTAAAAATTTCACGGTAGGCTTGCAAATGAACTATAATATGGGATGAACTAATATTTTTGGGTCGCTCCCCCAACTTCCACCGGGTCCCCCCTACATTTTCGGGCTGGCTATGGGCCTGATTCTAAATATTTACCTAGGTATATATTGAAACATTTTCCCCCACTGAATTTTACAGGACAGTAATTAAAAATAAACAAGGGGGCGGCAGTTTCGTAGTTGCTCATGTGGTTGTTGTAGTCGAGCGGGCTGAGGATATATTCTGACGATCGTCGGACTGAGGCAAGGGGGTTCGAATTCCTCTCAAGAGCATTGGCAGTTTTAAACTATCCTCAATAATTCTCTCGAGTCTACTAGTCACGCGAAGTGTCAGAAAGAGAAAGCAAGTCAGAAAAAGTTGAAAAAAAAAGTGGTTAAGCACTTATTTCTAGTGTGAGGGGTCCGTAGTTCAACCCCAAGCCATGTGATTTTGTAATGGATAATATTGTGTTTGTGGGTTTTCTCTGGATTCTCCCTTTCCACCAATCTTCTTACATTCATTTTTATTAGTTCCGTCTCCTTTAGCCTACAAGACATAACTATCGGACGTAAAACTGAAATACTTCATAAAAAAATAAATAAATAAACACAAAATGGTAGAAACGATAGTGCCTTGATATTGGATAAATACGGTATTTATTGTACACTCATGTCCAAAATTATTGTCGCATGTGTATAAATATATTGAATATGTGGGAATATAATTTGGTAACAAATTCGCCTGGTGTTTCTTATAATGTTAGTATATGTATAATCGGCAAAGACATGTATGTGGCAAATTTCATGTCAAAAGAGCAGTAAATAAGAACAATAAAACGAAAATAAAAACTTTCTTGCCCATTTAGTAACATTTTGTTTTACTCATTGTAATTTTCGTATTTATAATTCTTTTCCTATGAAATTTACCACAAAAATATATTTCCCGATTATACATATAGTATCAGTATTAAAAGTACCCTGCAAAATCATTATGAAATTATATTCTCAGAAGAATACAGTTATAGATATGCGACAATCATTTTGGACATGAGTGTACATGTGCGGTAACTATCTGAGTGATGAACTTAGGAACGGGGAACTAGAAACCTTCGATTAGAATTAGAATTAGGAATTAAGACTTCTGAGCTTTCGGCATTTATGGCCATGTTAGCCTGTCACGTATGAGTAATAACGTCCCTCGGCGATCACACTATCTGAGGAAAGGGAAGGAAGAAAGGATTGGGAAAGGAAGGAAACAAGTCTGGGACCTGCATGTCCCGGCATTAGTCTGGTGTGAATGAGGAAAACACAGGAAAATCTCTCTTAGGATAACTGGCCTGAAAAAGGTGGAACATTTCCTCGACCGAGTGTCTAGAAACCTTCGAAACGTGAAGATGATTTAAGGAAGAAATTACGAGGAAATATTAGGGAAAAGTAAGGAACACTAGAAAAACATAAAAAAACAAAAAGAGTTGATTAGCATATCATTTGAAAAAGAAAAAAAGGAAAAATCTGAGTAACATGCAAAGTTCTAACAGTGGAAGTAAAAGTAGGAAGCGCAAGAAAAGATTTAACTGATGAATGATAAGGAAACGTCCTACGTGAAGACGGATATATTGTGGGCAATGGCGTACGCAAACTCCTAACTGTTATGAGAAGTAACCTGCTAATAATGGAGAATACATATACGATGATGATGATTAAATTTAAATCTGACATCACTGGCAAGTTTTCTTGCCATGTACTGAAAAATTTCCTACATTAGTTTCCTGACAACTTATTTGTTTTGACGCAAAGATTATGTTTTTTTTATATATATATATATATTATCAATCAACTGCGAGTCATGCCTTCTTTTCGTTTTCATCAACTTTCAATCCAACCCTCAGAAAACCAAGTCCAAATAGTTTCTTTTCATCATTCGTTTTCGATAATAATCTCTGATGTTTTCTTTCCTACCTAATTTGCAGTACTTCCTCTTTTGTCATTTCTTTCCACTTAGCTAATCTTCTCCACATTTTCTTTCGTACCCTTTCAGTGCTTTCATTGTTCACTGTATCTTTTTGAATACGTCCACTCCATAATTTGAAACATATGACTTCGCTGAAGCGCCACCACTGATCAAAATATACAGAAATGGTGCATTTTCTCTGGTCAGGGCAGTAACTCAATACGAGCGTGTAGGATATACGTATATCATATACAGTGCACACTGTATAACGTGTGGTCGAATGTGACTGCACAATTGTTCGCATCTGTAAAAGGGAAATCAATTGTTTTCAAGTTCTTATTCTGACAGATGGGTTAAAACAATGGTACAGTATATGGACTGCCTGCCTCCTGTTCTGAGTATACAAAGGGAAGGATAGGCATTTTAGGGAATGATTTGTAGTCAACTCCTTGCACAGCTGGAAAAGCTACACATTTTAGTCTCTTTTCCCAATTCGGCCACAAAAGGCAAATGAATGGTGTAATTTATGTGAAACACTTCATTTGATACCGACCAGCAACTGTTACACGCTTAGCTTCTTTTTAAATTTTGTTTTCGATTGATATGTAATCGATACTAAACATTTACGAAAGAATCCACTGGGGGAATGCCACAAACAACATCTCCCATCAGACAGGCACCCATCTCCTTCCCACTCAATTTACCGCCTCTAATATATATTCATGCAATTCAAACAATTGCACATTACTGTGGCTATTTGGGAACGTCATTCTGTGATAATATATTGCGACAGTTGAGTTTGCTTTGAAAGAGGTAAAGAGAATCAATTGATAAACATTGAGATGAACGATTACAAATGACTGCTCACTCATATAATAACAAATTCCATTTATTTTTTTAAATCAATCATTCCGTAGGAATAGTTCTATTTTGTGCCTTGGAGCAGATTTGGCTGTAGTTTTTTCTCCAGAGTTAATCGCGTTGCAAATCTAAAATATGTTTCCACTTTTAGTAGCTATTAGAAGTACGTATTCAACTGTTAAATTAGGAAAATCTTCCAATGAGAGACAATATGTTGTAGAACTGCATAGTGTTTACATTCAATTAATTTAACATTTATCCATGATAATGTTTACAAACCAAAGTAGTGCTCATCACTATGTCTGTGTAAGAAGGATTTTCCTACAATATTCATTGAAAGCAGCTTTCCATACGATTAAAAAGAGTATATATATATATATATATATATATATATATATATATATATATATATATATATATATATATATATATATATATGAGTCGTTTTCAATACCGTTTATACTTTAGAAGCAATTAAGATCATTCAGTTATTCTAAAATTACTAGTTTTCATTAATTAATTACTTAAATTGATTTCCAATTAAATGCTTTAAATTATCAATTTTGCCTACCTACCTCCTATAATTAATAGTATTATTTAAATTGAGTTTTATACATAAATAATTTTTACGATGGAAAGTATTTGAAGAAGAAATCAGTAAAATAAAATTATTATAAATCTAGTACATTTCCAAGAAAACAGAAAAATAACTTTTCATATAAATTAGTTGGCTAAAAAAATAAACAATGATGGTGCAGGTATCCAGCATCGTTAACAAGCTTATTTAATTAATTTATTTAACGAATTTCCAGATCCACCCTCTAGGACCAATTTAACAAAGAACTGTTAACAATCTACTGCAATAACAACAATGAGGAAAGAAAGTAAAAGGAAATCGACGAGGGCCTATATTTACAGTAAAGATGCCATTCCAGCACTCGCTTAGTTGAACTGAGAAAACATCCCGGGAAAAATCTCACAGTTAGGTTGGCCAGCCTCCGGATTCGAACATAGAACCTCCGTTTTATTACGAAACAGGAATAAATTTTCGATTTAACTAATCCATTCGAGTCATACACGACATTTTGTGGGGTGGAAAGTGGTGACGGAGTGGTGTTCATATTTTGCTGTACAGCTTTTCGTAACTAAAGTTATAAAATATAGCATTACACATAATCATAAACTCCTTGGTATTACAGTCCACAAAGGAGAATAGCTTCGGGTTTCAGGATTTTTTTTTTTTTAGTTGAATAATGGATGGCCGAGCTTCCATTACCGTTATTATTGGCTTTATGTAGAACCCTATGATCTCTCTTAATTCAGGGCGCGAAATTTTTGATAGCCAGGTCGCCACTGGCGACCAAATACCGGTATATATTTTACTTTGGCGATATAGGCATATGGTTTTTACTTTGCCTTCGAATTGGGAAGAAAAATTGGCGATCAAACTCTCTGGTCTGGCTACTGGAATCAGAACTGTAATTTCGTGCCCTGTACTTAATTCGAAATTTTTCACCATAGTGAGTAAACAGCGGGAATAGACCCCATAACCAAAAACAGAAATTATTTAATTTACTTTTTTTTTTTTTTTTTTTTTTTTGAGTTTTGTGTCCCATTGCTGTGCCCTTTAGACTTGAAAAATGAGATAAGAAATGAATTTATAATAAATAAGCTACGAAAGGACAAAAATATCGTTTTTTTTTAAAAAAAAAAATTATACAGGTTAATCTCTGATAGGGACGGCCACAAAGTTCCGGTTCCGGATGAACCGGTTCCGCGAAAAACCGGATCTCCGACATCCGGTTTTCAGAACCGGTTCCAGACTTGGATCCGAAAGCCCCCGAAGACTTGTAAAGGAGGCACAAAGTTCACCTACAAAAAAAATGCAAAGAGGACCATGCGCTTGTGCCTTCCCCGCCCAGACTTGTGCTCCCAGAAAAAAAATTTGGTCCACCAGTGGGTGTTTAGCCAAATGAGTTGGCCAGTTTGCCTGTTTAGCCAATAAGTTTGAAAGTTACCCAGTTTATTTAGCCAAATGAGACAAGCTGCCGCCGCCTAGGCGCCTGCCTGTCGCTTCCACCGTTTCATCTAGCATACTGTTCACAGCCTGCCAGCAGCTCGGGTTTAGCGTAGGGATGGTCACAAAGTTTCGGTTCCAGCGGAACCGGTTCCACGAGGAACCGGTTCTTGGAGATCCGGTTTTCAAAACCGGTTCCGAATCCGGTTCCAGACCTGGATACGAAAAACCGGTTCTGGAACCAGATCTTCTAGAACCGGATCCGTTCAGACCCGAAAACCTATTCCACCAGGAACCGGTTCTGGCCATCCCTAATCTCTGACAGCATTCACATCCAATTTCATGTTTAAAATTTATGAAATGTTACAAATTTTGGAGAAGAAACAAACAAAACGCAGGGTTACTATATTATCATTCTTATTTTGATTCATGACGTGTTACTCACGAGACGAGGATCATCCTTTTAAATTCGAGACGAGAAATTTCATAAGTCTCATGTGCAACACTAGTTCACCCAAGTCTTATCTCTCAAACACTATTTTAGTGTTACAGGATTCATAGTTTAAAAAAAAAACGCGAAGTGATTGTACAAACATAATGAAGAGTATTTATCAACGTTTAAAAACATTACCCAACATATTTCAATCATAAAAATTGTAACAAGCAAATGGAAGGATAAACTCAACAGTTATTGCCTTATTTTTATTCTTGTATATGTATTATGTAAAAGCAATTTACTTTTGTATTTTCGTATGTATAAGCCATGTAACTGTACTGCCCCTTAAAGTGAGTTCAAGATTCTTTGGGGCCTGTAGTCTGATATAAATAAATAAAAAAAATAAAATAATAATAATAATAATCTAACCTTAAAAAATATGGATTCAATGTTGTTATATCACACCCTTTGTGGACCTCTTGTGACGCGGAAGAATTCTGATAACTTCTAGATGAAATTAAGTAAATAATCAGTTCATAAAACTTGTACATAAATTTACAAAAGGAGACGAGATGAGCAGGGGCGGATTTCTGGAGGGCGGTGGGTTGTAATATATATAATAAAATTTCGCCCCGATCGCCCCCCTGGAAACGAGAAAACCTCATTTCTCAATTCGTCTTGTCTGGTGGGCAACACTATTCATGATATGGATTCATTATAGTTTATTTTTTCCTAAATTATGGTAAATTTGGCCATGATGAAATTTTGAAGTTTAATATCTGTTTCAGCACCGAAACCTGAACCTACAATTTAACATCAGATACGAACCACATGAGCTCCCACCGGTAATCGAATCCCGATTTCCCAAGCCGAAGTCGCGATTACTGAATATATGCTTTCTTGATTCTTTGCGAAACTGATTCAAAAGTTACACATACAGGATGGCGCAGAGACACGGGAAATTTTGAACGTTAGAGTTGGCAACACTGTAGTCCCGGTATTTGTTCGAAACCGGTGCGTGGTGGTTGTGAACGCGTTGCCATTTAGTAATCATGTAGCACTGGAGTGGTGTGGAACGTACTATCTATTGCTGTGAGAGTGTTTACGAGCACGGTGATAATGACTAGGGTTATAGCAGGGTGACTGCTGCGCAGAGGATATTTCGACAGCGTTACCAGCTATAGATATACTACATTGACTTGATCCGTAGTCTTCCGTTGCAAGCGCTGCTATCGGCTGAAGGAATTCCACTACCTTTCTCTCGCTTAGCAACAGCTGAACCCTTATTGGCTCAACGCGTGTGTGTGTGAGGATGTGAGCTTTAGTTCGCATTTTTGCCACGGATCAAGACATGTTGGCAGCACAATAAGTCGTCATGGACGTGTCCCATCTCCTCATCCAAAGTGTAACGCACACATCCTGCAACTGAAACAGAAGATTGAAGACAAAACCACTGCCATCCTCCAGGACATGCTACACCGAGCATTTCAGAATTTCCATAACAGGCATAGACTCCGAAAGAAAGTACAACTCTCCGATGTCATCTTAAAGAAGTAAAGACAGTTTGTGACATTTTGTAATAAAAATATAAATGGAATGCTGTATACATGCACTTTCGTTCGTAAAATATGTTTCTTTTTCTGTTATTCTTACAAATTACGTTACTTCAAGTTTCCCGTTTCCCTGTGTCACCCTGTATTTAAAGCACGAAATTAGTTTCCATTCTTAAGCCGCTATACAGATAATATTATATTTTCATTCGTTAAACGTGCCACGTCGTAAATTATAACTTTCCTAACCCAAGTGGTCATGTTTTAAACAGAGATGTAAACAGCAAAAACTTCTGAGTCAATCCTCGTATTAATACAGAGTTTTAAGTATTCATAAAACGTATCATTGGTAGTTATATTCACTCATCCCCGATGCTCCCAAGAAATAAAACAAAAAAATCCAATAGCGATAACGAGAACAAGACCAACTGTTGTTATATTTTTTAGAAAAGAAAGCAAAAAAATAAGTTATCTTGTAAACTGCAGTTTCACCGTTCGTGCGCGCGTACAATTCGCGGTTGGATAACGCGACGTGTCCTGCGTTCGAATACAGAAGCAAACGAAGAAGTCTGCTTAAAAATCGTCGCCTGGGGAGCAATAAATGAAGTTATGTGAAGCAGCTATGTAGAGGGGGAAGCAAAAATAAGAAGAGAGTGAAACAGTTGGAAATGTCAAACCAGTGAATAAAATATAACGAAAAATGAGAAATAAAAAGAGGGAGGGTTGGTTATATAAAGAGAAAATACAATCTAATTACATTCACCATCTCAAACATTATAATTAAACATGTGAGTTTCGTATTACATTGTGAAACTACGTAGATGCCAACTTATGAGAAATCAATGCTAAAACTGAAAGTAGTAAAAGGTCTATAACTTTCTGTTGCAAGACAGGGATAAGGTCACAGATGGAGAAAGATATAGGTCTAATATGTCTACTACTACTGCTGTCTAATACGAGTCATTTTCGATCATTTTTATATATCTTCGCCCCTCCCTCTTCCCTAAGTTGCACCGTCACAATGAAATGATAAAACACTCCCAGGCCCGAACCTCATCTATATTCGAAATTTGATCAAGATCGATCGAGTGGTTCAAGAGTTATTAAGTCACAAACATAGTTACTTTCATTATATATATATATATATATATATATATATATATATATATATATATATATATATATATATATATATATATATATATATATATATATATATATATATATATATGTGTGTGTGTGTATGTGTGTGTGTGTGTGTGTGTGTGTGTGTGTGTAATGTTAGAAACCGATATTAGTGTCGAATCCATAGGTCTCGGGGTCGCTAAGATGAAGTGACACTTCTGATGCCGTTTAAATCCAAATTGAGCCCAACAACTTCTGGAAGAGGGAGGGGGATAGAGCGCTTCAGTAATAGTACAAAGTGACTGACTAACGGAACATAATCTTATTACTAATTTTTCTTATGTTAACCCAGCGAAGCGACTAATTGATGCTATAGTGCTGCCAAAATGTCTTGAGCCGTGGCAAAAATGCAAACCAAAGCTCACACCCTCGATACACCCACGCGTTGAGCCAATGAGAGTTCAGCTGTTGCTAAGCGAGAGAGCCTTAGCGAAAGGGAGTGGAATTCCTTCAGGCAATAGCAGCGCTCGGAAGGGAAGACTAGGCGTCAAGTCAATGTGGTATATCTATAGTTGCTGCTATTCAGGAATTAACGTTGAAACAAGAAGTTGTAGTAGTTTTCCTACTTTCGGTTTCAATAGAAGAATAAGTGCTGAGGTGAACTACCCTTCCCACTACCGTTTTCACTCTATGAAAATCAATTTTTATAATCACTCCGCATAGGAATTGGGCCTCGTTCAAAAGCGCAGGGTCGAAACAACGCACTCTTTTTCTTGTAATATGGATTAAGCAAATATATTTATATATTCTCCTAAGTGAGGGATGTGTTCTTCCTGTAACACTCTAGCCAAACTGTAATATTACTTCTTATGAGTTCATAGAAGTTAATGAGTACAAGGTCTGGTCTGAGGGAAGATAAGGAACCATTCGCACTCACCAGACAGTATTTGGTATTATGGCATCCATCCAGCATCATGAAGGCAACTTTGAAGCTACTTGAAAGAAAAAGTAGCGAATTCTGGTCTAGAGAGCCAGCAATAATGGCGAGAAAGGCCGATTTATTAACTACACTTCATATGAGTGCACAAACTGACCGATAGGCCCTGACCCTCTAAGGGTTGTTACGTCACGAATGAGAACTTTTTTTTGCAAATGGTTCCTAACTTTCAATCATAATAGATATTTTTATTAATATGTCAATTACCGTAAAAGACAATTTGATTACTTTTGGTCATGTACCGTATATTTCTTTATTTTCTGTATCCGTATCATATTTTGACCATATAGAGTTAAATTACTACAATTTAATAACAACCAGTTTAACTCTTTAACAGTAAGCAATAGAAAGTATTTTATCCGCTCGTGACAACCATCGGCAAATGATATGGCAGTTGGCAGGAGACTAAACTAGTTAGGGTCTGGGTAAGTAAGTACGACCGTAACACCTAGCGCTAAGAGTAAATAGCGTTTAGTGATTTTAAAGCATTTTAAACTGATTTGTATCATTGCAACTGGAATATATAAATATTTCAATAATAATAATAATAATAATAATAATAATAATAATAATAATAATAATAATAATAATAATAATAATAAATTAGAATTCATTATAATTAAAATATTATGGCCAGTTGTTGGCCGAGATAGTAACTCGGTTAAAATTGATTTAATAGTCCATATAACGTATGGAAGTGAAACAGAGGATACATCGCAAGCTGTGGTAAAAAGTACGCCGTATAAGATATTTCTTAATGAGTAATGTCGTTCTATTCTTTCAAATACAATAGCAAATGTGTGTATTAATTTCGAGTATAACTAAGGACAGTGCGGAATTGTACATTACAGAAAAACGAATAAGGATTATTTTTTATTGGAGCCTTTTTATTTCAAGTGTGTCCTCAGAAAATATATGAAACATACTTCGGCCCCAGTATCACCACTCTCTTACGGAGGAAACCATTCTTTTGCTCTGGGGAAAGAATTGAATGGCCTCGGCTGTGTTGCCAATTTTTCATTCAGTCGTTCGCTCTTGAAGAGTGAAGATCGTAGCCTACTTAGAATGACTAAATAACAAGACAGGGCACAGCAAAGCCCGATGTGCCAACCCTGTCCGCATCATACTATTGAAAGAATCTCGGCCACAGCAACTTTTTCCTTCTCTTTTGAGGGAGGTACCTGAAAACACATCGACAGGAGCACCAGTAGGGACACACTTGAAATAAAAAGGTTCTAGTTCATTAATTTTTAATTTTAGTTAAGAAATACATTTTAGGTACTTTTGCCGACCTTAACTGTGTTGCTATAGCACTTGCCGATAATGCACTGCTTACAGCACTTTCGGCCACGAGTGAAAAAAGATGCTCTGTATATGCCATTAAAAAAAATCCTCCAAAAATACGTTAGGCACATATCTATGAGAAGATTATGGTCTTCCTGCTAGTGCTAGTTTACCCATACATTAACTCCAATACGAATTTTTAAAAATGGAGAAAACGTCCTTTATTCATGATACTCCCTTTTTCAAAAAGTCAAAAGATTTAAAATAACAATCTAGTTATCCAATTTAGTTACTATATTCAATTAAAATGTAAAGAATCATCATTAAAACTCTTTATTATTGAAGAACGTATAAAAGAAAAATGGTATTTTGTTAAAAAAGGTAAGATTACGTTGAATTTGAAGCATACATTTCTGGTTTATATTGTTCTTTATATATATATATATATATATATATATATATATATATATATATATATATATATATATATATATATATATATATATATATATATATATATTTAAATAAACATATATTTTTCTTCTTTGAGTGAGACAAGTACTATTATTTCCATTTCTTTTACCGTACAAAAGCGCGAAAGAGAACATTTGTTAGAATATTAACAAATAATTATTACTGAATATAATAGCATTGGAGAGTTCATTAAATAAAAATGTCTTATATTTCAGTTTATGTTTGAGATCTTTAATGAGATTTGACTGAAATTTAACTAAGATTTTTCTTCAAAAATAATGTATTACTTCCATTGTCTGTTATGCTTATATTTATAATTTAGCATATTTATTTCTATTTATTCCTTTAGAATTTCTCTAAAAAGTAAGGAGTACATATGTCTTATCTTGTATATTTATACAATGCTATTTTACCTAAAACGACATTCAAGTTTCAAAATTGAATAGACAAGCTTTCTTTTCTTTTTTTTTTTTTTTTTTTTTAAGCGTCTTATCAAATGTTTCCACATTTAAGTCCATTAGATTTCTTTTAACACAATCTTGAGGCACAATCAACGAGATTTTATATTCTTCACGTTACGATAATATAAAATATATATATATTTGTATATTAAGGAAGTATAAAAATGTTAGTTAAGTCTTATTTATTTATTTATTTTTATTTTTTATTTTATTTTATTCAACACAACAGGCTCTAGGCCCAGTTACAGTGTTGTTCCTTACAAATACATTTACCCTTAGTTATATATATATTTAAACAAGGTTATACATTTATATATTTTCATTATTACATATTTTTAAGGCTATTCTTGTATACTGTCTCCGACATTCCAAAAACATCTATAGAAGTTATCCTTTCAATTGCATTGTAGGAAGCACTCATTCTCCATATAGGAGACTTAGCGAGGATATTTGTTCTTGCCTTTCTGCAGTAAAGTGTACTGCTATTTCCTACGCGGGTTTTACCTGAAGGGACATGCAATTGAACCTTCGAAGTAAGACTGGGACAGTCAATTTTACCATGTAGTAATTTGTGTAAAAATAAAAGATCCGTATGTTCTCTCCGTTGTTTCAACGTGTTCATATTGAAGTTTTGTACTATTTCTGAATATGACTCGTATTTTGGATACATACCAGTTTTTCTATAAGCAAGTAATCTCAAGAATTTTGATTGTATTCTTTCAATCATATCTATGTGTTTTTGTGCTTTTGGTGACCAAGACAGAGTCGCATATTCTAATTGCGATCTCACAAAACAAAAGTAGAGTTTCATTAACGTAGCATCGTTTTGAAACTCCTTACCTATTCTCATAACAAAGCCAAGATTTCTGTATGAATTATTAACAATTGTTTCAATATGATGAGTAAAACTTAATTTAGAATCAAATAGCACTCCTAGATCTTTAATTAAAGTAGGTTTCTCTAAAATAGTTCCTTCAATAGAATAGTCATATTTAATGGTGTTTTCTTTGCGGGTAAAGGAAAGAGTTTTGCATTTATTTATGTTCAACTTAAACTTGTTATTGGCACACCAGTTCCTAATATTACATAAGTCTATTTGTAGTTTTGCACAGTCTTCAAGCGAATTAATTTTGGAGAATATCTTAAGGTCGTCAGCGAATAGAAGAGTGTTAGAATAATGAATATAAGACGGTAGGTCATTTATCACTAATAGAAATAAGAGTGGACCAAGATTTGAACCTTGAGGAACTCCTGATAAGGCTGTGAATTTTTTAGATACATATCCTTTGTACATGACGGCCTGTTGACGATTTTGCAGATAGGATGCGAAAAAACTTTTTGCTTGCATAGAGAAATTATAAGTCGTTAGTTTTTGCAACAGTACATCATGGTCTACCAAATCAAAGGCTTTTGAAAAGTCAGTATAGATCACATCCACTTGACCCCCTCTATCCAATTCATTTGCAATAAAATCTGTAATAATGGCTAAATTAGTAGATGTTGATCTATTCTTTAAGAAGCCATGCTGATATACTGACATGACAGGTTTTACATGACACATTATCCTCTTAAATATTACTTGCTCAAAGACCTTGGCAAATGCTGATAAAATAGAAATAGGCCTAAAATTCTGTATATTCTTCGCATCACAGGATTTAGGGATAGGGCAAACTATGGCTTCTTTCCACTTGTCTGGAAACACGCTTGTTTTTAATGACTTATTTATAATTGTATGTAGAGGATGCTTAAGAATGTCTATACAACCCTTAAGAATGTACGGTGGTATACCATCCGATCCGCACGATCTTTTGGGTTTCAACATTCTTATGGCTTCCTCAACATCCTCTAGAGCGATTTCATTTAAGAAAAACATATCTAATGTTTCGTAAGCTGTCCCATCAGGCATGAATCCATTTGTATCATAATGCGCTCTGTCATTACTATAAACCGAATTAAAATAGCTAGCAAATTCCTCTGCAATATCATTATTGTTTCTCAGTTCCTTACCATTATACGTAAGGAAGCCTGTAGAAAGATGCCTATTTTTACTTTTTATAAAATTCCAGAATTGACTAGGATCCCTCTCTACCATGTGTTCCGATTCAAAAACGAAAGATTTATACGCTAACGCTATTTCTGTTTTCAATTCTTTCCGGAGTTTACAAAATTCCCATTTGTGAAACAAAACATCACCCATACCGCTTCTCCATTTTTTATGGTGATAGGACTTACGTTTAATTTTTAAAATAATATTGGACGTAAACCAACAGGGATAATTTTTGTTCAAAAATTTCTTAGAGGGAACACTTACATGTATCGCATTATAAATAATTTCATAAAACTTATCAACAATCACGTTAATATCATTCAGATCTTTGAGGCAATCCCAGTTAGCATTTAATAATTCATTGTACATTTTAGTAAAATTTGCCTTTCTAAAGTTAAAACCTTGCAAATTGTTTTGCAGTTTATCTCTTATGGATAATTGATTTAGGTACAATAAGCCTTCCAATGCAGGATGATGCCTATCTTCAGAAACCAAAGGGTGCTCAACTTTTTCAATAGAAGCGTCATCAACATTAGTAATTACTAAGTCCAATGTGCGACCATTCTCATTCTGTACATTGTTAATCGAATTTAGACCAAATAAATTAATAAAGTTGAAAAGACTTTTACAGGCGCCTGATGAATTCAAAAAGGATAAACTTGAATTTATCTCTGGAAGATTAAAGTCTCCCATACAAAGAATAGTGCTCCCTACCGGGCAATTGGATTCAATGAATTGACAAAAATCTTCATAAATTATTAAATTGGAGTCGGGTGGTATATAAACAGCACAAACATACATAGTTACACTATTTGTCACAAGTTTGGTAAGAATACATTCAAATCCATTGTCATCTGAATTAACATGAAACATTCTATGTTTTTTAAGTACCGCCAGTAATACCCCTCCACCTTTTGACTTCCCAAGCAATTCAAGATTCCTATCTTTTCTAAATACAGTGTATCTACAATCAAAAAATTCCGAATTATAAAAACTATCACACAGACCACTTTCAACAATTGCTATTATATCATAATTATTTGATAGTACACTTGTAAAAAATTCAGATTGTTTGCTCCTAAGTCCATTCACATTTTGAAAATAAAATGAAAAAGGTTTATTTCTCTCTATGATTCTATTTTCACTTCTTTCATTACTTTTATCTTCAATACGGTCACAAGAAAGATTAGGTAGATGGACATTGCTGTTTGTACTTACATGGAACTGTCCCTTGAGGCATTTTTCTCATCTGGTGTAGTCTGATTTCCGGTTGACCAAACTTTCACTCTGCGCCTGTTTTCTTGAGGGGGAGGGAGACGATTGAGGGATGGGGTTGTTTTGGGTTTCCTCACTGACAGTTGAAGGTTGAACGACCGTGACCTCCGGCTTTTCTGCTGGCGACACAAGTGTTCTATTGTCTTCGCGCTCCTGGTCCCTTTGGTGTTTTCCATTCTCCAGATCCCATAATGTAAGATTAAAGTCTTAATGAGGATCCAATTAAATTGCATCACGAGTTCGTCAAATCTCGATATGAAGAAACTTAATTTACAGAACGATTGACTCATGTTGGGATTTGATTGGAGTCACATGACGTAACACGTCATATTTATACATGTTGTAATTAAACGCCGTGTCAAACATCTTGGCATTTGAAGGCGATGCTAGCAAATGAGAGGCCAGCGCTATTGCCACGTTCACTTCATACACATCTACGTCTATCCCCTGCCACCTGATCGCGCTGTAGTTCGTCTGCTTAGCCATATCCACACCCCTTTACCACTTGGCAACGTTGCGCCAGACCTTTCGTTTTATTCGTTTCGCTGAAATGCCAAGATGTTTGTCACAGGTTTTAATACCAAAGCAAATCTCAACCCGATTGAGCGTTTCTTAGCTATTGTGAAATCAATAGTGACCTGTACGCGAAGTTCGTCGTTAAAAAATGAGTGATCAAGCGCCTTAACATGCTTATGGCAAAAGTGTTTCTTTAAAAATGTTTACAGAGTTACATCATCCTAATTGTTCACTCTACTTAGACCCATGTGATTTCTGTCCGTTCCCAAAATAAAAAATTGCGGCACAGGGGATGCTAAAAAATTAGCTGTCCTACCTTTTGTCCAAAGGTATTTTAAGCAAAATCGTATAATACATTGAAAGTATATATACTTCTATATACAGGGTGATCCAAAAGTAGGTATACAGTACCGTACTGATCAGCTCATTGCATTTTATATCGTTTCTTGTTGTTATCTGTCAGATAGACTTAGTTTCTTTATTATTTTTTCTTAATACCTTAAGCTCGGAACAGTCGAAGCAAATAAACCGATAAATTAGAATATTAAACAAGATCAATGAAAGGTGTATACCTACTTTTCGGGCCACCCTGTACAGTCTTTTCAAAAAATTCTGGTCTCTTTAAAAAGTCACGCATTCTTTACACATAAATGAAAACAAATAGAACAAATGTGAATCATATTTAGCTATAGAGCAGCTTTATTTTAACAAGATACGTATATATACTGAATTACTCTACGTACAGTTGTGACGACTACGTCCTTTTAACCCTTTTAGGACTTTCATTTTTTGAGGTAATGTTTAGGCTTTCACTCAAACAGCTACTGCTTCCTTCCTATTTATCGTAGGATTATGGTCCACACCTCTTTTTTTTTTTTTTTTTTTAAGTAGGTCAGAGCATACTTTCTACCGGTGTCACACGCTTGCACGAATTATACACCAAAACGGGAAAAACCGGAAATTATTCTGAAAAAGAATCCTCGGGCCCGGCCCCGGCTTCACATAGGGATCCCCCCATTTTTGTGTGTGTGTGTGTGTGTGTGTGTGTGTGTGTGTGATATACCCAAAGCTACACACAATCTGTATGCAAAATTTCAATCTGATATCTTGAAAACGAAGGGCGTGATTTTTTTTAAAATTTGCCTTAAGAAAGAAAAAAGAGGCACGCCTCTCCAATCTCACTTGGCGTCGCCATGTTGACTATCCGGTTCCAAAACACATCTGGGGTATTCTTTAGTTCATCCTTGACTTGGCCAATAAAAAAAAACTGCTTAAATACCTATAACAGAACATAAATAAGCGGTCAAAGACGATACTACGCCTACCATAAATCCTAAAAGGGTTTATGTAAGGTGCTGTGCCTGAACGTGCTGTGCCATACGTCACTTCATCACTGCGAAATTTAAGTACCGCTAATTTTACAGTAATTATACGATATCTTCAAATAGATAAAAGATAATCGAAAAGTGGAACAAGACCTCCCTAGACAACGTTATTTTGCATGAGATACCGTTATCACGACTCATTTATCTGCTTTCGATTTCCCGCCATTTAGAAAATCGGCATTTATTTTCGCGTTTCTAAATTAACTGCTAACGGAAAGCTACTAGGTGACTCGTGATAACGGTACACTATGCAAAATAATATCGTCTAGGGAAGTCTTGATCTACTTTTTGATTATCTTTTATCTATTTCCTGATATCACATAATTACTGAAAAATTAGCGGTATTTTAACTTCGCAGTGATAGGGACTCTTAAAGTTTACAAACAGCGAAGCAACGATGTTTCTCTGGCAAGCCGACGGAAATCTATGAGGAACAACACTTTACACCTCTGCTCGTAGCTGTGATATGAAACAATGAGATCGTGATGCCTCAGAGCCGCAAAAACACTAACAACAGTAATCGTTCCGGAAAACATTGATCAAATTCACGACCATATTCTCAGACCGGGGAATATCAGCAAACCGTATGACAGAGACTGGGTATTTTCCGAGAACGTGTTTTAACCATATAATCTACAATGATCTGCACATGAACAAACTGTCAGCGAAATGGGTACCAAAAAAATGTCAGTAGATCAAAAACGCAGAAAAATGAATCTAGAGCGGAAACAATGGACGAAATATGGTCATATCGCAATGATTCACAGTCAAAATAACGGATGGAACACGGATTCACAAGATCTCCCTGGTACAAGAAGATTAAAGACCAGAAATTACTTTCGATGGACTTTGCATTATTCATCTGGTATAAGAACGGGTCTTATTTATAAATTATATGTTCAAAGGACAAACAGTTAATCCAAATTATTACATAATCATTTACCCGCATAAAGATGATTTTGTAACAGTAACAGCTTAGGAAGTGCACCAAAGAATCCGATTTTTATAGGATAGTGAAGATGCCAAATTTACTTTCTTGGGGGCAGAAGTGCCCACAAGGGGCGGAATGACGCCATTGACGTCATTAAAAATTTCTGGGAGGATTTTTTAATGTAAAATAATTAAAATTACCTCATTTCATTCAAAGACAAAAACCATAAAAACTAGTTACTCAGCCAATTATTACATTATTATATCTTCCTGCTCTCCTTCTTCCCCCCCCCCCTCCTCGCCAGCATAATACTATATCAATGTTAATGGATGGTTTTTCTGCCTTTTTCCGGTTAAACCCAGAACCATATAACAAATATAATCAAACTCCTACCCCCAGAATTATTGTTAAAACGTCAGATTCATTAAGTTCAATGTTTTTGTTATTCACTTTTACTTGTTTAACTTGATGTATTATAAGTTTTATACCTTACAATTTCTGGAATTACGCGTTCTTTTTTTCTGCATCTTTAACTAAATATGTCTTCATCTTTTTAATCCTGTAGCCTTTCTCTTGGTTAATGGTTGTCAAAATAAATATAACAATGTGTCTAAATAAAGGCTAATTTTAACATAAACATACGTGTAAAAAAGTAAATCAGTAGAATACTGATTACAAGTGAATATTGAGGTGTATAGGGAGGTCAATTAAAAATATAAAAATATTTTTTAATTAAGTATACCGAAAAAAGAGGAATTGCTGTGATAAAAAAAATATAAAAGTTTAAGGTTAGGGATGAACAACAAAAATTCTTTTTGAGGATAGTTGAACATCACAGAAAAGTCATCACCAAGTGAACAAAAGAAGGGACTGCATCATTCAAAGTCCATTAATATAACACATATTCTGTCTATTATACAACCTATTAATCTTAGTGTCTAGTTTTAGTATTATTTTAAGTTTGTAATGTCATACTTTTTGCCTACTTTTACAAAACTGATCAACTTGCAACCTCTAAATATTATTCAATCTTCTTGAGATTTGTTTTATATATATATATATATATATATATATATATATATATATATATATATATATATATATATATATATATATATATATATATATAAATTACACCACTGAGGCTCGTAGCATAATCAAAGTCTGCAAAAATTTTACATTGAAATAAACCACATTTAAACTTAAAGTTTGTATGATTGCAATGTGAGTCTTGAGTCCTTTTTTTCACCAATGATATTACGTGTTGTGATAGGAAGAGGAAAATTAAATGTGAGGGAGATACTTTGTTAATTTGGGGGGATTGGCTTCAACCTGTGGGAGGATTGGCACTCCTGCTTGGGGGTAAGTGGAGAGGCAAAGAAATTTTATGGGGGGCAGCTTGTTTTGTATACCGAAAGTAATGTTTTATAATACTTGACATGCAAGACTATACAACACGTGCGCGTGTGGCAGTGAGGGCAAACAAAGCTCCCCAAGGGCGCCGATTTCTCTGTAAATTTGGGGAGGGGGATTCAGATGCAAAAGGTATATATATGAGGATTTAAGACAAATTGCATTCAAATTATGCCAAATATTGTATATTCATAAATACAATAGGGGGGCCCACACGAGCTTTGGGGAGGCCGTCCCCCCAGGATCGGCGCCCTTGATGCTCCCAGTGCCCACCCTTTGTCCTCCTCTAGCGTCGCCATGATCACCGGAGTGCTCAAGTTCGAAATTTAATCAACAGGTCTACGGATCAAGAATTAATCTACGGGCTCAGATTGCGTATCGTTAATTATCTATGCCAATTGTGTCTTATATGCTGTATCAATTATCAACCCTAAAATAAAGTTTATCACCCGTTATTAAAACTAAAGGTGAAATGGGATGATCACTGCTGGTGTAATTTACAAAGCCAGAGGTACTACTAATTTAAAACACACAGTACAAACAGCATAAAATGCTCCCAGGGACAGACGTTCGCTTTTTACTGAAAAATTCATGCATAAATCGCATGACTAAACCAGAGTGTCCAAACTGCGTACTCGTAGGTTCTTGACTTCCCTTTCTTTCTCAACTTGTAAAACCTAGTCACACGCTTCAATTACGCTATGATCAACTCCACCCTTCTCATCATCATGTCAGTTATTATCCCTGAACACACACACATCACATACGCAGAGAGAGAGAGAGAGAGAGAGAGAAGTGGGCGATTGCACGTGATGAAGCCATTGCCCTTGTGTCTGTATCTACGAATAATTATGGCAACACTGCACAAATAAAGATGAAGAACCAGACAAACACCTGTAACAAACATTCCTTTGATGACATCAGTGACAGAGCGATTTTTCAGAATCCTACATACAAAGACAGTTGCAGTTAAAGTAAGTTGTATAAAAGTAAAGGTACAGAAAAGGAAACAAGACATCACGACGAGGAAAAAAAAAAAAAAAAAAAAAAAAAGTAGGCCTATTCATTTTGCTTCTTCAGGTAGACGTGCAACTTCTTTTGAATTGCCAATTCGTATAAGGACTTAACTTTAGACTAAAACAGTCACTTAACATAAAATGGCTTATTTGACGTTTACAAAAAATTTAAAACTTGTTAGTCCCCAGTAGCGTCATTATTTTTTTGCTTTGGAAAGGGGAAGGACAAGACATTCACTGACGTAAGTAGTATATATATATATACAATTGTTAAGTATGTATAACACAGGAGAAAATTGCCCAGTGCCCCTCTAAATGACACCCCGGTTAAATCTTTTTATTTAATTTTGTTTTATAGTTAATAAATACGAGGCGCGTTCGGAAAGTAACCTCCGATTGGTCATTGTGCGTAAAGTAATGGGGGCACGCTACCATCTTTGGACAGACTTGCGCGGTAGATCAGTCTGCATCTAGCCGGGATAGAATGAAGGTTGTCTGATCACTAGTTACAATTTTGTAGCGTCTCAAAATGTGTGCTGCAATAGAAAACCCCGCAAAGTACGAAGTGCGAGCTGTTATACGTTTTCTTACGGCAAAACAATACTCGGCAGCAGTTATTCATCGGGAACTTCGTTCTGTGTATGAAGCAAGTATGATGGGTGAAGAAATTCGTGAATGGGTTCATTTATTTAAAAATGGACGAACAAACATTCATGACAAAAACAGGAGTGGCAGGCCATCAATGGTCACTGACGAACTCGTTCAGAAAATTGATGGCAAAGTTTGTGAAAATCCACGTTTCAGTCTCGAAGCTTTACGATAAATTTCCACAAATTTCCAGGACTGTGCTATAGGACGTGGTGACAAAGATTTAGGCTGCAGGAAGTAGGTATAGGCGGAAGAATTTTATGCTAATGCAATTTCTAAGCTAGTGCAGAGAAAGGATAAGTGCTTGAATGTTTATGGAAACTATGTTGAAAAATACAGTAGAGCAAAGAAGTAATTTTCAGATATAAATAATGCATTTTTATTTACTTTGTGTTTCTTTTTTAATCAATCGAAGGTTACTATCCGAACGGCCCTCGTATGTTTCAACCATGCAAAGAATTAGCATGAAGACGAGAAAATAAATAGCTATTAAGTTGTCGTTTTTAGCGTACTTTTAAACAGAACATGGGATATATATTTTTAATGCTGCATTATTATGGTTTCAATATGTGTGTATTTTTAGAACATCCCATCACATACAATACAATGCGTGAAAGTACATCCTGTCACATACAATTCAATCGAAATTTGTATTACACAGCGTGTGTTTGTCGAAGACATGCTGATTTCGGTTTGAAGGTGCCAGCACATCCGTCACCATAGAGCAGCGTTTCCCAACCTTTTGCGACTTGCGGCACACTACGGGTGTAACTTGAATTCTCGCGGCACACTCATAGATAGTATTATTATTATTTGCAAATATAAAATATCATGGTAATTTTTTCCTGTGATTACTGATCTCCTTCTCACAGAGATGAAAGCTCGATCACTGGTTTTCCCTATGCTATTTCATTGTTTATTTTTTATCCTAATTTTAAAATAGAGAACAATTGCAATGAAATATAGGACTCAGATTTTTAAAAATACGCTTTCTTATTCGAAAACTGTATCCAACCTTTCACTAAGAACAAAGATAACTAAAGAACGAACGAACAAACAAATGTCTTGTACTTTTAACTTTGCTGTTTTAACCAAAACCGGTGCATATTATTGCAATCACACAGCTTGCGACGAGTCGAAGTCAAAACACACCTGTTGAACAAAGTGTTGTTCTGTCATTCACATGCGAATGAGTGTTCTACGAACGTTCACTTGACGCGTACCGTACAAGTGCTTCCATTTCTCGGTGTTAGTATGACTCTCAATTGAAGCGTAACATAGCAGCTAACCGTGGAAATATATACGAGCCGATATACTGTCTGCTACACAGTAATAGATGTGGAATAATATACTACAATTTCAGTAATTTTTTTCAATGGTAGAAATTCATAGTAATGTGAAATACAAAAATATACATATGCAATTTATATATCTTGCAATTTGGTTGCTATAGAATAATTTTGTTTCGATTTCCTCGCGGCACACCAGCGGCCCATTCGCGGCACACCAGTGTGCCGCGGCACACCGGTTGGGAAACGCTGCCATAGAGGCTAGGCTAAACATAAATTCTGCAGAAGGCACACTGTTGGTGTCCTGAAGTCCGGCTCAAACCTCTTGACGTTTGTCGAAAGCTAATGGTGTGTAGGTGCAACGTTGTCGAATTTCGCTTCCCTTTGTGTATAGGAATGATATGAAACATTAACGCGAGAAATTAAGACATTGAAAACCAAATTCGTTCTTACAAATTTATTAACGCTATAGTGACATATATTATAAGGACGTTCCTTTGAAATTGCTTTTTCCTAATACAGGAGCAAAGCTATTAGACAACGTCGCCCAACTTGCATTGGATATTGTGGAAAGGATGACACGCCTTAAACGTCAGAAGGTTTGAGCCGGACTTGTAGTAGTTATAATTCCAGATTAAGCGGATTCCGGCTTATCGGAGTCTGGATTAACGAGGTATGTTACTATAGAATGCTCGAAACAAAATCGGATACGTGTTCACTTATTGTTAATGAAGGGCCGAGGGACTCGAGAGAAACTATTTTTTAGGAGAAAATTTAAGCCCCCTATGTCTCCCCCTGAGGATACGCATTTTAATAAAAACTAAAATGATAAACACCCTGCTTGAGCCACGTGCTAACTACGTGCAAGAATTCATTTCAAATAGGGCTGTCAATGGTAGTCCAAGTACAGTCGCTAGATAGATACAAGAAAGTCGACATGAGCTCCTTTGTGGGTAAGCGGTTAGCATACGCACCTTTGGCGTGGGACACCTGGGTTTGATTCTCGGCTGAGCTCATGTGGTTCGGATCCCACTTTAAGCTGTAGATCCACGTCTGATATGCCCTCGCTGTTGAAAGAGATGCTAAACTAAAAAATCAAATCAAATTTAGTTTGTTGATAGATCTACTGAATGCTACATCTCAAATAAATGCTAAACGATTATTTGATGAATGCTAGGTTATCAACTACTTCCGCCACACAGTCGGTATCACTTTTTTTTTTTACCCTTTTTCCGCTCCTTCATTTGAAGTAAACCTGTATTTAAAGGATAGGTTTTACAGGGTGTTTCAAAATAACACCCACAACGTTTGGGAGGTGATTCCTGACACCAAGATAAGACAAAAAGCATAGACCAACTTGGCTGCACAAATGCTTCCTTTCGAAGTTATGGGCTACCGAAAACATGAAAAAATGAACTTTAAAGGTCCATAGCTCCAAAACTATGGGACCTACCGTAGTCGGGTGAAGATTTCACTTAGGAACTAGTATGTGCGCTATCCAATGTGTAGATTCACACGGTGACAACTATGTGTCCTGCCCGTGACACAATAAAGTTTAGTTTTTATTATTATTATTATTATTAATACAAATATTTGACAAATTTCTCTTATGTGAAGTTTGTTGGAAAATTTCATCATTTATACATTTGCGCTTAAATAAAACATTTTGAGTTACGAATTCACAGTTTCGTAACATTAACTTGGTGTGTCGAAAGTCACTTCTCTTTTTCATCCCCGCCCGTGACAGACGTTTAGGAATTAATATTTTCTACTCTAAACAGAAAAAAAAAAAATACTGAAAACATCAGCTAGATATAGGCCCTACTCCTAAGTCTGTACTGCTCACATATCATACATTAGCAGAATTTATCTTGTATTTTTAGAAATATACAAATTTAAAGCATCAAAAATGTAGTGAAAATGTCCTGCCTGTGACGATGGAATGGCCCTTAAAAGAAAATGTAATCTTTGTTAAATCACTGCTATTGTCTCCTTTCTTGATTTATTTCCAATCGCAGTTCTACGGTAAAAAAAATAAAATAAAATAAAATAAAAAAGTCCTGCACCATGGAGCACGAACAAACTGCAAAGGTTGGGCTGCAAAAGCACTTAAAATTCTTGACGACACCCGGCAATTTCTCTGTTCACCCTACTTATCTTCACCTATCTGTCGCTCTTTCCAATCTCGGCGGCTGGTCTCCCTATCACACGCTCTATGTAAGCAAAAGACCACACTGCAACGTCGTAAAAGGTCGATTACACACAAAAGTTATCTTTTTCCTCTTCTTATGTAAAGTTCATTCTCTGATAGTCTGACAAGGAATCTATACGAGAATTTCATTCCGCACACACATGGCTCCTTATATGACTTCCGTCCTCGTCTCATACACAAGTAACATTTGATTTATTGGGTTTGCACGGAGGTGTCATGTAATTTCGTCACTTCCGGATTCTGCAGAAATTGTAGAAATTGTACAGTTTTCAAACGTCTATCTGTGGCTTCAAACAACTTGATTGCTACGACAAAAAGCATACACCGTCAAATGTTTTACCTTTCTTTCCAAGCTGATATACTTTCCTAATTAACGTAAAAATTACCAAGGCCGTAGCGTCCATGGTAGCTATATGCAATAATTATTAAGAATAATGGATTAACAGTAACAGTTTCCCTTATCTAGAGAACCACATAACGCCGATAAAAATTACAACTCCTACTCCATCATTGTATCTTATAAGCCAGTATAAAATACGTAACCATTATCACTTTCATTCCTATAGTTGTTTGAAACCCACTGGAAATAGCAGCGGAATTATACCAAACTTGAATAATCTATTAACCACACTCAAAATTTAATTAATAAAATTACAAAGAGATTCTATCAATTTCAGCTATCATTGTGCTACTGTTAAATTACAATAAGCATCACGAGTAAGATTATCAATATTAAAATAACACTGATTGACTGCTATTTTAATATCACTGTATATCTCGGTGATTACCAATTTACAATACACTGCGGACCACGAGAAAATGAGAACCATAGAGGGCCATTTTCCATTATCCTTTCCTCCCAGAGCAGGTAGTTTGCTGAATTTACGTAAGTCACACATTTGTTGAATCTGTTCTATTCTAGGTATCCTGATTATTGTTTCCTGTATCTGCGCCAATTAGGATACAATGGGTTTACCTCGTAACCGAAATGTTCAAGATTGTACTTTCGCAGTTAAAATCAAGTTTTGATTCAGGTATATTATCATGGCAAGTCATTGAAGACGCAAGGGAGCAAGAGGGACACTTCCCCCGGTAGCTTCGACTGTCCCTCTGGACATGTTTTACTGTAATGTATGTCAATATAAAGTTATTCCTTTCGGTACACAAGACAACTGTCCCTTCTCAAAAAACGTCCCTTCCACTTTCGCTCCCAAGAATTAAAGATAGCGTCGTCACTGTTGCCAGCTCTCTCTCCCAATTATACATGGGATTTTAAAAAAGAAACAAACCATGCTATAAGCTAGTTTTTAATTTTTATTCGCGAGTTGGCTACACTAAAAAATTTACGGTATACTTTTGTTTTTCTTTTTCTTTTTAATTTTTCCGATTTCTTTTGATATCTAATATACATACCCATATTCGTCGAATACTACAAGAATAAAGCGAGATAAGTTTGGGCCCAATTTGCATCCCTCCTAGGCAATTCACAACACATGCAGGACTATTTTCAGAGTTGTTTAGTTAACCTTTAATTGGGTATGGAATAGTCTATAACAACAGTTCTTTTCGTAATGGTTTTTTCGGAACTCCCGACATATGTGTAACACACCGGTTGAAAATGAAATGAAATCTTTGAGTTTTACGTCCCACGTTTATGTAGGTTAGGCTAAAGGAGACGGTGATGATGAGTAATGAATGAAATGGTGGAATGAAGAAAGTAGGAGGACACGGGAGAACCCCGAGGAAACCCACGCACACGGTGTTTGTCCACCACAAAGTTCACTTGGCGGAGGTTGGGATCGAACCCGGGGCCCCAAGCACTAACACACAGGTTGAGTTAGTATAGATAATATAATAATAATAATAATAATAATATTAATAATAATAATAATAATAATAATAATAATAAAAATAATAATAATAATAATAATAATAATAATAATAATAATAATAATAATAATAATGTACCTTGTGAATAAATTGTTAGGTTTTCTCCTTTCAGCAAAGAAGACGAATTCGATCTCCGATCAGAGTATAAAGTCAATTCTTCGACTTACCTAACCCATAACACAACAGGCAAGGCGTTACTATTAGCTATTCCGCTTTGGAGATAACACGCAAATGCGTGTCCAGGACCAATACGAATGTACGAAGAAATAAAGATTACCGCAATTCCCACTGCGAAGGGAATCAGGAGCTGAAAACGGTCAGACCGAGTATGTAATTCAGTGCATTAGCATTCATTACCAGTTTTGCGTCCCTTTCAGCAGCGAGGCTATATGAAACGTGGACCTACAAATTAACATGAGATCCAAACCGCATGAGCTCCTGCCGGGAATCAAACCTGGGTCTCCCACGCCAAAGACGCGTACGCTAACGTAGGAGCTAGAGCCTGCATTTGATTCGGATCCCACATAAAACTGTAAATCTACGTCTCATGTATTCCCGGTGATGAAAATGGGTGTTAAACACTAATAATATGCATAGTCAGGTTTACAGTTTGTGATCCTGGTTTACGCCTTAGACAAGGATACTATGAAGGATGGAACGGACCATTAAAATAAGGTACAAGAGCTATCTTATGGAAATATTTTTTTGGAAACGCATCGATTCATCGTGACTTAAATCTATTAAAAACATTTTTTTCTTCTTAAATAATTAACGTAACTTAGTACAACGTTGAAAAAACTCAACTCAATGAACAATAAAGTACTTCCAGTCCAACAAAATATCGAAATTCCACATATGCCATTTCCTAAGTATCTTTATAATGAGTGCTACACTAATACAGTAGACCCTCGAATACCCGGCCTATTGTGGTGTAAGGGCAGGCCGAATAGGCCGAAGTTTATAATTACTACTTCTTGCCCCACTCATACCATTAAAAACACTTTTTATGCCAAAGCATTATATTTTCAGTCTCTTAGTATAGACTAATACTTTATAAGTGTGTTATGTAAGGTTTAAAAATTTATTACAGAAAATGAAAGTTCAAGAATAAAAATATTGTACGTAATTTAAGATACATTTTATAATGTCTAATTAAATTGTAGGACATATAAAATGATGTGCACTCCAACATATAATTTTAAAATAAAGAAAACATTAACGTAAAACATAGACCTAATTCTTAAATAAATTGTTTAAACTTATTCTACTGATCATTCATAAATAATTTCACAAATGTGGAAAGGTAGGTCTAAGGTAGTCAAAACGTACTATTTTTATTTTTATTTTCATTTTTAATTTTAATTTTTTGAGGAAGTGTTGATAGATGATGCTTTTCCTTGACAAAGCCGCGTTTCTATGAAGGCAGATGCCCATTTTAAACAACCGATATTACACATTTATTTGATTTGGTGCTTTTTATCGATCGGAGTACCTTTTCTCTAAGAGAAGTCGGGAGTCAAATTTCTATAAACATTACCTTGGTTTAGTAATTTATACAGTCCAAACATTTTACAATAATTATGCATCACCTCATGTCGGTTATAGCTTGTTTTAAGAATTTATAGTCTCAATAGAATTTATAGCTTGTTTTAAGAATTATTATAGTTCCATAACTGAAAACTTTTCCACATTTCGTTTTAAGAGACCGTATAAAACTTCCGAGAGAACTATAAAAGAAAAAGACCAATTTTTAAAATTATTTGTATTTATTCACCAGCTGAAATGCCCGTTTGTCGCACGGGAAAAATATATTTATGCAAAATATTTGGACCTCCTTCAATCAAAGTAACATCATAAAAATGTAGCTTGAGGGGGTACTATGTTACAAAAAGCCATTTTCCTCTGACGCGAGCAAAAAAAAAGTGAATGTCGATTTCAATTTGGCGACAAATTGTAGATATGTTCCCCTCTCCACTTAAAACGGTAATTTAAAAAAGGAAAGTACTGGGACTGGTGTTCCCTTATTTTTAATTAGGAGTTTATAAACCGAATCCCATCTTTCTAACTTGACGGCTCATGAGATATTGTATTTTTGACACAAATATTAGACTCTGTATACCCCATTTTATGAAAGTGAAATGATAACAATTCTGCTCGAAGTAGTCACTAACTATATCTCAAAATTTATTTCAAATTGTTGAACTGCTTCCTCGTGATGCGATCACAAACAACAGATAACATCGCTTTTAAAGTAAAGAAAGAAATTATAGAAAATGCTTCCTCGTAAAACAAGAATTTCCAAAAATTCTGGGATATGGGTCCGCTTATTTTTAATGAAGAGTTTACACATAAGAGTTTCATCTTTCTAACTTGACGGGATCATGAGATTCTGAACTTTTCGCATAAATTATGACCCCCACTTCCCTCATACGACATGCATTTTAATCGAGGAACATAAAAGAAAACAGTTCGAGATAGTTGATAATTAATTATATTCAAAAATTCATTTCAAACGTTCAACTGTTTCCTCGTGATACGATCACCCACAAGACCACTTTGTCCCTAGAGCTAGACCCTTTCTGTTTAGATGACACCAAGTGAGTCTTTGTTAAATATGGTGACATTTAGATAGACTATGGCGATCCAAACTGAAACCGATAATCCACCACTTTCGGTTTCAATAGAACGATTATTATCAATAAAAAAGCACCGAATACTCATACTATCTGTGACATACTTAACAAATATTCGTGCAAGACAGATATTCCATGAATTGCAAACACCTTGGATTATTTCGATACTCCTAAAAGCATGTTTGTGCTGGAAGCTAACAGCATTACGTACCTATTAGACTTAAAAATTTGAAAAAAAAAAAAAAAAAAAGATAAATAATAATCGGTAGTTAGTAAAGCAAGCCGCCGCAGGTAGCGATAACTTGAAGGTAGGGCTCTATCAAATCCGGGATTTCGTCCAGTAACAACGCCAACTGTAATTTATTGGGATGCAAATGGCGGGGCAGAGAGGTTTTTCTTTTTTTCTTTTTTTTTTTTTTTTTTTTTTGCGATCTACTTTACAATACAATATATCTGGGGTGGCAGACGATGGTCACTACATCGTGTCTAGAGTCGTCACTGTGCTCGTCCCACGTAATTACTGATGCTGTGACAGTAACACCCTTCGAGCCGGTTTTAGTTTTGAGAACTAAGGATGGAGGTAAAATGTCTCAACCGCTAATGACTTATTTCTACCACTTCCGGTTTGAATACCACTACCCCATCAATGGACAAGATTCCTCCCTTTTCACCTCTACATCCTGGCCGAAATTGATGAAGATCCACCAAGCAGTTCTTGAGATTTTATGTCTCCCGTACGGAAAAACGGACAGACAAGGTAAATAGTTGAAGGGAATTTTGATAAACCAAACTATGCAAATCAGCTTATCTTTTCCGTACTGGTCTCGTATTAACAGGCTAAGTAACTGTACTAGTATATAGCAGGACTCAAAGATGATGGTTTTATACCAAACCCATTATCCAAATATATTATAAAATTGAAAGTGACTATGTTTGTGATTCTTAGTCTCTTGAACCACCCGACCGATCTCGATTAAATTTTCAACGTAGATGAGGTTCTAGCCTGGGAGTATTTTTAGCTATTTACTTTGACGATACAACTTAGGGGAGGGAGAGGAGGGGGACAGAAGAAAATAAATAAAACTTAATATCTCTTGAACCACCCGACTGATCTTGATCAAATTTTCAACGTAGATGAAGTTCGGGACTGGGATGATTTTTATCATTTCACTTTGACGGAGCAACGTAGGGAAGGGGATGGAGGGGAAGATATAAAAAAATCAATAAATATAAAAATAAAAGTGACTATGTTCGTGAATTAATTACTTTTGTACCACACGATCGATCTCAATCAAATTTTCAACATATATGAAGTTCAAACCTAAGAAGGTTTTTATCATTTCACTTTGACAGTAGATCTAAGGGGAGGGGAAATATATGAAAATAAATATAACTTAATAACTCTTGAACTACCTTACCGATCTCGATCAAACTTTCAACATAGATAAGGTTCGGGCCTGGGATGTTTTCTTCATTTCATTTTTACAATGCAACGAAGGGGAAGGGGAGTAGGAAGATATATGTAAAAAAAAAAAAAAAAGTAAAAATAAAAGTGACTGTCTTTTTGACTTCATCACGTTTAAATCACCCGACCGATCTTAACCAAATTTTCAACATAGATGAGGTTCAGATATGAGGTGGTTTTTATCATATCACTTTAACTGTAGAACTTAGGGAGGGGGAGGGGATGGGAGAAATCTATAAAAATAAATAAAACTTAATAACTCTTGAACAACCCGACCGATCTCGATCAAACTTTCAACATAGATAAGGTTCGGGCCTGTTATGTTTTCTTCATTTCATTTTTACAGTGCAACGAAGGGGAGGCGGAGGGGGGAGATATATGTAAAAAAAAAGTAAAAATTAAAAGTGACTGTGTTTGTGACTTCATCACGCTTAAACCACCCGACCGATCTTTAAAAAAAAAAAATCAGCATACATGATGTTCGGACCTGAGGTAGTTTTTATCATATCACTTTAAGGGCAGAACTTAGAAGAGAGGAATGGGGGGGGGGGAATCTATAAAAATAAATGAAACTTAATAACTCATGAACCACCAGACCTATCTTGATCAAACTTTCAACATAGATAAGGTTCAGGCCTGGGATGTTTTCGTTATTTCACTTTTACGGTGGAACCTAGGGGAGGGGGATATATATATATATATATATATATATATATATATATATATATATATATATATATATATATATACATAAAGAATAAAAATAAAAGTGACCGTCTTTGTGACGTCATCACGCTTTAACTACAACACCGATCTTAATCAAATTTTCAATATGGATGATGTTCGGACCTGGAGTGGTTTTTATCATATCACTTTGACAGTAGACCTTAGGGAAGGGGGAGGGGAGGGGCAAATATATAAAAATAAATAAAACTTAATAGCTCTTGAACTACCAACTTATCTAGATCAAATTTTCAACATAAATGACGTTCGGGCTTGGGATAACTTTTAACATTTAACTTTGACGATGCAACGTAGGGGAAGGGGAGGGGGAGCGGGGAGATATATATGTAAAAAAATAAAAAGTCGAGTGTCTACGTGACTTCACTCTTGAGCCACCTGACCGATCTCGATCAAATTTTCAACATAGATGAGGTTCGGGCCTGGGATGGTATTTATCTATTCACTTTGACAATAGAACTTAGAGGAGGAGGTAGGAGGGGGAGATATATAAAAATAAATAAAACTTAATAACTCCTGAACCATTCGACCGATCTCGATCAAATTTTCAACCTAGATGAAGTTCGAACGTGAGATGATTTTTGTCATATAACCTTGACGATGTAACTTAAAAGGAAGGGAAAGACATTTGCAAATGATCGAAAATGACCGATATTAGTTTTGAATCTATAGTGTTAGAGGTCGCTGAGATAAACAGTGACACTTCTGATGCCATTTAAATGCAAATTGAGCCCCGCAAAAATTGTGGGAGGGGTGTATATATATAATCAAAATTACCAATATCAGTGTCGAATTCAAACTTTTCTGGGTCGCTGAGATGAACAATGACACTTCCGATGCCGTGGCCCGCAACATGGGGAGAAGAGGGGATATATAAAAATCATCGAAAATGACCAATATCAAGGAGCGCTTTAGTAATAGTAAAAAGTGATTGACTAACGAAACATATTACAATTCTTTCTTAATTTAACCCAGCGAAGCGGGTATTTGATGCTAGTATATTGTACTTGATTAAATTAATTAAATCATCTCAATTATTTCTAGACAATCCATTAGCGAAAAATCACATCTACCTAAATAGCATCTTAGTTTTAAATAACATCTTACATACAACAAAATACATCAAACAAAGATTTCGAAGTTGTGTTGTTCGTCATATCAAGACACTCTGCTGTGTAAAACGAGTTAAGTTTCTTCTTTTGACTCAAGTGCCATAGTTCCCTGGATAAAACCAGAAAATATACACTGTAATACATGTGAAGGGAAATGCTGCATTAATCAAGAAATACATGAAGTAGTGGGTACAACAAAAATTCAGCAAAGCGTGTTACTTGACACAGACATACAGTGTATTAGTAGAATTGGACGGTTGTCTTACGAAATACTTTGAAATGTTATTGGACTCTTTAGTACTAAAATATTATCCGTTATTTGTTGTGTGAAAAACAAATTACATGATTCTGCAGTGGTACCTGTAAATATAAGTTCTTGTGTCATAAAATTAATGAAATGGTCTATCAAATGGCATACTAAGTGACCTAGAATATGACCAGGTAAATATATGATTGTGATTGTTTCATGTCGAGATTCTAGTATGAAATTTATTACAGTGAAACCTATATATAATGGCACCGATGGGACAATCATTTGTTCATAAATGAGAGGTATTCGTTACGGAGAGGTAAGACAAATTTAGATTTTTCATAGTTTACGTAATAATTGTATATATTATAATAGTAAATACATGATTCATAAATGTAAATACTGTATAGGTTAGTATCAAATTACTAGGAGGATAAAGGTGAAATCTCCCACCCACCCCTGTAAAGAAACAAAAGTGCCGTTAGGCAATGCGATTCTATGGAGTTGTATTCCAAAATAATGTGCTGCACATGGCCTGTGGTAATTCTATTCTCAAGTATATGTCATTCTCTTGCAAAAGTTCCTTATTTTACAAACTTAATTTAATTTTGAATTTAGCGTCCCTTTCAGCAGCGAGGCTATATGAGTGAGACATGTAATGCTAACTGTATTAAAAGCTACACAATAACATGCAACATTACGATCAAATACTAAAATGCAGATAGAACTCACTAAACATGCCTGTATGATTGTTTATGAATGTACTGGGAAAGAAGTTTGCAATAATTGTCTGGCATGTGCAGAGAGGCGGATCTAGAAATTAAAAACTGGGGAGGTCAGCCAGAACCAAACTATGATACGTATATCATGAGTTTACTATAAGCTTCCAAAAATATATAAATAATAGCTTCTATTATTTTTGCCACAAAAACTGGAGGGGGAGAGCAGGCTTCCCGGCCTGGGTTGGATCCGCCACTGCGTAAGCATTCTGCGAATGCAAATTTGTTTGAAGTTTGCTTGTAACTGCAGGATCAATTGGAGGGCTTCATTATCACAACGTCTAATGGACAATTTCTTTAATTGTGCTTTATTTTCTGTGCTGAATACGCGAACTGTGAATAATCTGTTATGAAAAGGTAACTAAAACATTGGGGGAAATAATAAGTGTTCATATTTGAGAATGTTCGTAAAAGGGAGGGTTCTGTCCCGTAATAATACATATGTTGTTGCCGGGAGAGAGAAAAAAAATATCCATATTATAAAGGTGCCAGCTATTAATTGGTGTTCCTTAAGAGATGTTTCACTGTATTTGCAAAACATATTAGTAAGACATCCGATCCGAGAAGGGCAATCAACTCCTTATGTTTTGCCTTTACTAGTGTTTGTTTTCCGTAGATTTAATTATGTGCTTTTTGACTGATATTTTTAAATTGCTACTCAGCGAAATATGATTACATCATTACTTTTGTCTATTTGAAAACGATATTCACACTAGATTTTTCAAAATAATATTTTTGCCGGTTAAATTTTCATTTTGTACTTTCCTTTGAAGATAAAAGTCCAAATTTCGGTTCCAGTCCAACGAAATTAATTCCAGGGTTTAATATGTTGAACAATTAAACTAATCAATTGGTTCTTTGTCTAAAATTTAAAAAGAAACTGAAATTATTGTTTATTTTTTTGAATTAGAATATATTGAAGAAATTTTTATTCGAATTTTTGCATGAAAGAACTATTGGTTGAAACAAAAATAAAAGTCGCCACACAACGATATAAATAAAACCAGAAAATAAATATTATGATCACAGATTATAATTCTTATGTTGTACACCTACCTCGAATGATTCTTCATTTCATCGCACGTAAGCTGTTATCCATTTCCCAATTTGTATACACGCCCATAACAATACCATAGCAGAAAAAGATGTATTAAAAAAAAAAAAAAGAATCTGACGCGATTAGAACTTATTTATATTTTCTAGATTTTGTCTTTATCATTATTTTTTTAAAAGATTGTTTTTGTTTTGAAAAAGCGAAATAATATTCACAACTCTAAAAATATAAAACATATGTGTTAAAAATACATTATTAAGGATGCAGAGAAATGCACTTACCTTGACGTGTTTCTGTTTTCAAACACCTAAAAAATCGTGTAGAATAAAAATTCGGCACGAAGATCCGGTAGACAGACAGACGAGCGGTACGTGAAGCGAGCGGGTACTATGAAGAACAGAACACAAGCGAAATCCGCTGCCCCAGTGCACACAACACTCACCAATCGATCTTCGTTTTGTGCCCGAAGTGGCTGCGCAGAGGCTTATATCTGGATGCCCTGAGGGGGTTTCGGGAAATGAGCTCGAGGGGTGAAGGGAGCAACAAGGCAGGACCAGCAGGGTTCCGGTTTTATCTGGATCCTAAAGAGGGTGGAAGTCGTTTGTTTGCGCGGTCGAAAGAGGAGAGGGTGAGTTGCGTACGGTGGAAGACCGACCTTCCTTACCTTCACTCCAGTCAGCAGACATCTCCAAAAAAAATAATAAAAACGAAACTGTTTTTTTTTTTCAAATTCTTTTGTAGTACAAAAAAATAATTAAAAACAAAGAAAATTAAAAGATTCATTCTTGATGAGAAAAAGCAAGCATAAAATACAAAACAAAGCATGTATCACACCTTTTATGGTCTTTCTAAAATACAGATAATTACTTACCTTCACTTTTTCCCATAATTGAGGTTAATTTAAGATATTGTAAATGAAGCTACTTTTTATACTTATTTATGTTTTTTCACATTTGTTTAATTTTCAAAAAACAATACTGTAGTGTAATTATAAAAACATGTATTCAGAGAATAAGCACCAGCAAAGAAAATACTAATATTGAATTGAATTGAATTGAATTGCTCTTTATTTCAGCGGGCGAGGTTCAGCCGGAGACTGCTCTGCCACCTAACCCTTTTCATCAGTACATAATATACAAACTGTTAATTTTTCTAATCACTGTTAAACCGCAGCTTACGCAGAATTTCATCCAGCGGGGTCCAACTTCTGAGTTCATATTGAAACTACAATTATTATTTTAGTTTTACGCCTCACAAGTTATTCAACCTCAAACTGAAGGAGGCGAATGATCAACAAAAGTGAATGATTGCGAAGGATGTTGCACCCTCTCGGACGAAGCAAGTTGTGGCGCAACTGTTGTAACTGGTCCTCGGAATCTTAGATATTTGTACTGGAACGAAGTTACCATCCCAGCTGTAGAAGCGGATCCAGGGAAGAGGAAACTTTCTTATATATAAATAAAACCCTTTCCAGAGTTTGGAGCTCTTAAAAGTAGCTCTAAGTAGCAGTATTACAACCCACCGCCCCCCAGAAGTTTGTCCTAAATCCGCCCCTGCCCAGCTGGTTTCAGTTATATTCCCTATATAGCTTTCTGGGATAGATCGATGAATCTTGTTGGCCAAAGGAGTATTACCTCACCATCATGCAAGGAATATATACAGGCACGTGGCTTGTATGGAAGAGCGTTGTTCTGTTGAAAGGTGATACACTTCTGGTCACAAAAAGTGCGACTGCCTTCCACAAACTTAGATCCTTACGTCCTCAGATCTCCTTAGGAGGAAAATATATTTTCCCTCCATTCTGTTACAGAGCAATGTGTGTATTCTTTAATAGAAATAGACCATCTGGACATTGCTTCCAAGTAAATATTCAGGTGGCATATAGAAAACAATCATAAAACGTGACCGAAAAAAGAGTGGCATACTACATGACATGAGATTGAAGCATGTGAAAAGTATACGGTCAACAGAACAGTAATACAAACAAATGGAAAAGTCTAATAGTCATTTGCTCTTGGTGTAGCGGATAACGTAATGGGTTCTCCAGCTGTTTATTTTTAACATTTGTTCGAATCCTGGCTAGGCATTTTTTTTTAAATATAGAATCTGCATTTACTGATTTTTGAACATTGGTGTTTGAATGCAAGAAATTTAAAAATATATATCACAGCTATGTAATAGACGTATATTAAACACAGTCAAAACTTCTTCTCCTCAGTAGCGTACGCAGAAATTTATTTCGAGGAGGGTCCAAACCCAATATGAGGGTATTTTATATTAAAATTCCTAAAATTGCCCCTAAAATTAGGCTAAATTTACACAAAATTCTAAGTTTCGGGGGGGTCCGAACCCCCAGGACCCACCCCTTGCGTACGTCCTTGCTTCTCCTGTCTCTAACGTTTCCTCCAGTGTGGGAGATACATATTCGATTTCCGGCAGAAACTCATCTGGTTCGGATTTCACGTTAAACAATATGTGCAGGTCTTATATAACCTCCGTGTTGAAAGGGACGCTAAAGCCCAGTACAACATAGTCTAATGTTTACTATTGAACAGAAACCAATATGGAAACATGTTTATCCTAGAAACTAAGTCATTGATAATTTGCGCAAGCAGGGGCGTCGTCTCACGAGGGCAGGTTGACGAATTTTACACCTCCAACTTACATCATCATCATCATCATCATCATAGGTATTCTGCCCTTATTGGCAGGTCACTTGCCGCAGTTAAGTAGCTTCCATGCTCCACGGTCCTATGCTAACCTCTTCGTCTTCACGTATTATCTTTATGTTTTTATATCATCCATTAATTGTAGTCTCCTTCGCCCTCTCCCTCTCTTTCCAGCCACCATACCCTCTAGGTCGTTCCTCATGACACAATTTCTTCTTAGGTAATGTCTCAACCAGTGTTTCTTCCTCTTCACAATAATATCTAAAAGTATCCTTTTCTCCCCCACCATTTCTAACACACTCTCATCCATTTTCCGTCCGATCCAAATAATTCTTTCCATTCTTCTCCACACCCACATTTCGAAGTCTTCCAGTCGTTTTTCATCACTTTTACATAATGTCCATGTTTCCGCCTCATACAGTACAACACTCCACACGAAGCATTGTATGAGTCTTTTTCTCAACTCTTTATTCAAGGTCTCAAAAAACGGACTTTTCTTATTCCTAAAGGCTTCTTTCACCATTCCTATCCTTGCATTTATTTCACGTTCGCACTTCATGTTATTACTAAGAATACTACCCAAATATCGAAAACTATTCACTTGTTCTATTTTCTCCCCACTCACTTTTATATTTGACACAGACCATTTCGTTCCAATAAAAATGGCTTTTGTCTTTCTAACATTTATTTTCATCCCATATTCTGCAAAGCCCTTCCTCAGGTTTTCTAATATGTTATTGATTTTCTTTATAAATTCTGCAACAAGAGCCATATCGTCTGCAAATCTTATGCATCTAATCATTCTACCTCCTACTGAAATGCCATGTTCATCATGTAGGTTCTTTTTCACTATCTCTTCTAGATAGACATTAAATAGTGTTTGCGAAAGGCAGCATCCTTGTCGAACTCCCCTTTCAATTGCACTCTCTTCCGTCAGTTCTTCCCCTATCCTAACACTTACTTGTTGGTTCATATATAAGTTTCTTATAAGGCTTCGATCTTTCCCTTCCAAACCAATCCAATCCTCTTTAGAACTCCCAACAGCAATATCCAATTCTCGCGGTCAAAAACCTTTTCTAGGTCAATAAATACAACATACACCTCTTTCCCTTTTTCTATAAATCTTTCACCGATTGCCCTTAATAATCCAATAGCATCTCTTGTGTCCTTACCTCTGCTGAACCCGAACTGCTCCTCCTCAACTTCTTCATTTGTTCTTCCATATAACCTTCTGCTCAATATTCGGAGCAGAATTCACTTGTTCATTAGCTGCATGAGATATGAGACTAATAGTTCTATAATCTTCACATCTCTTTGTGTTCGATTTCTTAGCCATCGGTATCATGATCATCTTCAGGAAGTCCTTTGACCACTCTTCTGTTTCATATATTTCACTGCATAATCGGGACAATTCTTTCTTTACCTTGTCTCCCATATTTTTAATGAATTCGATTGGTATATTATCTATCCCGGTTGCCTTTCCATTCCTAATCTCGGATATAGCTTTTTCGAACTCATCAGGAACAATACTAAACCCTTTATCATCCTCGCTTACTTCATTTTCTACTTCAACATTTATTCTACACCATCTATCCTTACTCTCATATAAGTCTTCAACGTATTTTTTTCACTTTCCAATGACATCATTTCTCTTGCTGACTACATTCCATTCTTATTTTCTACTGCTATCGTAATACCCCATTGTTTCCTCCGAAATTCCATAGATTTCACCTCATTGTACAGTTCCTCATATTTCCCAACTCTTTCTAATTCTTCTACGTCCTCGCATTTTCTTTTGTAAAACTTTTCCCTCTCTCTGTCTGTTTCCCTTCGTAATTCATTATTTAACTTTCTGTACATTTTTCTGCCCTCTTCTGTATCAACCTGTTTCCACGTCTTCCTTTCCCTAATTTTCTGCAACATCTGCTCTGTAGCTCATGGTTTGTTAACCGTTTTGTGTTCGCGGTAACCTACTGCTTCTTTTGCAGCTTGCTGTAAGCAAACTTTGATATGTTTCCACTGGGCTTACTACCTGCGCCTATTCTTTCCTCGTTTGAATATTTTTCTTCGAATTTTTCAACGAAAAGATTTCTTACTTCCTCGTTTTTCAACTTTTTAGTATTCAACACTTTTTTGCCTATATTTCTTCCGCCTACATTTTTCAATTGAATATCTATTTCGGACAGCACAAGATTATGATCAGAGAAAATATCAGGCCCAGGAAGGGTCTTCGCGTTCTTTAAGCTATTCCGATACCTGTCCTGAATCAAAACATGGTTTATCTGATACCTTCCACCGTCTATTGGTGATTTCCATGTATATCTTCTTCTCTTCTGCTGATTGAACCAAGTGTTCCCAATTACTGGGGAATTCTGTCTACAGGCATTCACCAGTCCCTCTCCCCTTTCATTTCTTTCGCCTAAACCAATTTTGCCTACAATACTACATCCAACTTTAGCATACGTAAATTTGCCCATTTTCTGAAAAAAGAAAAGGAAATTTGAATATTATAGAAATGAGTTACTCTCCATCCTTAGAATCAGAACTTTTAGAAACACTGAAATACATATTAATTGAAAATTCATTTACCAAATTTTACACCTCCCTGTCAAGCGAATCCTTTCATTCGTCACTTTCAAAACGAAGGGAAGAACGGCAAATTTGGATATAGATATGACCCTCTTAGGGTCTGATTTTTTTTTTTTTTAACGGTGAAATATATTTCATTGCTTCTAATTAAAAACCTATATGTCACATTCCACACTTTCAACTTAAGCGAATCTTTACATTTGGTATTTTCTGAATAAAAGAAATTTGAATATTGAAGAAACAATACCTCATTCCTCTTTAGAAGTGAAGTTTCTAAAACGCTGAAATACAGGTTGTCTTCATTTTAATGAAGAATATCTCTCCTTTCGGAGAAACTGAATTGCCTTCACACTCCCTTGATTATCACCATACGATCACATTTTCTATTACCTATGTTAATGATATGGTCTACCGCTACCGAGAATACCGACGTCCCACTATAAAGGAATAGTGATATTTCTTCTTATCATTATTATTTTAGATCATTTACAACAATATCCTGTAAAATTTAAGCCACTGATTCAAATACCCAGGAAAGAATCGTTGGTCGATTTGAATTTTATAGGGATGGGACCTTAAATATTCATATAAGGTGCATCAAACGGTTCTAGGAGTTACGTGTAAGACGGTTAGTTGGTGACGAGGAGAACTGATGAGAACTACGCTGAAAATCTTGTTACACTTGGCGTATACATCGAAAAGGGACTTTTGTCATGTCACTTTGAATAAATTCCGTACCCTAAGGGCAAGGAAGTAGTTCAAAATGTATGCAAAATAGGTCACGACCTCTCAAGTTAGAGATTTGAAACTTGAAATATGAAGACCTTAAATAAATGGACGTGTCCAGGATTTCAGAAAATTCCTCTTCTAAGGAGAGGAAAGCAATTTCTGTAATATTTTTTTTCAATATATAAAAACGATATCAACGTTATCTCTCTTCAGTATCACGGAAAAGCGTTTGAATTGTTTCAGATGAATTTTAAAAACTTGTATCTTAGACTTGGTTCAAGCTGGGATTTTACAATTTCATTTCAATTCAAATACGTATCCTAAGAGAAAGAAAAGATGTTCAATTATATCTTTCAAATATTTTGCATACATCTATTTTTCTTATGCAAAGAACAGAGATTTCAGCTACTCTTTCTATATTGAATTCTGGTCAAGGGAATACATTATAGAGAGCTGTAATTTTGTTAAGAAAATTTGTATATATGCTGCCAACACTTCATAGCAGTGACATATCTTATAATTTATGGTAACTTTTCGATTGCATTAGGAAGAATTTCGTGGACGAAATATTCTTTCAGATGACTGACAAGTTAAGTTTATCAGTGAAAAAATTATTTATACCAATGTAGCTTCTTTCTTCTCGTTATAGCAAGTGGATTTTTCTCTCACAAATTTAGGCTTATTAGCATCATTATTTTGCGTATTCGTATTCATCTCTTTTACAATTTTATTGTTTCCTAGTTTGAGTTTCTTTTCCTTTTCTTTACCTTATACTTATTTTTGTTGATGGCATGGATTTCAATGTCTTCTCTAAACAACAGTGACAGATGGTTACTGTCCTTACTCGATGTTATGTCGTCATTTCGAATATTCCACACAATGACTTAATGATTTTGAAAATGTTACTCGTTAGCAAAAACAAAAAGTAACCCACGGGGATCGAACCTAGATCTATGACTTGGAAAGCGAGAACATTACTCACTTGCCCACGAAAATCATTGAGTCTAATTAATACTAGTAAACAATCGTTGTATGTTGTAGAAGTTACTCTGAGAAATTGTAAGTCTCAATTGAAGTCAAGTTACAGGAGAAATGGATAAAATTAGGCAGCTCTATAAAAAGCTTTTGTGTTGGCTGTGACTTTATTCAAGATTAATATCTTATGTAATTCCTGTTACCTTCTATTACGGCCATTAGTCGCCTTGGTACGGAGTTAACTAAACTGGTGACAAATCGGTGTTCCTGTGCCACTTCTTTCCACGCATTGAGAACTATTTCCCATAGCTCGCCAGCTCTCCTTGGTGGGGTATCAGATCAATTTTCTTGTAGAATTCTAGTAACTTCTGCCCATAGAGTTTACATTGGATTAGTTTACATTGCTTTAGAAACGGAATCGACTAATTTAGAAAAAAATATTTTAAAATATATAAAGATCCATTAAAGGAATTTCTTAGTCTTTCCGTGAGTAAAAAACTCTGGGTAGTTTTTTGTTATACATATATATCTTACTAGTTGAAATGCACGTTCTTCACAACAAAAAGGAAAGGACTATATAGAACATTTGAAAGCTATATTTAAATTCCTCGCCCCCTTAGGAATCATTTAAATCGAAGAGTAAAAACTCCAGACGGACCCAAGTTTTAACTATGCCCATATTCAAATATTCATTTTTAAACGATCCAACTGTTATCTCACTTTGCCCATATTCTGGATACAAAATATGGACAAAGAAATTGTCCACTTTGTTCTTTAGAAGCAAAAGTTTCTGGTACACTGGGACACATATCAACTTATTTTAAATAACTAATCTATATTCCGAGTTTCATCTCGGATCAGTTCAAGTTTCATAGACCTTGTTAAAACATTTAAAGCTGTGAATTTTGATGAAAGAAAAAAGAAATATATTACATTTGCAAATGCAGTTTAGGCAACATATACCACAATAGTATAAGAAGCCAAGAAAACAAAGAAACTATCATATGTTAAATTCTACACACTAGAAATATAAAAATAACTTGAATGTTTAAACTTTATCGCAGGACTGTCCCACATCAATATTTGGCATAGTGACTATCGTTTTTACCTACAAATTTCCTGGTTCATGTTCGAATCTTCACGAAGTACACTTTTTTCTTTTCGTGGAAGGAATAGCTATAAAATGTAGTGTTACAGTTTTAGATCTAGTTTCATCCTATTAGATTTTATATTACTTTTTGCTAAGATAATAATATAAGGCAAGAAGTACAATTCTAGATCAAAAGTAAAGATGTTTTAGATTTTTCTTCCATTAATAAACTATAGAAATAAGCTTATAGCTGGAACTAAACACACGTAATTCAAACAAACGTAACGAGTTTTACCATTTGAGTCAATCAGTATTTGTGTCTCTGTTCATCAGACTGTCTGTTTCACTATAATTCTCGTAAATCTTAATCGATTTTAATGACTTTTAATATGTGCCTTCATCAATCTTTCAGAACAACTTTTTGTTTGATGTTGCAAGTATCTATACTCAATAACACACAGATATATATATATATATATATATATATATATATATATATATATATATATATATATATATATATATATATATATAACAATTTTCTGGAATGAACTATGTAATGCTTATTTGGTACTCGACAAAACATAGTGTACTTTCTTTGGGGTATTCCTATCATCTCCAATGGTTGTGGTTTAAACTGGTCAAGGATAAGTTGGTAAAAAGAAGTAAATTCTCCCAAATTTCGAAGTTTCATTATTGAACTAATATGATAAGGGAATAATTTTCTTTGATAACTTTCACAAAAATGATCTACAGTAATTTTGTTGCAATATGGCGTATCCTTTCTTTAAGGTTTCCTAATAGATTGTAATCATAAACAAAATAATGTTTTTACCCATTGTTTGGAGACACACTCTTCCTTCGTCCGTTTACAACTCTGTCTACAGCACCTTGCTATCGCTTCGCGCGTTTCAACTTAGAGTAATGTAACCTAAAAAATAGGTTGTTGGTTCGTCATGTAGACGATGATTTTGGTGTGAAGCAATTGTTTCTTGATGTACGTAGATTACGTCATTATGATTTTTTTTTACATACCATTAACTGTTAATATCTTGTTCATTTACCATACTATTTCTAAATTAAAAAAAAAAAAAAAAAAAAAAAACTTTCGCAAGTATTAGGGAGAGTTCGAACCACCGATCTTGAATTTTATAATTTTTGTATTTTCCACGCAATTTACCATTCGACTATTTTATCATTGAGAGTTTTTATTTCCCTGGTGGTTCATGATCGGAGTGGACCGGAGTGAAGTGTGCAATTCGGTTTTGTAAAATCTTTTTCAAAGATTTGCTTCATAAATATGCAAATCCATGGTATTATATTGCTATTACAATATTGCACTATCGTGTCTAACCATAAGATAATTTCATGGCAGGAAAAGATTATTCAAGAACTTATGAAAGAATGTTAAAATGTTAAGTTTGTATGATCCCAGGGTTGGAAATTATAATTTAGTTTCATACAGGGCTATGTATTGGATTAAGTTGCACAATATAAAGAAAATATGAGATAGATAAGTAATTCTGAGACAATTTAAACAAATAAAGGTAGCTGTTAAATTAAACTTGAATGCGATATCCGTCTACCTCACAAGAGATAAGAAACGCGAAGCAAACTTGCAAAATTTCTTATTTATCTTCATCGGCGCAAGTGGGATTGTTATTAAATGCAATGCAAAGTGACGTATATATATATATATATATATATATATATATATATATATATATATATATATATATATATATATATATATATATATCGTGGCCGGTCCCAAGCCCGTGCTGAGAAAGGGGGAGGGACCCCCTCCTCACCACCAGGCGCACTCATCGTGGCCCTTGGCGACTGGAGGGGGAGATAGGTTCGAGTGGATCTTGGAAACAAGCTCCATCTTGGATGTCCAACCGATTCGGCCAGTCCTGTTTCATGGACTGGATTAAGGGCGGACAACAACCTACCGGCGGAGGTGAGCGGGCATCCTCCGAAATGGGCGACTAACTCGTGCCATTGGATCTGGGAGAGTACGTGTGACCCCATCACGTCCTCAGTGGGGTAGGTAGTTTAGGCTGCCGTACCTACCGGCGGGGGTGAGCCCTCGGGTATCCCCCGAAATGGGCAACTAAGCCGTGCCTTTGGGTCCGGGAGATAAGGCTGCGTGGTACCCCAACACGCCAAAAAGAGTGGGTAGCTGGTGTTTCCAAGAGTGTGGGTGGATCCAGCGCCCTACCGGGAGGGCTGGTGTCGCCCTCAAAGAGAGTGTAATGCGTTCTCTTGGGTCCGGGATGGGATACTTCGTATCCTAACGCATACTCGTACCTCAGGAGTGCTGAGGAAGTGGGTCACTCCTTCGTCCTAGGTCTTCTGAGTTCAACTGGGTGCAGGAGCCACGACCCTACCAGGGGAGCCGCCGCTTCCAAATGGCCATTGTCTTTAAAGGTAGACAGTCTACATCAGCCATTGGGTCTGGTAATGTACGGTTAACCTCTCCCGTAAGAAGAGGTAGTTCCGTATTGTTTGGACGACCCTACCGAGGAAGGGTGTGGGTGTCCCTTCTAATGGTGGCTTACACGTACCATTGGATTCGGACAGGTAGCCTTGCTACAACGTGTACGTGGTACCTAAACACGTTAAAGATAGGTAGCCCCGTATTGTTTGGGCGGGCCTACCAGGGGAGACACGGCTCCCAAATGACAATGTCTGCCTTGAGCAAACGGTCTGCATCAGTCATTGGCTCTGGTAATGTACGGTGTACCTCTACCGTAATTAGAGGAAGTCCCGTATTGTTCGGACGACCGTACCGGAAGGGACTCCTGCCTGCAGGGGGACCAAACGGAGGTGGGGGAGGGGCCAATCCCAGGAATCTGGGTAACGGTTCTGATCCTGCCAAAGGGAGGAAACTCTGTGGGATATGGGCCGGCACCAAACTCAAATGGTGACTCAACACGTACCATTGGGTCCGGGATGAGATACGGGAGTATCTCGACATGTGCGTGGTACCTCTACACGACAAGGCGGTTGCCAGTTGAACGATAGAGGTAGGCAGGGCCGGGATTGAACAAGCCCCCTCGGGCATCGCCTGGGGCCCCGGAATTGGGTTGGACTTTGCCGGGCTGTGGTCATACCGTGGGATTCGGTAGCTTGTGGGAGCCAATCCCAGGAACCTGGGTATCGGTGAACATGGGCGGGAGGTGAGCTTGCCTTATAACGCTCGGGCGCCATGCAAGCAGAGCATGGTAGGACTGACTCGCTAGCAGTCTGCCTCAACCAGTAGGTTTACTGGTAGGCACTCAGGACTTCGGTCTGGCCGCGCAGTGGGCGTATCCCACTCCCTCAGAGAATGCGGGTTACATCGCTTCGGCGAGTCAGAATTAGGGGACAAATTCTGACGGTGTACTACGTGCACGAGGATCAATAGCGTATATTGAGGAACCACGGGCGGGGTGCGACACATTTTAGCGGTACCCGTCCATTAAATAGACCGAACGGTCGCGGGCATGCTCCCCATGCATGCAATTAAGCGTGGCATAGTAGACCACTAGCTCCTAATATATATATATATATAAGCTACTGAACTTCTAATAAAGAATAATGTTATAAGAAACCTATTTTCTTTCCGTCGCGTCGTCGGATGCCATTTATTTAAAACGCTTAACCTTTAAACACCGGCCAGGGATTTCAACGAAATCGTAGACTCTCACGTTAAGGGCCTTCCTTAGTGACTCTCGTAATTATCACAAAGTCATGATTGATACATCGTTGAAAAGCATATGGATCACATATCCCATTGAGGTAATACTTGTGCATTTTCCACTTTATTCGTAGAAGAAAAAGATGAAGAAGAAAGAAAAAATCCGGAAAAAAATATGAAAATATAGAGTTTGGAAAGTCCTGGCAACCCAAAATTGGTCAACTTTGAACCTCCCCTAATCCACACATAAAACCAACAAGTACTTTTGCGCTGTATTAGCGTATAGTGGACTACTTTATTGTTTCGTGTACCAATTTTTATGACTGCAACCCCAAGGGGAGGGAGGACGTCCCCAAAAAACTGATGAAAAAAACAAAAACACGAATTTTACCTTCCTCCTCTCCCGTGGCACTCTCCACATACATAAAATGTATATCCTTGGAAAGCTTTATCCTTCACGAACACATTGATACCTTCGTGCCTCAATTTGTGCTGAGCTATGAAGGTTTAAAGCCATGACGCAATGTGCGTCAATAGGTGTTTAAAGGTTAAGGGTTATTTTAAGATAATGAAACATCAGCATTATTCTGCATACTCGTAAATATTCAAATTTTTCTTCTGAAGAAAGGTAGAATTGCATTGAAATTTATTAATTTAAAATAGTTTTTTGAGTAATTGAGAAATAGAATATTTTTGTTTAATTTAATGTCCAATGTTTATGCACCGACCTTAAAGGAGAAGATACTAATGAGAAGAAAGACCATGTAGAATGAAGAAAGCGGGAGAACTCCGAGAACATCTACGCTCACAGTGTTTGTTCACCACGAAGTCAATGAACCTCAGGGGTGGCAGTAACAAACAAATCATTATATTTTTTGTAAGGATTCATAACTTTAAAGATTATTCTCACTGTTTATATGTTTATTTTGAATACAATTACAGAGTTAGTTATTGAAGGAGTTTACAGGAAATAAATTACAAATTTTTTAAATCTGTTTCCCTGTCAAAAATATCGTTTTAAGAACCCAGTTTGAAGAGAAAGAAAGAAAGAAAATTAGCTAGCCTTATGCGTAACAAAATTTGTTCAGATTTTGGTTTATTTTCTCTTCGTTTGTAATAATGCCATCAGAAGTAAATGTGCGCTTATTTTGTTTCCTGAAATACAGCTCCTCTCAACTTTCTATGCAAAAGAGGAGTCGGGTAAATCACATGTTATACCAGAAAACGGTAGAATGTTTTTTTAAATATTCTTGTTTTTACCCTGCTGACTTCAATGGGTTTTCATAAATTACTCGTTAGTTTTGGTTCCAAGATAGATAACTGGGCAAAAGTATGTGTTGAAGACACTTGAATTGGCAGTGAAATAATTGCAGGTTGCGTGAAGCAGAAGGTTATCCATTGTAGTCTGTTTGTAGCATGGGCGTCTCTGGCGTGGGGGACGAGGGGGACTCGTCCCCCAATATTTTGAAGCACAAAATATTCAATATTTTATTCTAATTTAATTTATTCACTAACGACAGAATTACATATAAATAATTAAAATTATATTTATTTGGAATATACTCGTATTATTCAGGCTGTGAAACTATTATATCAGAGTTCTTGATATACCTTATGGGGTCCGTGAAGGTAAGCACAAAGGTAACAAACGGAATCGAAGATAATAAATAGGTTGGGCGAGGTAGCACCAATTAAATCACTTTCTTCAATGCCCCCCCCCCCAATTTTACATGCCAGAGACGCCAGTGGTTTGTAGTTACGGTGTTTTCTCTACTTCCATCGTTTATTAAATCGTTCTAGATTAAATTTATTACATTTACAACTTGAAATTACAGTAAATTTCTGTATTGTAGCTATTTCGTTTATCTATAAGGAAATTATAATATACATACTGCAATATTATAGTTCAATTTCCACCACTGAGTGTGGCAAAACTTTTCGGGAAAAAGAGCCAGAAACTATAGGGAACTCATAAGGAACTAGGATCATCATTCAGACTTAGTCTCTGGAAGGCAAGCCCATTTTTGTAACCAAAACTGTACTAGGATATTGTTTCATGAAGTATAACACATTACAACGACTCACCAAAGGTAGTCGTCAACCCTGGTTCGGCTAATAATATAAGTATATCTTTTAGTGACAGTAATCGTTTACACCTTAAAATATCTTCCGTAATTATATTCACTAGTATTATCACCTTTTCTACTGAAATTACAAGTCCATGATAAGTGTTAGATAATTTATTCGTTGATTCTCTTTTAACGTATATTCACACAAACTGACTTGCAATCAAAACATGTCCATTGAGTATCTATAAACAACTACATAGTAACCAACTATATAATAATAATGTATATTTCTTATATCTTAAAAACATTCTTCTTTTGTTATTTTTAAGTAACATTATATCAGGTATAGTGCTTGTGTAGAAGTACTTTCTGCCCAAGATACAAGTAATTATCAACCGATACAAAGTATCTCGTTGTATAAAATGTCGCCCGATGATGGGACTAGATATAAAAGTTACAAGCGAGCTTGGCTTTTATATTTAAGAACCACTGGTCCGTTTATAATAATGGTATTCTATTAATTGTGTCCTTTACATTTTGATCGCCCCTCGTATATAACTTTATTAAGTTTCCTTCATATAAATACATTTATAATAAGTCTTTTATTCCTTTAATATTTATCTTTTATTATAAAAACGTCGTCGCTTACTAATATAATCAACGAAGGGTGCGAAGTCAAAAACGTAAGAAATAATTTCATTTTAAAACACATTACAATGATCAACAGTTTCAATCATTATTAAAAACGGTGATGATAACAATGTTTGATCTTTCTAGGGCGCATTATATAACAACTACGTTAGATGATGTTTTTAATGTATACATCGTATCAATGAGGCGTCAGAATACAGAAGAATCTTATTCGAGTAACATATAAGGTGGCGCATGTAGACAGTCGTCGAATAACTAGCTTAATAGAATGAACCTTATACTTAACATAATACTTGATAATTAAGTTTCAACACAAATCAATATAATATAAATAACCTTTGCTTTTAATCAATTATGAATCGAACTATAATTCTTCACATTAACAAGAAAGAATTAAAATCATTTGAAAATTATCATTTATTGAAACAGACGTAATAAAGTATCTAAAAGTCATAAGGGTTGTTTTCATTATTAATATTAACACATAAATTTGAAGATAAATATTTATAAGAATCTATAGCTGATATGGGTTTAACCCTTACTACATCAACTGCAGTCAGTTTAAATTAGTACTTGCATATGATTCTAATAAAGTACATTGTACTGCACAATCGTGATTATGTTCCGCATTATTTTGTACATGAATTGCGTCATTGTTTTGATTTTGATACGAAGCGCCATCTCTTGAATTACGATTACGTCTATCCATGTAGTTTACTGTATTTCTGGAATTTCGCCATGTATTTCGACTGTTTTTGAGTCTACTTCGATTAAGTGATCTGACATAATTATTGTCACGATTGGTTAGGTTAGGTGGATTCCCAACATATCTTTGCCTATTTTGATCGTTCTGATTGTTTAAATTTGCTCGATTTAGGTTATGTTCCGTATTGTCTGCATTATGGATATTTAGATTCCGAACAGGTACAAGGTGATCTGAATTGTTTTTAATTTTACCTATTCCCGCTTGATGATTCAGTGCCTGATATTGAGTTTCATAACATTGGACAAGCATTAATAAGTGATTAAAACTCATGCACTGCGTAGAAAACAGGATCTGTTGTAATTTAAACGGTAGTAGATTTCGAATAGATGCAATCACTCTAGATTCCTATTGCAACGGATTTACGACTTTTAATTCGTTGTACGTATTTACAACAAAATCAACTACAGATTTGTGCAAGCGAGGATTAAAAGGTTGGTTTCTAATCGTGGCATCTCTGTTTGCAAGTAAAAAGTCGTTTTCGTAATTTGCAATCAACGCTGCTTTGAATTCCTCATATGTATTGATGTGATCTCGTACTGCTTTAAACCATAAAGAACATGGTGGGAGTAATAAATGGGGGATTAGTTTCATATATTGCGATTTATCTATACACATTATATTGCACTCATCCTGAATTTTTTCTAGGAAAGAAGTAGCATTTTCATTACATTTACCACTAAACTTACTCATAGCACGTATTTCGCTCATCTTTATACTTAACTTTACATTCCTTTCACCATTTCGTGTTCGTGTTGAGTGACAATTTCTACCTACTGCGTTATGCGTGGTTCCACCATCTCTTTTCCGCCCATCTGTATTCCTTGGATGAATTCTTTCCAAAATAATGTCCTCATCGGATGGATTACTTGAAGAAGAGATAACGTAAGGTCCACGTCGATCTGCTGCGGGTGAATGCGAGGGCATCTCTTGTGAACAAGGGAACTCCAAACGATCATTAACCATGTTGTTGTGGTATGCGTTGTCCTTAATCTGTAGCGTCCTAATTTCCTCTTGTAAGGTAGATATCAATTGAGTATTTGCACGTATTTGGTTAGAATTATCAGTGACCTGAATCTTTTGCTGACGAACAGAAGATTCTATTACTTCCAAATCCTTTTTTACACAATTGACTTCTTGGATTACATGGTTGTAATTATCCTGGCAATCTTCAGATAATCTTTTTAGCTTTTCATCAAACTGTAATGTGATGTCTCTCACCGCCTGGATAACAGATTGTTTCGTCTCTTTCTGATTTTTGATCTATTTGCTCTAATTTTCTACTCAATTCTTCTGACTTTTGATCTATGTGCTCTCATCCTTTACTCAATTCTTCTGACTTTTGATCTATGCGCTCTAATCCTTTACTCAATTCTTCTGACTTTTGCTGGACCGTTTGTTTTAATTCGTTAGACATCTGAGTTAAATTTTGTTCCAGTCGTTGTTCTTGTCGCTGTAATGCCAGTAGAATTCTGTCTTCTAATGTCAACATCCCAGGTGCAATAGGAGCTGTATTCTGCCTGTTGTCAACACTGTCAACAGTTTCATTCTCTACTGTCTCATTAATCATGATTATTCTTGGGATTACTCTGCCACTCCTAAGAACGGTTGAGTTCGTATTCATGAACCTTCTTACTGAGGTAAATTCACCCTTTAGACTTCGGGATATGAATTTACAAGAATCCCGGGTGAGGTAAACCAAAAATTTTACAACGACTCACCAAAGGTAGTCGTCAACCCTGGTTCGGCTATAATATAAGTATATCTTTTAGTGACAGTAATCGTTTACACCTTAAAATATCTTCCGTAATTATATTCACTAGTATTATCACCTTTTCTACTGAAATTACAAGTCCATGATAAGTGTTAGATAATTTATTCGTTGATTCTCTTTTAACGTATATTCACACAAACTGACTTGCAATCAAAACATGTCCATTGAGTATCTATAAACAACTACATAGTAACCAACTATATAATAATAATGTATATTTCTTATATCTTAAAAACATTCTTCTTTTGTTATTTTTAAGTAACATTATATCAGGTATAGTGCTTGTGTAGAAGTACTTTCTGCCCAAGGTACAAGTAATTATCAACCGATACAAAGTATCTCGTTGTAACATGAAGATACAGGATGTTCGTGAAGTCCCATTTTGTCGTCAGAGTTTTCTGAATCACTACCAGAGATGACATGAAGTCGTATCTGTTGGCTCCTCATACCATGACGCCAGATGTAACATAAGTATATCTCTTCAAAACATTGCCAGAATGTGTTCTCTCCGTTTGATGTTTCCATAGTCCCAGACAATAATCATTCGATGTAATGCCGAACCGAGATACATCACTAAAAATGATGCGACGTTACTTGTCAGTATTCCATTGTTTCCTGGTACGGCACTACTCAACACTATCGTGTCTAAATTGGTAGTCAATTCAGCTCTCCGTCTTGACTGATTGTAACCTTAATCAATGGAGCTTGTGGGAAAGTCTCAAAGAAAACAGCACGCTATATTGTGTCATGTTCAGATAATTTTTAATAAAATTATCGTGAAGCAACTTCTATTGTGTGTAAATTGACGGGAAGTTAGGGTAGTTTCATCTTTTCGTTCTGTAAATCATGTTAAGTATATGTGTAAACTTGCAACACGGGATTGACTTTATCTATGTCTTTTTCTGATAAAGAGATGCGCAATGACACAGCCCATTGACAAGTAAACCCGATTTACGAAAATCAATCCACTCTTGGTGAGGCTTTGTCTATCTCTTTACGAAGTCAGTTTTATTTTATTAACTGAAATTATATTTTAAAATAACCCGTATATAGAAGAAGAAAAATCGTCTTAATTCATTCTTACAATGAAGTAGGATCGTTTATGAAGATATCGACACTTAGGAAATTTCGACATTTTTAAGGTATGGCAAAGCTGGTGATCATACACGCACGCGAGAAGAAACACTCAGTACGTGGAAGGCTAGTGTCGGTTCTCAGTGAAAAGTTGCATATGCAGAAAAGTTAATTTTGCCTATTGCAAAGGAAGCTAGGTTATATATACATATATATATATGAGTTTCAGTAAGTCAAAAATAAGGTATAGCGGTAATATATGTTGATGAACGGAGGCAAAGGATTGGTATTATGATAGGGTATACTCTCTGTATCCTGACACATTGCTTGTTACAGTGACAAGTCGTGCCAGCTTTGGTTGCTCAATGCATTTAGGGGATAAACCGACAGTGATTGTAAGGAAATTTCGACATGTAGTTCCTTTGTTATAAGGAAAGTCATCAGACAAAAATTCTACCGTTTGGTTCATCTTAGTGGATATACATCATCAACGGCGCCGATTTTTCCGTAACTTTCGGGGGGCCCATTCATAATAAAATGCATACAACAATGCATATAACAATAAAAAATACATATTCATAAAAATACATGGGGCCCATATGAGCTTTAGGGGGGCGGACCCCCAGGATCGGCGCCCTTGTACATCATAGCTTTAGGTTACATAACAAACATGGTTTCTCAGCTTCTGGGTCATTTAGTCCGTTATAAGCCTAATAGCAAAGTACGTTTGGATTTAGATGAGCATAGTACGTGTGTCAAAGATCCTGATGTATTAAAGAAAGCCTCTAATGTTACAGAAAGCCTGGTACAGAAATGTTGTCTCAATACAAAGTACTCAAAATTGTCAATTCTTAATAAATCTTTCTTCCGCAGTTTGAAAAACAGTTTCAACTTATCTTATGAAAACTTTGTTCGTAGGAACCCAGGCAAAATGTTGTGAAAGAAGACTATAAGAAAGTCAATTTCAGTTGGAGGAAATCAGCCTCTGTTGGATACTTCGCATATGGATTCCAAAAATGATTGTGTTAAATTGTGATTTTCGATCATTGATTATTATGTGTAGTGAAATATTGAAAGAAATATGTTGCAAAACAAGTTGAAAACCAAGTTTGTTATTAACGAGCTTACATGGTTTCAGTGTTATTGTACTTCAACTCAAGTTGTATAATAAATCGCAGTAAAGTTTGCAAATACACCGTAAGTCATATGTAGATAGTAGAAACCTTACCTGTAGTATTTCATTGCGTTTTATGTTTGTTGTAAAGGACACGTTTTGAAAGATGTGAAGAATTTCATTGTTTATATAGTGTCGACATCTCCCATAGTAAGTGTCGATTTGTCCTGCAAGACTTCCAAAATCTAGTGATCTGCACCATTCAGTTTATTTGTTGCATTTCCAAGTACTGCATTCAAGGGGAAGATGTGTTTTATAGTGTAATAAAAACATCGATTTATAAAAAAATCACTGTAAATGTAAATAAATAGTATTTTGTTTAGTAATCAAATTAAATAAACTAAAAATCCTTAATAATATAATCTAAATAGACAAAAAAATTAGCTGTCTTCAAGGACAATGGACATGTGCAAGCTAATAACTAAAATCAAAATGAAAATTAAATGACTTGTTATAAAAGATAAAGGTGATGTGTAATAATGAAATAAATCCTTGGGATAACTTGGGTCTCTGATTAAAAATTATGAGAAAAAAATTAAAATAAAAAGGAGGAACCTGGAGTCTGGGGGAGATTTTGGTCTTGCCACAAACTGAGAAAACAGCAAAATAATAATAATAATAATAATAATAATAATAATAATAATAATAATAATAATAATAATAATAATAATAAATAAAATAAAATAAAATAAAGAAAACTGAATCATATGTAAAAGAAAGTCCTGATATTTGGGTTGAGAGAGTCAAGTGTCATGTTGTCATGTAAGTAACCTTTCTTAATATAAAAGAAATTAAAACAAAGTCCGAGCTTGTTTTGGTCTCCTGGCTTTCTAGTGTAAAAGTTATAAAAGCTAACTTCAAGCAAATCGCTCTTTTGTGTAAATCAGTTTTCTTTTTAGCAATAATAGAACCTTCTTTATTAATAATAAATTGTAGTTAAACATTAAAAAAAAGGGGGGTCTCTTACTTAAATTCTTTGAAAAAAAAAAGCCTACCTCTTCGCTTAAATATTCCTAACAGGCAGAAATATTAATTATCCCTTAAGTTTACTTAGTTTAGCAAAACAAAAATTAAGCGATTTTACAAACTCAACAGTTAAAAAAAAAAAAATAACACTTTTATTAATCAATAGCTAGAATTACTGTCGAGCATTATTCTTTTGGAAGAATAAAATTGGGTTGTTTCTTAACGTGTCGAAATGTCCCTAAATGACTCTAACTTATTTTAAATAATTTATGTATAACTACAGAATGAGTTATAATGAAATAACAGTTTCAGTACTAAAGTGTTATTGTTGGAATTAACTGCGTTCGTATGAGTAACAGTATTGTGGCTACTATACTGCACTGTCGGAGTTCTGTGTGTTGGTGGCGAACTTCAGAACTAAAGCAAGTGAATGGGACGAGACAAGTCTTAAAGGAAACAAGTGCTGTATAATCATTTAATTACACAAGTCCTAAACGGCAGGAGTAATTTAAAAAAGGCAAAAAAAAAAAAAAAAAAAAAAAATCTAAGAGTTACGATTTGTGCCTATACTTTTAGGACTTATCCCATTTAGGACTTACGGACGTTACCCTGTGTGTTACGCCATATTTCAGCAGGGCAATATGTGGCCACATGTATTCCTGAACAAATATTCTTTGTGGTATAACGAGTACTGCTGCTTTCCAAGCCTGCACGGTGGCCTGATATATTGCCTATCAAACATGTGTAGGATAAATTATGATTAGTCGGCACATTGTTCTTCGCAATCCACCAGCAGGCTGTGTTGAGTGCTTTTGGACACTCATACAAGCGTGGTAAGAACTCTTCAAGAACACATTCCCGCTTGTTTGATGCCACGACATGAAAGCGATTTGATTACAACATGTAGAGACTTAGTGTAATACTCGTTCATCAAGTACAGTTATTCAATTAAAACCATTTATGTACTCGTATAACAAATCTGTGGTATAAAATGTATTCCACTCAAATGTGCCTTTCTTCGAGTTACATTTTTTACAACAGCAGTGTAATTCCTCGTACAAGAGTCTAATAGGTGGTGAAAATCTCTTAAAGAATCGTACTTTCGAGTTATTATCTAACTTATATAAAGGTGACCAAGAAAATTCTATCGCTTTTTTTGTGGAGGTCTGTGTTCAACTGGCTTTCACACCGTGAATTCAATGTGAATGGAGATAAGGCGAAGGTCAGTTCTTGGTGTGGGTATATCCACCATACCATCTGGTTGTGGCACTTCAGTTACACCGTGAACTTGCGTTAAGGACAGAATGAACATGGGACCTCCATAGAGCGCCATAAGAGTGTGTATGCTGTACGAGTTCAAAATTGGGTCAAACGCTGCTACAGCGGGGCGGAAGATATGCCAGGTCTTTGGTGAGGGTGTCGTGACTATGCGGACAGTGCAGCGGTGGTTTAATAAGTTTAAGAACAGTGGCGAAACACTCGAAGACGCACCACGTGCTGAAAGACCAAGACATGTACAAAATGAAAATCTTCAGCCAGCAATTGAGGCGAACAGTGGCCGGACATGAGAGGAACTGGGACTACAATTCAGTGTGAGTGGAGAAACCATTCGACAGCACCTCCACATGTTGGGAAGCACTACAAGTTGAGTCGATGGTTCCATATGATTTGATTCCGGGCCAGAAGGCAGCACCTGTGTTTCTTTGCTCTCTAGTCTGAGGAAGGAGCCAATTCTGGACAGGGTGTTGACATGTAATGAGAAGTGAGTCTTGTACGAAGCTCCCGGCGCTGTCATAGTTGCTTAGCATTCCATGAACTGGTTTCAAAACAGCCGAAACCAGCACTGCAGCAGGAGAAGGTTCTCCTGTGTGTTTGGTGGACTTCTCGCGGTATCTTGCATCGGGAACTGCTACCAGCTGGTCAGGGTAACTGTGTACAGTCAGCAGTTGAGCAGTGTTCAAGAAAACTCAAAGCTCTGGAGCCAGCACTTTGAACCGCAAAAGGACCCTCTTGTTACAGGACAACGCTAAGCCCCATGTGGCTAGGATGACCCGGACACCATTCTACGGCTTGGATGGGAAACACTATTGCATCCGCCATACTCCCCGAACATTGTAGGCCCGATTATCAACTGTTCCATTCCTTGAATAATCACCTTATTAGACGCCAGTTCAAATCCCTAGTAGAGGCAAAATGCACTTGACACCTTCTTCGCTTCACGGCCCATCAAGTTCTACCGTGATGGAATCCATGGCCTTCCACAACGCTGTTAGAATGTCGTCGATGCTGATGGGGACTATTTTTGATCTTTCAAGTACGTCTTAGGTGACATTCGATGTTCAAAGTGGTGTGTAAAAAAGCGACAGAACCTTCTTTGTTACCTTTATAGAAGAATTTCCTGTGGATCCCATGGAACATTTTAGTTGTGAAGCCAGTGTAGTCAATTTTAGCGACAAGTCACTAAATCTAGCGGATGGCCATAACATTTTACAAAAGTGACTAACGATTTTTTTCAGCAACTTTTGGCGACAAAACTGAAGAATTCTTTTAGTACTTTTGCTTTTTTAAAATTTCAAAATTACTTACTGAGCGATTGTTACAATATTGATGAATAAAACGAAACCGAATCATTAGGTGAGTGCCACTGGGCATAATTCGGGAATAACCCGTGTGGTTGATGATGTCAAGAGTCCAGTCATTGATTTAGCAGAGAAGATATCTTGTTCTTCATTTGAGATAAGTAACATGAAAATAAGTGGCACAATATGATTGTGATAATATGAAAAAATAATGCGACAACAATGGACTTTTTGGCGGAGGTCTATGAGTATAACGACTAAGCGGCGATGGCAGTTAGTGAATTCTCTATGGCAGTGCTCTCTCTCCCTCATTCAAAGGCTAGGGTTGAAAGACTTTTCAATCCAATTGAATATTGTCAAGACAAAAGTGAAAAATTGGTTGAAAACAGGGGTAAAAGTGAGGGGATGGTTATTTTGAAAGTAAGTTCCTTTGATTAAAATATCAAAAATTGTGAATTTTCAAATTTCAAGAATGCTGCCTGAAATGATGTAGTGGATTTAATTAAACTATGATGCGGAAGATTTATTATAACTTTTGCTAGACGCAACTTCAAATTGTATCTTTGTTAACAGCAGAGTTATACAGGACAAGACACACACTTTAAAGGGGGATGTTCTGTGCTCCCAATAAGTTTAAACTTCTATACTCTCCCGTAGGGAATTGAACCTGGGATCTGGTGTAACAAATGCAGACATGCTAGCCACTAGACCAGCAGGGAATTTCAAGCTATAATACGAAATGGTATAAAAGTTTCGAGACTAGTTCTGTCTACAAGAAAGTACTTTATTATCTGCATATACACAATATACCACCTTCAAAACAGTCACCTTGTACAGCATACAGCGCTACCAGCGTTTCTCCCACTGCTTGGAAATCTTTCGAAGTGTATCAAACACTCCCTGCGATTCGAGCTGTATCTCCGCAATGGTATCCAAATGACGACCTTTAAGCTGCACCTTCAGCTTCGGGAAGATAGTGAAGTATACAGGAGCCAAAGCTGGCGAATAGGGTGGGTGCGGAAGTGTGATCAATTTGTTTCTGGTGAAAAACTAACATGTGAGGAGAGCACGGTGACAATGTGCATTAAAGTCGTGGAGCAGCTAGTTTTTCGCGCGACACAGACCTGGTCTCTTTCCTCGAATGCCCTCCCTCAAACGCCTTAAAACCTGGCAGTAGAACTCGCGATTGACAGTCCTAGTCCTGGCAACGAATACTTTATGCGCAATGGTGTGAATGTCGAAAAAGATTATGAGTATGCACTTAGTCGAGGTGAGGATCTGCATGGTCTTTTTCGGTCATGGAGATAATGTACTCTTCCACTGTAAAGACTGTTGCTTTGTCTCAGAGTTCTATTCGTACACCCAAGTTTCATCACTGGTAATGATCGTCGACATGGAGGACGGGTCATCCACAGTACGCTGACGGACTTCTTTGTAGACTTTGACGTGATGTTCCTTTTGCTCCTGGGTCAACAGGCTGGGGTCGAACTTGGTAGTAATACGGCGCATGTTCAAAACACATGTGAGGATTGGTTGCACTGTTCCGTATGCCACACCAACAATGGCAGCAATGTTGTGGATTTTTCTTTAACTATCCTCATGCACAAGTCGCCGAATGATTTCGGTATTTTTGGATGCTGTGCTCATTCAAAGCCGTCCTGATCTCTCGTCGTCTTTTAGTAATGTTCTACCACTTTTGAAGCGTGCGTACCACTCAAAACACTTGGCAATCATGTCAAGTGTCTCTGTGGCGGATTTGCCCACTTTCACATGGAATTTCACCTTCACTTGTTCTAACTTGCTGTCCATGATGAAATGGCACGTAGTCAGAAGAGCACAAGCTGCACAGCCCCCGATGCATACTGCCAGACTGACTTATGAAGGTCGCTGTTCTCTGAGATTGTGCGTGCAGCGTTGTGTTCCCATCGTTGGCGTAGTCTCGAAATTTGTTTGATACCATCTTCGCATCTATGTTAATATACATTGTTCCTGACGAAAATTTTGATTTTAAATTTAACATATCGTCGCTGCGCCTCGAAGAACCACTATGCGACATTTTTTTTTTTTTATCGAAAATGAGTTGGGTCGTGCAAATAAACCAGAAAGCTGACAGGCAGCGTCCCTTATAATATCATAAGTTAATATTGAATTGCTTCGCCACAATAATGAAAAATTATAGATTAAAATTAAACGCTTCTGGTTCTCATCACATACACATTGATTAATGTATACAAATCCTCTATGTGCTTGTAAAGAGGCAATAAGTGCTACGTAAACACAAAAATAGTAATATAATACTCAGTGGCGTATTTACGATTTTGTTTCGGGAGGGGCTTTGCTAACTTTCGGGGGAGGCTTTGCCTGAAAATGTGAAAATTCTGCAAGATATTTCATATACTTTACTATAGTAAGTAAGATTTCGGGGGGGGGGGCTTAAGCCCGGAAGCCCCCCTAAATACGCCACTGATAATACTGTTAAAGCAAGCTACAATAAGATCTAGTGCATAATATACGCAGAACCTATTTTATTATATTTTTCAAGTGTTTCCGTGTATTTGGCAAAATGTGAAGAGTTTGGAACGTTTTTTTGCTTCTCCTGAAAAGTTGTGGTTTTAACACATAGCGGTTCTTCGAGGCGCAGCGAATATTGGAAAATCAACTTCTGCTCGGTGAGGTTTAAAAAGATGTTATTAATGTATGACAAATAAATAACTCTATATTACTTACGAAAGTCACCTCTAAGTGGTTTTCTCATTCCAGCAATGGGGAAGGAGGTGCGGAATGTGTTTAGAGCATTCAGAAAATTAATAGCATTAGAAATACGAAATTATTTAAGCCTGCAACATTAAATTTACTAAAGAGGTTTACTTTTGAAGACAAAACATTTCTCTGTTGTCAGTTAAAAAGTTATTACTCTTGCAATTTTATTTTTATGACAAATTGTTCTTTTGTAATTTATATATTCCTTCTTATAACTTCGAAACAAGTTTTATTCATTTAGTATTTATTATGTGTACGTTAAAAGGAAATACGTAAGTATCATCAGAAACAAGGTAAGAATAGCTCAATGTCAATCTATTTGCTTATTTTGCTAGCGTAACGGAAGAGAAAGAGAAGAAAGAAGATAGGATGTGGATATTTCCTGTGTTCTATGGAACAGGCAACTGAGGCGGAAGATATTGTCTGTGCTTGGAGACAGTTCCAAGACAATCTTGGCTTTTTGCTCTCTAGGGCTGGGAATTCAAAACGGAACTACACAAAACTAGAATTTTATTTATGGTTACAAACAGTCACATGAGATACGAAAAAGGAAGAAATAAAATACACTTTAGAAAAAGCTAAGTCGTCTGAAAAGAACACTTTACACGATAAAAAAAAAAAAAAAAAGCTCTTGCATATATTAGGTCTAAGAATGGATATTATTACGAGATTCTTGAAACACAAAACAAGAAAGCATAATTCATACAACATTGAAGACAACATTGTAGAAAAAACAATATGGATTACTTAAGCATTAATTAAGCATAAAATAAGTGCATAATTAATACTGTACCATATTAAATAAACACTTGTGGCGTAGTTGCTAACGCTCTCGCCTTCGGTGCAAGCGGTCCCGCGTTCGATTCTCGGTGTGCCACTCGGTCGAAAAAGTGATTTAAAAAAACTTTTCAGACCAGCTATCCTGAGTGAGGTTTCCTGGGCTTTCCGCATTCACACCAGGCAAATGTCGGGATGGTACCTAACTTATAGATCCCAGGCCGATTCCTTCCTTTCCTTTCCCGGGATAGTGTGCTCGCCGAGGGACATCATCTCTCATACGTGACGGGCAGGGCCGGATCCAGGATTGTCTGAGGGGGGTGCAGCAATAACTAACAAACTAACCAATCATACTCAAACTCTTCAAAGTGACATGTGACAGTATTCTTTACCCCTGACAACTCTGATACATAGAACGGGGAGGCGGGGTTATTTTAAAGAGGGTCGCAAGTGGAATGGAGGACAAAAAAAAGTCCTTTTCTGCTCCTGCATTCTGTTTTCTTTCCTACTTTAAAAAATTTGCTTCCACCTTCAGGAAATCAACTTAAACTCGCTTTTGCAAAGCTCTGCTTTCTTTTAAGCCCCAAACGAAAATATGATGGCAGAAAGTTTCGGAATGTGTTGCTATTTTCAGTGTTTGCTTTTCATTTTAGATAGTGTATATTTGCAACGAAAGGGGGGTGCACGTGCACCTTTGCCCCGCCCCTAAATCCGGCCCTGATGACAGGCTAAATGGCCATAGATGCCGAAACCCCAGAAATCTAAATCCTAAATAAGCACTTACTTTATAACAAGTTCAGTAACAGATATTACTCTCACTTATAGACAATTGAAATCTTATAAGCTCAATAACAAAAAGTAGCATAGATATTGGACTGATTCACGCATATTCCAAGAGATCACGTATACATTTTTCGCATATTGCTTATGCAGCGTAATATTTCAGAACATCAATTGTAAATCAAATCCTCTTCTGAAGCGTCTTCGATTGCTATGCCAACATAAGTAATCATGACATTCAAGTCCAAGAAACAACATTGTGAGGAGGATACAAATCACCTAGTCAGTAGCCAATAGCAGCCAGTTAGAAACACACACCTGGCCATGGGGCTGTACGATACGAATCGATATTTCTCGTTCTTAGGTCAGTGTTTTCTTTTAACAAACATTCTTAAGAAATATCAGGGAGATACACCTGCGTCCTTGGATATTCGCCTATATACAGGGAAGGCGAATGTATGTATGTATGTATGTATGTATGTGTGTGTGTGTGTGTAGTACTGTATTTCTCAGTAACTACTGGCCATATCTAAGCTAAATTTGGTGGGCATAGCTAGAGACGAAACTTTTTCGTTAATGCGATATGTGCGAAACGTTAAAAAAAAAAATGCGTATATATTTCAAGAATCTTCAAACTTTTCATTTCGGAGCCAGAAATCACGTTTATAGTATCGCGAATTTTTGCGAAATTCGGCATTATGTACTTGCGATAAATGCGAATGAAAACGAAAATGTGGAGTTCTTGTTAATTATTGCTAATAATAACTAAAAAGCGCATTTCCAATATTATTTAACTTAAAAAAAAACTGCATTTACGAAAAAAAAACTGCGAGTTATTTGATCCAGAAACTGTTTCACTTCTTAAAGATAGGCTATAGACATCAACAAAACTGAAGTGTTTTTTTTTTTTTTTTTTTTAAATCGTTGACTGTGTTTTGTGGTGAAAATGTTCATGATCTGTTGGTTGCTCACCGTGAATTTAAAAGTAAGGTTATTGAAGTTCTCAATAGTAAGGGTAAGGAAGTTGACATTGTGTCATTGTTCAACAGTTTAAAAGTTAACTACAAGTCTTTTGCTGTCAGCTCGTTACGTTAAATAATATGATTGTTACTGACAGAAGAACAAACTTAAAAGAAGAATTGGTGATGTCTTGCTGTAAGTTATCCTTTAAATAAGGATGACATTAATTAATTACTTTCTATATTTTAGTAAATTCATTGGCTAGAATGTACACCTAATTAAGGTATATCCTCACTTTTGTATTAGATATATACCTTACTACCAAAAATATACTGTTTACAAGTTCCATAATTAAAATAAGGAACTTGTGCTACATTAAAAAAAAAATAAATGCGACATTGTGATAATTAATGCTACAAAATATCAAAATTGTTGCGAAAATTATAGCCCACCATCAAAGGAATAAAGATGGCCAATCTCGTCCAGGGACAGAGTTGGCTTGAAACATAGGTTGTGTTGCACATCGGAAACTTCTGAATTCGATTCACTGATTGTGTTCCTCTTGTTATGATTTATAGTCATGTTAAAAAGCATTGTATAGTTATGTTTTTTTTTAAATACTACAAATAATATCAGCATTTAAGCGGATTGAATTTGTTAATAATTTTCTTTTATTACTCTTAAGGGTCGGTGGTGTGATATTAATGTTTTAAATGTACATGCCCCAACAGAAGATAAGGACGACCATATAAAACTTTTTACGAAGAAGAGAACGGGTATTTGGCCAACTCCCGCGATAAGATATGAAAATTCTATTAGGGGATTTCAATGCGAAGTTAGGTCGAGATGATATTTTCAAACCGATTATAGGAAACGAAAGTCTGAATAAGGAAAGTAATGACAAAGATGTTAGACTCGTGAACTTTGCAATATCCAGAAACCTTATCGTGAAGAGTTCAAAATTCCCACATCGCGACGTTCATAAATACACTTGGACCTCACCAGACGGAAAAACACATAATCAAATTGATCACGTGTTAGTAGATAGAAGAAAGCAATCTAGCATAATTGGTGTTCGGTCGTTTAGAGGGGCTGATTGTGACACTGATCACTAAGCAGCGATAATAAGATAAAGATTATCGTTGAATAAAGGAAATATTCAATGTCTAAAAACGGAAATATTTAATTTAAAGAAATTAGAAGAGAGCCAGGTAAGAGAGGAATACTAGATTGAAGTTTTGAATAGATTCTCAGTTTTAGAAGATTCGGAGTGCACTAGTGTTGAGAATACTTGGATTGAAATTAGAGATAGCATTAAAATTTCAGCAAAAGAAAAATTGGGACAAGTGGAAATACGTAGGAACAAACCATGGTTCGACCAGGAATGGAACTACAGAGGTTGTTCAGCCTACATTTGGCCGATTTCGTTCCTTCCCCCTCCCGGGCAGAATGGACTCACCCGACCTGGCTCGTGGCGTCCTGCAGTGTTGTGCAGTGGCTTCCTGGGAACGGAGTTGTTTTTCCGTGCGGACGACAATAACGCACAAAACAGGACCATTGTTGTGAGTGTTGTGTTAAATTTGTTTCCAAGTGTATGGTTTCCGCTCTGTGACCAAAATGCCACCCAAACTAAGCCGGTTTTGGGAAGGCTATGTGCGACTCTTTATGACCCCCACTTTAGTGTTTCTGTCATTAGAAAACAGTGTAAGAATGGTTGCAACATCACTTTAAGTGGAATAAACAATGTTATTTAAAAGTACAAGGGCAACGAAGCGCCACCATTTGGATCACCAACGAAGTTGTCTAGGAAGCGGGAATGCACCAAGGCCACCTCCACCATGCAGAGGAAACTTCGTAAAATGGCAATGCAAGAAACTCCGCCAACACAAAGGTGTATTGCTAATCGTCTTGACGTGTCTTTGGGGACTGTGAGCCGGACGTTACACCATCAACTCAAACTGGAAAAAGTCATGAAAGCTCGCGGCCATTTTCTCACGGATGCCCACCAAAAGGAACAAAAGTGTAACACCCAGAAACTGCACGAACGGCATCTGGCAAAACAAAGGTGGATGTACGTCGTAACGCTCGATGAAGCATGAATTTACCTTTCCGACTGCGGCAAACCGAGAGCCATCATGTACCGAGAGAAAGGCGCCAAGAACTTCAGAAGGTGGGTCCGTGTCTGTAAAGAATCCTTCCCAAAAGGGTTCATGGTCATTACTGGCTACTGTTACCGAGGTAAACTGAAGATTCGTAGGGTGGCGAAGAACTGCAAAATAAATTCGCAGTATTTTCAGGAGCAGATCATGCGGCCGATCTACGAGCATGAGATTCCAACAATGTACGGAAATGACGCCAATCTGGTGCGCATTCACATGGACAAGGCCTCATCACATACCTCACGATCGTCCCTCGCATTCTACAGGAAGATGGAGAAGGCAAGTGGTATGCAGGTGATACCTTTCAATGAGGTACCAGTTAAATCTCCAGATGCAAGTCCTATGGACTATTGTGGATTTGAGTTGCTGAAGCGGACTTTGGAAAAATGGCGTATGGCAACTGCGGAAGGACTTTGGAAAGGTGTGCAAAGGGAATGAGACAAGATTTCCCTCCCAGTTCTTCAGAGAAGCCTATTACAGTGGAAATTACGCTGTCGGGCTGTTGTTAGAAATCAAGGGAAACACATCGAGCACTTACGGACCTGGAGCCATGGATTCTTCTAAATTTTTAGGTAAGTCGAAATTGGTCAAATATAGACTGAACAACATCTGTAACTAGCATAAAAGAGAAAACAGGCAAAATTACGTTGGCTTCAAAACCCGAATGAAATAACTACACAAACTTTCGTTGACATCAAGCGGAAACTTCCAAACTTTTTAGAACAAAGAAACGCGATTTTTTGAAGGCTAAAATTAAGGAACTTGAAGATAATATTAAAAATAAAAATATACGGGACATATAGGAGGGGATCAACGAATTTAAGAAAGGCTATCAACCTCGTGCTTATATATTAAAGAAAGCTGACTGAACAGTTTTCACTGATACAGATAGCATCTTAAATAGATGGAAAGATTTCTTTGACGATTTGCTTAACATGCAGGCAAAAACTAATGTGCGTGGAGAAGGGGAATTGCACACCGCAGAACCATATATTCCAGAATCTAACCGAATAGAAATAGAAATCGCTAGAAAGAAATTAAAGAAACACAAATCTTCGGGTGTAGACGAAATTCCGGCTGAGTTAATTTTAGCTGGAGGCGACAAATTGTGGAACAAGATACCCGAATTCATTCTTCTTATCTGGAACAAGGAAGAATTGCCACAAGAGTGGAAAGAATCAATGATTGTTCCAATTCACAAGAAAGGCGACAAAACTGACTGTAATAATTATCAAGGCATATCTCATCTGTCAACATTGTATAAAATCCTTTCAAGCATTCTATTAGCAAGATTGACCCCATACGCAGATGAAATTATTGCAGTGCGGATTTAGACGAAAGGATCAACTGTCGACCATTACCATTCGACAAATACTAGAAAAGAAGTGGGAATACAATACCCCGGTATATCAACTATTTATTGATTTTAGAAAGGCGTACGACTCGGTTAGGAGAGAAACATTGTACAACATTCTTACAGAAGTTGGAATACCGAAAAAGCTGATTAGATTAATTAAGATATGTTTAAATGAATCCCAAAGTAAAGTCTGGTAGAAAAATTTTTGTCAACGAGCTTTCACGTCGAGAGCGACCTGAAACAAGGAGATGCGTTGTCGCTATTATTATTCAACTTTGTCCTGGAATACGCAATAAGGAAACTCAAAGATAACAACCAGGGCCTAGAGTTGAATGGTGTTCACCAGGTTATGGCGTATGCTGATGATGTAAATTTAATAGGAGATAATAGGAGAACAATAGAGAAAATGCACAGTTCTTAATTAAAGTCTTGCAGGGATATGGGATTAGAAGTAAATGCAAAGAAAACTAAATACATGGACGTTTGTCGCGATCCTAATACGGCAAGTTATGGATGCGTTAAAATATTAAATAATACTTTTGATAAAGTGGATACTTTCAAATATTTAGGATCAATATTAACAGCTGAAAATCATATTCGCAAAGAAATTAAATGTCGTCTAAAAGCAGAGAATTCGTGTTATTTTTCAGTGCAAAATCTCTTGTCGTCGCGAATTCTGTCGAGGAATTTGAAGCTTAAATACATAAAACGATAATCATGCCTTTTGTTCTGTATGGTTTGAAAACATGGTCACTTACTCTGAGGGAAGAACATAGACTGAAAGTATTTGAGAATAAGATCCTGAGACGAATATTCGGGCTTAACTACCAATTTATAGTATTTCATTATCAAATTCATTATACTAAACTTACGCTGTTTAGAGCGTGTGCTATTTAGAATTTGTGCAACTAGTTGATTTTTAGTTCTTGCGGCGTTTCGGACCAGTGCCTTTTAGGTTCAATACAGTTTAACTCTTGTGCCGTTTAGGGCTAGTGCCAATCCGCATTGAACCTCCCTCACTTCCTTTCCTTTCAATCTGTTTGTTTACGTCGACGCTTATGGTTAGAATCACTAGAAGTTATTTCATGTTAATGTTCTATACCGCATACTTTCTGCCAAATATCTCGAAGCGAGATAAAAGACTACATCGTCAACATATTATTCGTTGTATTTCTCATTCCCTGCTCTATCTAATTTTCTATGTGGAAGGTTTTGTTTTCTTTAAATTTTTCCCATGTTTGTCAAGTAGAAGACCCATCTGATATGACGTGCAATCGAACTAGCGACCCCAGAGTTCTCAGAAGAGGCGCTCAACAACGGACTTGGTTCTAAGTAATTCTATGCAGTACATTATCGAAGGCAATAAACCTAGCTATCTTCCCTTAGTAATCAAGTTTTCTCTAACAAACGACAGATGGTGCTACAAATGGGAATAGAAATAAGAAATTGCTTGCGTCTTCGAGACGATGAAATTATCAACGTTGGTGAATGGTGTCAGAAAGTTTGACAGCAAACGCAAACTCAGGTGACGACACAATCTGCTCCTTGCCAGCTGGCTGAACTCATTAGTTTCCTCCTCTTCCCATCCCTTTTTCAGCTCCCACAACCATATTCTCCACATCTCCCTTTCAGGCAGCTTTCCTTAGCTTTTGCATACAGCAGTTAACTTTGTTATGGAGTTACACAGATTACCTTCAAACTCTATTTAGATATCTACTGCTAATAACAAATTAACGTATTGCTCCAGAGACAAATGTACGAGTTATTTATTTATTTCGTTAACGAAATTCGTCAGATATTTTACTCATTACAGTGTTATTCATACACAGTTCATGGATTCTCTATTTCTGCTTATAATTCATTTTTTTTAAATACGTTTCATACAGATACATTCTACACTGACATTTACATCAATTTCTTTCTGCCCTACTAAATATTGGGGTCGACTTGGGCAATGGAGACCAATTGCTGACTGGGACGTGATTAGCATCATTCGATTTGTATTGACAAGTATGATAGATTAATAATTGGTATGACATGTTTCCGAAAAGTCAATTTTTAGCCGGGAAATTAATAAAAATTCCGGATTTTGGGCAATAGGGACCAGTTGCTGATTGGAACGTCATGGTTATCATTCGACTCGTATTCACAAGTAGATTAATACTTGGTATGACATTTTCCCCGAAAATTCAATTTTTATCCGGGGGATTATGAAAATTCGGGATAAAAATTCGATAAAAAATAAATTTTCGGAAAAATTTCATACCAATTATTGAACTACTTGTGAATACGAATCGAATTATATATATTACATCCCATTCGGCAACTGGACTCCATTGTCCAAAATCCGGAATTTTTATTAATTTCCCGCGTAAATTTGAATTCTCGGGAAAAAATTATATCAATTATTGATTTACTTGTAAATACAAATCGAATAATACTCATCATGTCCTAGTCTGCAATTGGATCTCATTGCCCAAGTTGTCTCAAATATTGGATTTTCGGAAAATTCATGCCGTATTTCCTTATATTTTTCAACGCCTTCGGTGCGAGCGGTCCCGGGTTCGATTCCGGTGAGGGCACTAAGTCGAAACAGTGTAAAAAGCTTTTTCAGGCTAACAATCCTCAATGAGGTTTTCCTGGGTTTTCCTCCTTCACACTAGGTAAATGCTTGAATGGTACCTAACTTAAAGGTCCCAGGCCGCTTCCTTCCTTTCCCAATCCTTTCTTCCTTACCTTTTCCCAGATAATGTGCTCGCCGAGGGACGTCATCCGTCATATGTGACGGGCTAAATGGCCTTAGATGCCGAAAGCCCAGAAATCTAAATCCTAAATCCCTTTCTATTTTTCAACCGTTACTTGGGGCCGCGGTGGCTCAGTAGTAGAGTGTTCACCTTTGGTGCATGGGGCCCTGGTTCGATCCCAACTCTCGCCAAGTGAACTTAGTGGTGGACAAACACCGTGTACATGGGTTTCCTTGGGGTTCTCCCGTTTCCTCCCACTTTCTTCATTCTACCATTTCCTTCATTTCTCATCATCACCGTCTCCTTTAGCCTAACCGGCATAACCATGGGACGTAAAACTCAAAGATTTAATTTCAACCGTTACTTATTTATGTAAAGAACAGATATCAATCAAAAGTTGTTCGATAATCTTTTGTCATCTTTCAGAGAGTTTCATTAATGCCTCGTTCATAGGAATTATCGGAGAAAAACTGAAAACAAAAGTGCTGATTTACAGCCTCATATGAGTTGAATGTTATACTATGAGTTTTGTAGAGAGCGCAACAAGTGGAAATCTGATGGTGCAAGATAAGTTGAATATGGTGGATGTGAATATACCTCCAATCTAATCTCCAATAATTTTTGAGATGTGATTGGGTGTGAGGTTTAACAACAACTCAAAATGACTTACTACACAAAATTTGATGGGTACCCGAATGGATTTCAAGGTTACCATGAATTACCTAATTTCTACATTTTTAAATATTTTGAAACAAGTGTCTCTAAAATGTTGTAAAAAAAACTTTACTGATATATGTTTACCGAAAACCGAAACTCGGTATGCATTACGGTTACCGAAATATTGACATAGAGTTTTAACTGTTTAACACACTTCTGTGTACCCTTTAACCTGCGCGAAGAAATTTAAAATTCAAATAGTGTTTTTGTATTAATTATAATTTTCAACACGCAGTACTATCAGACAAACTTTTAAAGATTGCTGTGCAATGCAAACTTTTTTAAACGTAAATGTATCTGTTCCTTACATGGATATAGTAAATTGAAACATGGAAAGGACTTTTGGAAAACTCTGTATACAATTATTATAATGATTATTAATATAATAAGGGAGTTTGATACGATTAGAGCTGAAACTGTCTACAACTGGCACTAGGTCGAGCACAACCATTCTTTGAACACTATTCCATAGATGAAAAACTGTTAAAACGTTTGATTTTGAGCTCAGCGTCCCGTTGAGCAGCTAGGCTATATAAGACGTGGACGTACAGTCTAACGTGAAATCAGAACCACATGATTATGTCCGGGGAATCGAACCCGGGTTTCCCACACCAAATGCGCGTACGCTAACCGCTTAGCTACAATGGAGCTCGAACTTCTTTTTTGTAAAGAGATATAAGAATATATCTAAAAAGTTTGTTAAAAGATTTTCTCGAATCATGAGTAAAATTGAAATAGGTGAGTATCTTTTTAACAAAGAGTACAAAATAAAATTTTAAAAAAGTTGGAAACCACTGTTGTACAGTATACTTTAAGCTTGCTTACACACTGTGTTAGTTTCGAATATGGATAGCTCGTATTTACAAAATGAACGTGTAAGTAATTGGTCTCCGAATTATGAGAGCCCAGATACACAAGACTCCCCTAAAATCCTTAATGAATCAATTCCTCAGTTAGGTGTCCCTCAGGTAGAAAACCAAATTAAATGCGATAGAACTTTCGGGAACACTGTACAGAGAGAGGGAGAGAGAAAGAGAGAGAGAGAGAGAGAGAGAGAGAGAGAGATTATCCCAGTCTGAGCACCCAGTTAAAACGTTTTACACACACTCAGAAGCTAGTTACATGTTATATGTATTTTGATGGCGACAAACATAGTCAAAAATATTTACTCAGTGGAAGATCGTGCGCTATGTAAATGGAGAGTGCAAACACTATACTTCATTTTACGTCTGAAATCTCTCAAGCATGAATCACATATTCACCAGAAAGAAAGAAAAAGGGCTTTCGTAAATAAGTGGAACGCTTTTAATGAATTAGCCCAAAACGTTTGATGGGAATTCCCAGGATTCTCTGTGATAACTTTTTTTTTAACTCCTAGTTGGACAGTGTTAATGAGGACGAAATTTATTTAGTGAAGTGGATCTTCTGCAACAGAAATAGTAGCAATGAAGTCCAACTTTGGTTTATCAGTATTGTCAATATTTGGTGCGTTAAAGGTCGCACAAGTTGCTGAAATTGACTGAATGGAAATGCAGGTGAGAAGTGGGTGAGATAGCACACATTGAAAAATCTTATTTTAAAATGAAATGAAATTGAACTATGAATTCAATGTAGGAACATTAAGCAATCAGCGAAAAGTCCCTTTAGTTGATAGATCAAAGAGGGAGGGGATGACAGATTAATCCAATCTATTGGTATTTATGTACCGATGTGTCTACAGCTCGATCAATTGTGCTTAATTGAGATGGATTTGTTTAAGCTCAAAAATTTAATTTGTATTATCAGTATTAAAGTTCAGTATATTCATTAATATATATACACATAATACACATATATATACATAAACTTATATATATATATATATATATATATATATATATATATATATATATATATATATATATAAACTTTTAACGCTGCTAATATATATATCGCGAAACGCTTACAGACATTTTTTTGAGTGACAGAATTTCGCGCTTATAAACATATTTACGAGCAATTACAGACAATTAGCGATAACGGATGACCTACATACTCACCGAAAGTACTTAGACTAGCTCTAATGATACATCATCAGTTTTGAAGTACTATAGACACTACTTAAAAACAATCAATTCAATTAATCCATGTAACACTACACTTCTGACACAAAGAATGATGTTGGTGCAGTGTAACGTTCAAAAGTGCTGTTAGGATAAAAAGTGCATCATATCAGAAAATGGACCAACAGAAGCCCCACTTTGATGGACCAGGAGATGCCCACGAGCGACGAACCTTGCAGTCTAAGAGGAGGACGCAGCAGGAGTCGAAGAAAGGAACTTCGGATCCAGGGCACTCCTCACGGAAGAAAGAAGCCAAGAAACGCAGGGACATCTGTGTGTGTGTGGTCAGCTCAGTGGCAACTACGAAAGTGGTGAGAGCAGTGTGGACGGCAAAAGGAGGACCCATCCAAATTATTTTTTGTTGATGCAAAAAGGGAAATTTTCGGCATTGAATAAAATGCAAGACGTTCGCGGTATAAAAGTTAAAAGTCGGAACTATTTGAAAACTGTAAACGCATTTACACCGCGTGGAGAATAGATTTTCCAATTCGAACTATAATTACTAAACATTAGAATTTTTTTTTTCTTTTGAGCACGGCTTATTGAAAATAGAGAGATACTTTTACAATGGTACTTTTATATATATTCTGTGACTTCAGTGAACACGTCGTTGTTTCTATTAAAGAGATAGTAGTTTATGTAATTATTCTATTTGTCACTTAGGATTCATAAATAATCTATAAAGAAAGTTAATTTAACTGTAGATCAAATAACAGGTTGTAGACCTTTAACGACTCGAACTGTGAAATTTGTCATGAAAGAAGTATTTACCTTACCATATTGAAGTTTGTAGGAAGCAAATGTCTCAACCAAAGTATGTTATGTAAGTGAGCCAAAAGATTAATTAGTTATTATAATATATGCGACTAGTCTCACAATTAATCATTTTCTTGGTTAAAAATACGGAATCCGTAAATCAAGCGGAACCGACATTATTTCAGTCAGGTAGAATACAGATGGAAAAACACGAAGTAGGCTAAGTAAAGCAGCAATTATTACATCATTCTGATCCTCTAAACAATAAAGCGATCAGAAGTCTATGTGCATAGACTACACAAATAAATGAAAGTATACTGCCATATACCGATCTTATTAATAATACAGAGAGAAAATCACGAAAACTCGATACATTTATGTTAAAATCTCGAGAGACTTTTTTGCATTTACTATTAATATTCATATATTATTTGATTTTTATGTATGTATGCATGTCTTTATTTGTGATTTATATATATATATGTGTGTGTGTTTGTGTCTGTTGATTTTCTACTTGTGCCAATATGTGTATGTATATAGCTCTTATGCATAATCAAATAGTAACGCTACGCTCATTAATTTTATGTATATAATGTATAATGGTGTATTCTTGTTAGTTAGGTCAATGTCGAATTGCATATCTAGTGTACTTATACCCTATTCTCAGTCAATATTTCAATAATTAGAAATGGTTAGCAGTCAGGCAGTAGGTTTACTTAACTCCTTTAGATAATTCTATGTTTCTTCCATACTTCCCACGAATCTCAAATCAGTCATGACTTGTTTTTCGACTTATTTTTGATTTATTTTGATTTACTTCAACTTATTTCCACTTACTTCGACTCGTTTCAACTTATTTTAAATCATCCCAATATTTAGTTTTCACCCAAATAAGATGTAGATAGTTATATTCAAATTCCGTCGAGCAATATAATATCTTAATTTCGTAATCTTGGAAAGATCATAGTCAGAACATATCAGCTGATCAACGTAAACTATATGCTTAGCATACGATGTCAAATGAATAGGTATTTTCCAATGCAAGATTGTAATTTAACCAGTTTGGTATGATATATATATAAATTATGAAAGCTCTATATAAAAGATAAACAATGCAAAATTGCATCTAGCACTGGTTATAAACATCAATTCCATATTTTGTTTATGTGTCAGGTTAATGATAACAATTCATTCACTACATAGGTCAAGAAAGAAAACCAAGATGTAATTTACTTAAATTGATTTCTTTTTGTATTAAGGCCTTATGCCTTATTCTTAATATTTGTTGCCATAAAACCCAAAATTCAATGTTAATTTTCGGCCTACTTAACTTTTTTTTTTTTTTTTTTTTTTTTAGAAAAACTGTTTTTGTTGTTGTTTTCGTTGCTCATTAAAACTTTTATTACATTGTTAACCCCAAATTCGTAACCTTTTTCTTTCATAAACAAGTTGTATCCCTTACCTTAAGCATAACATTAGTTTCCAAAGGATCTGTTAGACTAATGAGGCAATATAAGCAATTTCTCGATTCTAGTGGGGATTAGACTGATTTTCAGAACTTTCAATTATTTTTTTTTAAATTCTAGATATTCGTTTATGCTCTGGTACTATTACTATTACTATTACTATTATTATTATTATTATTATTATTATTATTATTATTATTATTATTATTATTATTATTATTATTATTATTATTATTATTATTATTATTATTATCTTTCAATCCCATGGGAAGTGAAAGTCAGTCTAGTTCATCCACACAAACCAAACATTAGAGCAAAATTCTCTTTCAGCGCTGCAGCATGTGAATACAGGATACGTATGCGAATAATAGCAATTTTCATTTGCTTACACGGTTTTAGGAGGATCTTGTTTCCCTAAAGCCCTGAGACACCGCGGGGAGATAGGATTTCCTAACCGTGAAACCAGTCCTTATCGAGTCACCAACCATTTTTGTTCGGGGAACTCAGACTTTAACGGTGGTGCACAGGGGATAAATAATGACAGTCGGAATGTGAACCCGAAACCCGCCATCTCATTTTTTTTTTATTTTTATTACTACAAAATCTGGCTCTACAAACGATCACCACAGGAATATTTCTCTTCATTTTTCAAATTTTTACACAGTCTTCGGACAACTTGGAATCGTTTAACATGAGTTTTACGGGAAGAAAAAAGGACATCATTTCGAGTAAACCGAAGAAACTAATTTTATACGTTTCGAAGGAACTTGGGTTGCAGGATAAATTTGGCTCCACCTTAGGGCTTTTAAAAATATTTTTAGATATGGGTCGTTCAGAGCACAAGGATCCAAGTCTATATTCAAAAAGGTTCATTTTTGCTCACCAAACATAGTATATTCGTAGCGAAGAGTCCGAAATAAATGAACCAAAAACCACGTCAAAAGTTTCATAGGACAACCGCTAGACAAGGTCGTTTCTAGAACGGGGGAACAGGAGGGCTAATTTTCCCCTACCTGCTCATAAATTTAAGATATTGTGTACGCTGCAGCGTGAGAAAGATTAATAAGTCAAGTTCCAAATGTCATAGTCAATGATGCCTAATTACATTAAATAAATGCAGGGTGGGTCTAAATGAATACACCGACGAAAAAGTCAAATATTCGCAACTACGAATCCGAAAAGAAAGGAAGAAAACTATATGACAAGGTGCAATCTAGAGCTTTTATATGATTAGTTGGATCCACCTTTACACTTTTGTTCAGTTTAGCACATATAACCAAAAATGAAATTTCCCTCATGACCTATAGAGAAATGTATCAATACATATGTAAAATTTCAATAGTCTAACAACTAGGTTAGGGATCCACGTGCAGTAAAGTAATATTTGATATTTGTTCCTTTGTTTTGAATATAACCAAGAACATTATGTTTATTTTTGCTTTATAGAACTTAAGTGCTCTCTCGTAACAAATGGATAGTCTTCATTTTTGGTGCGCGTTGTGATCCCGGAATTGATTCCAAATAATGCGTTGATGCAGCAGAGCGAGACAATTAAAGTAAAACCTAAATTAAGAGGTAACAAAGTTTACGAAACCTAACTGCGCTGAGAGTTAATGTCCTGAATTAGTGAAGCGTGTATCATTTCATCGACAATTACGTACATCTAGCCTAAATCTACCTAAGTCCCATTCTTCAAAGTATTGAACAACTGTAGTCAGTCCTGGAGCTCGAATTCCAGAGTAGATATACTTCTGCATTCTCGCTGACGCACAGTGGGGCAAAAGCAGTGAATTCTTGGCAAAAAGTAGGAATGCGCAGTATGAAACAGAAACTTGTAAGAAAATCAATTAGTTCGGTGTGTGCAGTGGTTATAATAATGTATTCAATATGCAGAAGAAAGATTGGACATAAAATAAAATTTCAAGAAAACTACTACAACAAATCAGTTTTTCGGTGGCACGCGCCAAGATGCGCTATATTAACATGTCTTTGAAAGTGTAAAAGAAAAACCGTGGACTGAAATGTTTGTGTTATTTCGATATTATTTCATCAAAAATCTAGAGTTTTACACTGTGTTCGAAGTGGAAAAAAAGCAAAGGCGGTATGTTTTATTATGATTTTGATTCAACATACCTGTTATTTAAATATTGTCTTGATCACTGAAAAACCAGAGACGGTATGTCCTCATTACTGAAAAAGCAGAGACGGTATGTCCTCATTACTGAAAAACCAGAGGCAGTATGGCCTACCACCGCATACCGTCTCACTTCGACCACTGGTTTTACATCATAAAAGGAAATATTCCCTATATTCGAGCCTAAATTATATAACATATTATATGATTGGCATAAACACACGCGTGGGAAATATCCTTTGATTTGGCAATTTATTTTTCATTACATTCTTGCGTGTGAAAGGAAAAAGTGCAATTATTTAATTCACAACTGAAGAATAATAAAATTAAAGAAAATTTCTTGCTTCTCAATATTATTTCAAAGTTGTGGAGAATTCGTCATGACAATGATGATGCAAGGATGCTTCAATACATAAAAATTACCTCATCACAAGTTCTCAATATATATATATATATATATATATATATATATAATCTCGTCGCAAGAACAAGAAAGCTCTCCGTGGGTGGTTTCGGCAATGTCCGAACACTCGTATCCCCTTACTAGTGACATTGTAAGTAAATGTGTATCCACCAACGTTGCCATAGTTTTGGGTCTCTGTTATACTCTGATTTATGACTTACACATGTGGGTTTAAGAGGTCACTTTCCTCTCTTTCTTTTTCCCCCTTGCCGTGGATTTGGGATTCCATTTTGCTCTTTTCTACCCCTCGCAAACGAAAGGTACATGCTCTATTTTGTGTTAATGCTAGTTAAAAAAAAAAAATAAAAATAAAAATAAAAGATTTTTAAGTACACGGCCACATCGCATATAATGCAAGAAAATTAATTAGGACGACCTATGCTTTGGTGTAGAATTTTATAAAAATAATCGATGTAATACGCGTATAATGTAATTATGTAATAAAGTAATTGAATATAATGTAATAAAATGCAAAATATAATTAAAATACATTATTCATAAATTTCTGATCTCATGTTGCCCAGTGGCTTAGGGAAGGGGGGGCATCCCCCCCAAAGAGGTCCGACAATGTACTTTGGTACTTTGATGTTTGTAATTTTTTTATATATTTTATGTTTATATATTTTTGTTTGTAATTCCTCTATATGTACCTATAACAGCACTTGTCCCCCCAAACACACATCCTGGCTACGCTACTGATGTTTTAAGTTTTACGTCCCACGCATAAGCCGGTTAGGCTAAAGGAGACGGTGAAGATGAGAAATGCATGAAATGGTGGAATGAAGAAAGTGGTAGGAAACGGGAGAACCTCGAGAAAACCCACGAGCACGGTGTTTGTCCACCACAAAGTCCACACGGCGCGAGCTGGGATCGAACCAGGGATCCCGAGCACCGGAGGTGAACGCTCTACCAAATGATTTATGAAACACGAAAAGAAATTCGTTAGAGTAGTTTTTGAGAATATCACAAATTTTGATTTTCATCTTTCAGTAAACTACTCGTAGTTTTAGAGGTGTTAAGAAAATTGGAAAATGACGCTAGAGAATCTTGTAAAAAACCTTAAGTTTAAAATTATGTCTCGATACGCTGAACCGTAGATATGCCCTCTAGGCAACCGAACATATTTTCACTGGGACGAACAGAACTCCGTTTTGAGACATGTAGGGATCATCCAACGTACAAATCCGTTTAAATCTAATTTTTTTTTCATGATTACTATACTTTCTTATTTCCTATCGTCACTCAAAGAAGACAATCGAGACTATCTTCTCATCATCACGAGAAAGCTGCTGAGCCGTTTGGAAAGAATTTTGGAACATTAGCACTTGGCTCAAACTGGGCTTTCCAGGTCTTTTTCATTATAATGAGTTTCCTAAGAGGTATTTGTCCTCCACACTCAAAATGATGTTATTTATCATCATCATGAGAAAAACGGATAGATTGTTTCAAATGGATTTTGCAATGTAGGTAATAGTTGACTGGAGTCGGATTTCTTTCATGTCACTTTCATTAAAGGCGTATCCTAGGGGGAAAGGGTTCAAATATAGAATATGTCAAAAGCTGTTAAACAGTTTAAAATCAATTTTTGAAAATAGCACTTGGGTCGTCTAACCTTTTATAATTTAATTTCCATTTAAATACCTAAATGCGAAAAAAGGGTTCAAATATGATTAACATTTCAAATATTCTCCATAAATCTACTCTTCCCGTGAACGCCGGTTCTTCAGCCAGTTAATAAATAATTTTATGATTAGCGGTAATAAAAATAATAATTTAATGTTCCAACGAAGGCAAGTTGTGTCATGTGTGGTTATCACATTGCTTTCTTTATTGTTGTTCTAGGCCAAGCTTCCCTCTTTCTTAATTCAATTATCTAAAGATGTAGATTAAAAACTGAAAATTCTGTGTTTGATCGGGAATCAATCCGAAACAAAGCATATTAAATTGACTATAATAGTAAAACAATAAATATTTCCTGGTGCTAAATTTCACATTACAATTGGAAAGTTTACAGAATTATGCAACGAGAAATCTTGACAGAATTGTCCACGATTTTCGTTTTCCTCTCAAACGAATTGTGAGATACTACCTTTTATTTATTATTTGTCAGCATCCTTTCCAAATTTTTTCCCCATTTCTCATTATAATGTTAAAATTCATTCAAACTATACCTAGATTACTATTAAATACGTAAATACCTCTCAGCAATAATAATAATAGATGGGAATAGTTGTTCCGCTAATAACTAACCATGGTCATCCTGGGTAACTCGATCTAAACCCCGTGGCCTATACATAACACTATCAAATAACGAAGAGAAAGAAGAAAATTTAATATTATGCCTATGTTCTTCCGGTGTCATGAGGAAAATTCAGTAAAAGAAAATTAAGTTAGACGGCCTATGCTCTAGTGAAGAATTCTATAAAAATAATCGATGTAAAATATAGTGTAATTATGTAATAAAATAATTAAAAATAACGTAATTTAATAAAATGTAAAATATAATTGAAATACACTGTTTGTAAATTTTTGATATCTTGTTCCCTTATCTATTATGTAAATGAGAAAGTTACTTCTTCATCATGCATTTCAGATATTATTATTCGACTAGAATTGAAGATACTTTTATATAGATTAAAATCTTCCTCGTGTTTTTTTTCAATAGATGCATTCATGTTTATCTTTTAAAAAAATGCACAGTCCAAAATGTGTTTCTTGCCTTCTTTGTTTATTTCATTCTTTCTATATAGAGAACAGGGAGATAAACAAACATTGACCAACTGGCCTGCACATTTGGTTCGCTCCTTCTTAACGGAAGAAGAAAGATATTCTGTTGAAGTGTCAAATAACAAAGCAACACGAAGGACTCGCAGCTTCCAGGCTACTTTTTTCTTCGCCAAAACATTTAAAACATTCCATTCCTTACTCAAGTAACGGAGATCAGCTTTTACTCACCCCCTCCTATTTTAGCTGAGAGCTGTCATGGAGTTCGAATTTGTTGGCAACATCGGATTTCGGAAAAAATATCTGTTTCACTACCATGTAATGGGCGGAGAAGGGTAATAGGTCAAGTTTCTGGACCTCACCCTAAGGCCGTCATGAAATTTCCAATAGTATACTGTACATGCAGAATGCGTTTTTCCTAAAACATTTTCATGTGCTATATTTACCAAAAGTGTAAATATGTGCAGGTTTTTTCTTTGCATACAGTAAGAACAATGTTTCCGCTATGACATTAAAAAATCACAGATATGATATGCCATGTTTTCTACTAAAATGCCATTGTATCGTTTAACCATAGTTTATATGCTTTCAGTACCACAACATTTTCCAAATATGATATTAAGAAGTACTACTACACACCATATCAACATTCTAAATATACAAAACGATACATGCATGTCGGTCGTGTCACCATGTTTACCAGCCACTGAATATCTATACGCAATGTAGGTGTAGTCACATTTAAAGTCAACCTCCTATCTTCTGTCACATTGTAAGCTGCTATCACTTCCTTTCCAGCACACCATCTTTTGTGTACACTATTAAAGTTTCATTATAACAAATTATTTCCCTTCAATCTTTTACCTCATTTTCCGGGTTTTCGCCAAGAATTGCCTGATTTGGCTCCACTGTGCGGAACAATCAGTGACGATATATATATATATATATATATATATATATATATATATATATATATATATATATATATATATATATATATATATATATATAAACAGAGAACGGTCGCTCCCCGACTACTCCACCAAACATGTATCGTAATGTAGGTCAAGAAATGAAAAAATATTATTTTCCGCTTGCTTCCTTCCCCTTACAAGCAGTCACTGTTGCCACACTTGGTACAATTGTACCAAATTCAGCCCTTTTCGTCATTCATCGGCCCGTTGGTACCACGTTGGCATTTTCAGCCCCTTTTGTGAAAAAGTTGGTACAATTCTACCCAATTCAGCACCATTTAACAAATACTTGTCACATTTTCAAAAGTGTCAGTAAGACTTTTCCTACATCTCACGTTACTCATACTGTGTGATGTCATGAGGAGCGAACTCGGAGATGATTGATTTGTTCCTCGTTTCATATATTTTTTCATATATGGCCATAATACCGTTTTAGTCTATTGGTCACTTTGAAATAGAGGCGCATTTTATTTCCTTACAATACATACCGAAGACGATGACTGTTTTCTCTTTTAATTTGTGGTCTCTGTTATACTTCCTACGTGCGAGAAAAGTTTCATCTACTTCCACCTTTGTTTGGGATCCTCCCAGTGGCGTAGCAATAGGGTAGGTAGTGTAAGCATTGCCTACGGGCGCAGGACGTTTCGGTATATTCGGCGGCGCCCCAGGTTTTTAATAAAAAAGAAGTAAATTATATTCCAAGTTTTCGAGGTCTTCATTTCCAAACATGACAAGAATAAAAATTCCTGCTCACTTCGCTCGCAGTTTATTAGATTTGCGTATCATATTATTGGTATTACTGTAAACTCGTCGACGTTATAGCACTGTATGATTAAGACATTATTCTTCCTGTATTAATACGATACTAGTCCTATATTACATGTACTAAAATTACTAACTATCAATAAATTCCCCTGCGCAACAGGCTTTCAACGATAACGACAAATTCTATTACCTATGAGATCTGAAGTAAAACGAGTTAAAAAGTGTTGCCACGAGGCACAGCATAATTGCCACGTATTGCGACTACACAGAACCAAGCACAAGCACCAAAGGTTGGGCAAACTGGGCAACTCCCCGGAACGCTAACGTCAGGGGGCGCCCAAACGAGCACCCCAAAATAAATTTTCGAACGCATTTTCTAACATCACTGTAATAAAATGTAAAATATATGCTAGGACTAGGTGAGGAGGGGGCAAACATTAATTGGCAGGATGAAAATCTTTGCCTTCGTCCGCTCCTGATGACTGAGATGACCTAGTGTTAAATGGATGAGGACGCTACTAACCTATTTAATTATTATTGGAGAGTAGAATAATAATTAACTGATCTTCTTAAATACCGGTACCGATTGCAATATTACTTACAGTATTTTTGTAGACGTGATAACTTTTTTTTTGCAGTTAGCGAATTTTTAGCCGTTTTAGCGAAAAGAAAAAATCTTATGTTGGCAACACTGAACAAAGCTAGTCAAATGTTGGATGTGACCCGTAGGTGTAAGTTACAGATGGTCATACATTGGCCTATTAAATGGGTGAGGGGGGCGCCACCAGGGATTTTGCCTAGGGGTGGCAAAGGCCATTGTTACGCCACTGGGTCCTCCTATTTGGATGTTTTTAAAAATAATTTCTAAAAAGAGCACTTTCTTGATTTGGGTTCTTGGAAATGGGGGGGCGGGGTATTCTAGAACTTACCTCTTTTAGTTTCGTGCTATAGAGCAATGTATTACACTGCTACAAAATATTGAATTCAGCCCCTTTTGTTTCAATTTGGTACTATTTTTCAGCCCACTCCAGAGCTAGGATTGTGGCAACACTGCAAGCAGTTAAAGCTTGAGTCGTCATTGCGTACATTATTTATCTGGAGACTATTCATGACTAAAGCCCGGAATTAATAGTGAAATAAAAGCCCGAAAAAGGCTGGAAGAATTGGAAAATAAACACTCAAAAATGGCAGGTAAAATGGCAAAATAAAATAAACAAGCAAGCTATAATAGGCTATAATTCGTTTACTAATAGAATAAAATGTTTCATTTTGCACTTTGTACTTACCACTTAAAATTCTGGAAGCTTGCGCAACCCGTGAAGGGACGACACCTAACAATTCGTTCGCCATTCTTCAGTAGTAACAATGAAATAATAACGTAAAACACTATCACATTTTATTCACACGCGGTTACATTAGCACAAACATTCAAAGCACAAGAAATACTAAAGTGAAGTCATTTTACACTACACTAGCAGTTTAGTTTCACTTACGAAAGTTTTTTTCATATTTTTGTTCTCTGAAATTATTAATATTTCTTTTTAAAGATTTTCAAACGAAAGACTTTGACTCATATCAGAAAGAATTCGCTTTAGGTGTGAAAATGATCTTTCCACTTCTACAGATGTCACTGGAGCATACTTGAAACATGTAATTTGGGAAGGATCCATGTCACTGTCAACAGTTGGATCAGCATCACCTTCCATAACACTAGCGATGTCCTTCAATTTTCCCAAATCTGGATTAGCACTTACAACACGATCACACTTACGCCGAATGTACTCGCCCTTGTCACCAGGTACAACACTCAGATCGTTGAGAGTATCATTGAAGATTTTCAGAGAACTAGCGAGAGTCTGTTTTTTTTTTTTTTTTTTTCCAAGCTTGGCAATAGCATCTGGTAACTTTGCACAATTTGTTGCAATGAAGACTGTCTTTTTCAAGGAATTCTTCTTAAGTAAACTTTGAGCAACTTTGATTGAAGACGCATCATCCTCATCAAAAGTATCAATGATTCTTTTGATGGGTTCAAAAGTTGTTAGCATAATAGAGAACAGCTGTAATCCATGTATCCCATCTCGTTAAGACAGGCTGTGGTAGAAACTGAAGTTCAGGGGCTAATTCGCGAAACGCACTTGTTCGCGAGGCAGCTTTAAGAAATACCTTTTTGACACAAGAAGGTCAATATCAGGAAAATGAGAACAAACTTCCTCTGCAATTCTATGTAGCGAGTGTGCCAGACAGGTGATATGCAACATACGTGGGAATAGAACCTTAAGGGCTTTTGCTGCACTTTTCATGTATGCAGCTCCGTCTGTGACAAAAAAAGACCTTATCGTATTTTACACATTCTGGCCACAGAATATTCAGCGATTTTGTAAAAACCTGTGCAATTGCCGTACCATTTACTTTTTTCAGAACTTCTGATGCAATCAATAATGTTTGTGTTCCTTCTTCCCCTTCAAAGTTCCAATTACAACGCTGGTAATGGAACGTCCTAGAATATCGCAAGTTTCCTCAATTGAAATTCATATATTTTTGTCAGCAACACTTTTACAGATATCGTCAATAGTTCTGCTGTACGCGCTATCAACGTAAGTCTTTCTGAAAGATGATTCGCTTGGAACTTTTTGTTTTGTGTATTTCTCGAGAAAGTTTCTAAAGGAAACATTTTCTAACTTTCATAAAGGAATATCCGCGTTAATTAGAGCTTAACACAGATCATTCGCAAAACTGTTAGTACGCGAAGCGGGATTCATGACTGTTCCAAGATTTTGAACCTTTTCACCAGCTGATTTGCGTGTCCTTGCAGAATTGTGTTTTGCAGTTTTTATATGGTGTGTTAGAAAATAACGCTTTTCAGCGGAAACCACAGTTTTACATAACTTACAAAACAGTACAGAACCGTCTGTTGAAAACACAGTATGCCCGAACTCACTCACAATTTTTTCCAACTTCTGTTGCCTAGAAAGACAATTTTTTCCAACTTTCGGCATCTTGAAATACTGAAACGCACATAAATGCCAGTCCTGTGTCATGCACGCCTAAGATTCACAATAACTGTCCACCTGGCTACTTCTTGAAAGTAAGCATCTTCGTTTGTCATTCCAAGAACCGAACACTGCTTCAAAATTCCAAGGACTGGATACGCACTAGCATCCCCGCCCTTCCACTTGTTACATTCCAACGGGAATAGACCACTTTGCATTTTCTTCTTGTGTTTCTCTTGTTTTGGTAACTATCAGCATATGTACATTTTGAGATTCGCGTCATTTGAGATTTGCAACGAATTTTATTTTTTAATGGCCGTGCGAAGACTGGTCAAAGTCACACAGAGAGTTCAGCAATAATGGTTTCCTGAAGTCAAGCACGATTAGTCCATGGCAATCGAAGAAAGCGGTAACTGACTCTTCCTGCAGATGCTTATGAGCTGAATTTCTTGGGCATATGGATGAAGGAGTTTACATTGCACATTGTAAGACTTTGAACTTGGTTCAAAACGGAGGCATTAGAATTGTCCGCAGGAATATTATTTATTTATTTAATAATCACCAGATACAGCTCAGAGGCCATTTTATACTGGGTATCTAACAACAACAATAACAATGAAAAGGATTAGGGAAGGTATCGGCCAGGGCCTGTTTAGTAGTTATCATCCCGGCATTTGCCTGGTAGGACTGAGGAAAACCCCACTCAGAATGGTCGACAGCAGGAATCGAACCCACGACCTCCCGAATGCGAAGGCAATGCTCTAATGTCATGCCTCTTCAACTCATAGCGTAATGTAAGAGAACACAACATACACTTTTGTCACTCCGTCAACATTCTGGGATGTCATCGCTCATCATTTTGGGGTAAAATACGCCAGATGTTTCACAATCTTCAGGGCAGTACTATGATTCACGTTGAATTTTTCTGTTAGGGATCTAACGTTCAGGCCTCTGTTAGGGATCTAACGAATAGATTAAAATATGTTAGCACAATTGTCCTAAATGACATGGAAAACATGGACTTGAGCAGGATGAGAATAATCACTCGTTCTTATACGATCTTTCCGAAACACTCTTGACCCATCATCTACTGCTGTTTTCGATACGGATGCATCGCCACACACGTCCTTCAACTGACGAAAACACTTCAGCTGGTTGACATGCTTCAGCACTGAGGAACTATGTGACAACATGTTGATTTTGTTTGGACAATTGTGAATGAGGAACGCCATTTTTCAATTATTATTCCTTAAAAAAATATACTGTATATTAACAAGAACATGCCCAATGATATTCCACTACAACTTCACATTCCTTTCATCACACTATATTCTAGTTATGGTCAATGAATGAGTTTCAGTTGATCAATCCCCATGTGTGTATATAGTTTTAGCATTTATAGGAACAATACTATTAAAACAAATGGAAAGTTAGTAAAGATAAATATTTTTAAATGGCCAGTGTTTCAATGTAATTATTAAATGTGATAATTAAGATTAGCCCTAATTATTGAATGCCGTTGTATCGTTCTTTTTTGCAAATCAATTACAATGCAAAGATCACGAGACAAAGTTTCGATGAGAGAGAAAAACTTTCAATACTTCTCTAAATTTTAAAATTTATGATTGTATTCTTTTGATATGAACAAAAACACCAGAGGTGCAAAAAGTGCAGCCAAGTTCGTCAGCCTCAAAAAGTGTTGAGATGAGGATGGATGAGCCAAGTTCCTTGGCCACTGCATCTGAAAGGAACACTAGAACTTGGCGCGAGGTGTCTAACATATTCGAATACATTAAGATGTCTGTTCCTAGTTTCACGGCCGGAACATTTCAGTCCCAAGGCTAGTGGTGACCCCCAAATCCACCACGCTCATAAACACCATCCCTAAGGCTCGTTAACTTCATTTACTTTGACACTTCGTAGAGGAATATAAGTTTTCCTTGTCTGGGTTTTCTTACTGCAGTATACTGTATATGTGCTTTAGCGTCTTAGCAAAAGTTGATATTCCTAAGGTTGATGGTGTTCCCAAACCCACCACCATTATCCCTAAGGTTTCTTAACATCATTGTCCTTGACACCTCGCGCCAAGTTCCAGTGTTCCTTTCAGATGCAGTGGCCAAGGAACTTGGCTCATCCATCCTCATCTCAACACTTTTTGAGGCTGACGAACTTGGCTGCAGTTTTTGCACCTCTGGTGTTTTTGTTCATATTTCACTTCTTTATGTAGTTCACCATGTCAATATCGTAGATTGGGGTTCTCAATTGTGGCATATTGTTGGATTTAAATTTAAAATTGTACATTTTTAAAGGAGTCATGATGTGTCACATACAACATTAGTTCCCAAGGGCTTTCCCACCGAGAATCGAACCCAAGACCCTGTACAAGAAAGGCGCACATGCTAGCCACTAGAACAGCGTGGAGGATTTATTCTATTAAATATCTGTGAGAGCGTTATGTCCAAACGAGATTTCAATTCATTTACCCAAACTACAAAATCACTATCGCTAACATCTCATTTTCATTACCTAAATACGAAGAGTATCAACAGGGCCAAAAACCCTTGATACTGAATCCTCGCTGCTACATCACTAGACATAGTTGGTGTTTTAATATACTTAGTTGTTCTATACCTTTTCACATTGCGAAATTTACGGAGTTCATTACATGAAGCGCATGTTGCGCAGTTTCATACTGCCTCGGGTTTTCCTTCCAATGATATACACCTTTCAAATAGCTTGTAAGTTTAATAATATTTGCCACCAACATGTTCTAACTGTATATAAAACTACATGAACTGACATAAATTAAACGGGTGCTTCCGGTTGACGTGGAAAGTTGAAATGATGAAAGGGGATGAAGAATTTTCCCATGTTATTTAATTCCATTAATTCCATGTTTCCCATGTTATGGGTCCCTTTTTTTTTGACATATAATCTCATGTTTTAGGAACTTGGAATTGGAATAAAAAAAATTGAAATTCGGTATGCTTGTACGTTTTCATTAGTATTACCTAAGTAAACCAGTAAAAACAAACAATTCCAACTTTAGAGTTGTTCTATGGGGAACTGAAAAATCTTTCCCATGGTACGTATTTATATGGGACACCTTTTACACCCCAAAATTATACGGCACTTCCTGTAGAGCTACAATGATTAAATTAGATATGATTGTAGTTTTTCGGAACTAACCGACAGAAAAATTGCCAAGAGTGAATATTTTTAATTTTTAGGGAGTCTAAAGGGGAGATGAAGAAATTCCCTATGCTATTTAAATAGGCGTTTTTTTTTTTTGATTTATAATCTCATATTTTAGGTACTTGAAATTGGAATACAAACGTGAAATTCGGTATGCTTCAACGTTTTTGTTAGTATTACCTAAGTAAGTCAGTAAAAATGAAAATTTCCAAATGTAGAGTGGTTTCATGGGGAACAAAATAAACCTTTTCCATGTTGTTTATATTGGACGTCTTCTACACCCCAAAATGTTTAGGCACTTCCGGCAGGGTTAGAATGATGAAATTTGGCATGATTGTAGCCTCTCGGGATTAACCTACAGCAAAATTGCTAAAATTGAATATTTTTAATTTTTAAGGAGTCTAAAGGGAGATGAAGAAATCACCATGTTATTTAAATAGGCGTTTTCCTGGAATACAAAATCTTATCTTTTAGACAGTTGAAATAGGAAAAGAAACTTGAAATTCGGGAATTGTAAGCTTAAGAGGTGTAAAGAAGTAGGCCAAGCAAAGGCGAGGGTGTGGGGGCGAACCCCCGGAGGGCAAATTCAGGAAATATGAAGAGCAAAGGCACGAAATTCACTGTTGATGAAAAGGCTGATAGGTAAGAGATTCGCACACTGTTCACAGATAGAGACACGAAACATCAAGAATATTTGTACATAACGACTGTGGTAACTATAATATAGCTCTGGTACCAATATATTTACGAAATCGGTTACATTTTGTTGCTAGTCTCACATAAATTCGAACAATTGGAGTTCTCATTTCTTCGAAAACTTCATTAATTTTAAACATTCTCACCTCTACATTATCTTACTTATAAAATTAATTTCAATATCTATTTAATACCAATGACTGCAATAAAGGAAAAATATTCACCGAAAAAAGACAAAATATTGGCTTTCCTTGTCTGGGTTTCCAACCACGAAATTTACGGTAGTATGTACGTGTCTTAGCCCACGTTTTTAAAAGTTAACTGATTCACAGAACGTGCCTGTTTCTGTCTTGGTGAATAAATGTTCATAAAACAGCTTAATTGTGATAAATGAATAAATGTTTATTTGCACTAACTACAACACAACTGAAACACTTACAACTTACTGCTATATTGTCTTTTTTTAAAGAATTCCGGAGGACCATCTTGTATAGATCTCTTGGTGCTCAACTTGCTGACACTCACACACACATACTGTTTTTTAAAAGCAAAAGAGAAACGTTATGCAAACATAATGACAATGATACAAACTCACTATAAAAGTCTCTACATTCTCCCCTCTCTTGATTGAACCAAGTCAATCAACTTACACACAATCCACATGATCATTTTTTGGTAAAGGTACAATTTTAGTAATTGGTCTCTTAACAGTCCCTGTCTTACACTTTACACTCACTACTCTCACTAGACCATCTTTTCCCGGAAACACTTGCTGAATGACACCTAATTTCCATGACAATGGAGGAGAATTGTCTTCTTTGATTAGAACCACATCTCCAATAGAAATATTAGGTTGTTTTGTTGTCCATTTTCTTCTCTGCTGGAGTTCATGTAGATAATCCTGAGACCATCTTTTCCAAAAATGCTGCTTCATCTTCTGAAGGTGATTCCATCTTGATAATCGGTTGGTCGGAATGTCCACTAGATCTGGTTCAGGAATGCTCATCAAAGGTTCACCAATAAGGAAATGTCCTGGTGACAAAAATGAAGGATCATCGGGATCATTGGATAGAACGGTGATTGGTCTTGAATTCAAACAGGCTTCTATTTGTGTTATGACTGTGTTGAGTTCTTCAAATGTCAAAATCGTGCAACCTACTATTCTTCTTAAATGAAACTTAAATGACTTCACTGCACTTTCCCAAATGCCTGCAAAATGACTTGCTCTGGGTGGAATGAAATGCCATGTAAATCCTTCTTGCACTGCAACATCTTGAATTGAGTTTTGAAATTGTTGTGAACTGAGTAGTTGTTGAAGCTCCTTAAGTTCTCGCTGAGCTCCAATGAAATTGGTTCCGTTGTCACTATAGATGTTCGAAAATTTGCCTCTTCTTGATACAAATCTTCGAAGAGCTGCTAAAAACGCTTGGCTACTCAAATCACTCACTAACTCCATATGAATCGCTTTGGTTGCTAAGCACACGAATATTGCAACATACGCCTTTGTCACTTTACGAGATCTAGTTCCTTGCTTAATCATTAGGGGACCGGCGAAATCCACCCCTACGTGAATAAAAGCTCGAGCTGGCTGTACTCGTGCTGACGGTAATTGACCCATGAGTTGTTCTGAGGCTGACGCTTTCAATTTAAAACAAACTAGACACTGATGAATGATAGATCGAACGACTTGTTTAGCTCGTGGGATCCAATATTTTTGCCTCAATGATGAAATCAATAACTGCGGTCCAGGATGTAACAATCTTCTATGTTCCGCTTCAATTATCAATTTGGTGAGATGCTCTTTAGGTGGTAAGATGATCTGATGTCGGCTATCATACGGTAAGTCGGAGTTTTTTAGTCGTTCTCCCACTCGTAGCAACTGTTCATTATCTATAAATGGATACAAAGATTTAAGTTCACTTTGGGATGAAACTTGGCCTGATGAAGCTAAGTCCTTTAATTCTTGCGAATAACTGATCTGTTGAATTAACTTAATGCATTGTTGTAAAGTATCACCAATTTCAGTAGTGAAAATAGTTCCTACTTTCTTCTCGTTGTGATTTTTACAATTGTAAATAAAACGACGACACAAACAAATAACTCGCAATAGTTTCCACAATGATGAAAATTTTTCCAGAAAGCTTATGTCACCTTCATAACTAACTAAAGATATGCTCGTTACTTTCCTTTCTTCTGGAACATCTTCGTCTACCACTTCTGATTGTTCGGGCCATGCAGATGATTCAAGCCATGCGGGTCCATGCCACCAAATATCTGCTTCCTTCAACTGTTTCGGATCCATTCCCCGTGTAATAATGTCGGCTGGATTGTCCATTGACGACACATGATGCCACTGGTTGACTGATGTGATCTCCTGTATCTCTGCAACCCTGTTTGCCACGAACTCCTTCCATCTGGCAGCTGGAGATGATATCCATGCAAGCACTATTTTTGAATCGGTCCAGAAGTAAGTACTATTCACTGAAATGTTTAATATCGGAATTATTTTTCGATACAGCCTGCTCAAAAGTACTGCCGCACAAAGTTCAAGTCTTGGTAACGTTACCTTTTTAATAGGAGCTATTCTCGATTTAGAACCCAAAAGTTTAACAGTAGTTTTGCCTGAAATGTCCACAGTTTTAACATATATGCAACACCCGTACGCAAGTTGACTGCTGTCAGCAAATCCATGTATCTCGACATGAACATAATTCTTCAATACTACACATCTATCAATTTGTATTTCGTTAACACTTGGAAGATGATGACACATGTCTAACCATTGCTGGTAGAGCTCTGATGGTATTTGATCATCCCAATTGATCTTATGGATCCACATTTGTTGTAAGAAAATCTTGAACGGAGTAACTACAGGGCTTATAAGTCCTAAAGGATCAAATATTTTTGCTATGGTCGAAGTCACTTGACGTTTGGTTGGTATGTTGGTCGTGAAACATTCTTTAACTGACTTGTTGGTGATGAGAAGCTTATCTGATGTAGGATTCCACGATAAACCCAATGTTGAAACACCTGACTCGGACTCAAATTCAAACGGTAAGTTAATTTCCCTATGTTCTTCTGGCACTGCTTCCAACAATGCTGGCTCGTTCGAACACCATTTTCTTAAAGTAAACCCACCGCTTTGCAATAATTGAATAAGTTCTTTCTGAAGCTTTAACGCCTGTTCAACGTTATGGCATCCTGAGCTTACATCATCCATATAAAAATCGCGTTCCAATACTATCGCTGCTTGAGGATATTTACATCTTTCTTCTTCCGCTAACCTTCGAAGACACGCAGTCGCCAAATATGGTGATGATGCTTCACCATATGCGACCCGCTGCAACTCATAAATCTTGACTGGTTCCACTGATGAATATCTCCACAGAATTCTTTGAAGTCCAATGTCATCTTCATGAACTTTAATCATTCGATACATTGACTGAATATCCGCCGTAAAAGCAATAGGAAAGGTTCGAAATCTCGTGACAATTGAATGTAAATCTTGCTTGATTGTTGGTCCTGTCATAAGTATGTCGTTTAATGAAACCCCCGTTGAAGTCTTTGCAGAAGCGTCGAAAACCACTCTTAGCTTTGTTGTGGTACTGGATGGTTTCAATACTGCATGATGTGGCAGATAACATTTCATACCATTATCTTCATGTTCTTCTTTCACTGGTTTCATATGATCTAATTCTTCATATTCCCTCATAAAGTTACAGTACTGCTCGTTAATTTCTGGACACTGCTGCAACCGTCTTTCTAGCTGGTAAAATCTACGAAGAGATAAATTATATGATTCTCCTAATGGTTTATGGTTTGGCTTAATTGGCAGACGTACAACGAATCGACCACTGCTATCTCTGGTAGTGTTTTCCTCAAAGTGTCGTTCACATTGCCTTTCTTCTTGAGTCATGACTGTTGAATGTATAGTTTCGAGCTCCCAAAATGTCTGCAACTGTCTATCAAGGCTACTTTCTTGCACAAAAAATGACACTTGTGGTATACTAGAATCTCTTGTTGTAGGAACTTTACCCGCCAAAATGTACCCAAATTCAGTCTCTTGTACTACTGGATAATTCCCTGGTCTAGTTAGTTTATGCGATCGCAAAATGTCCAAAAACACTTCCGCGCCTAACAAAATGTCAATAGTATCTGGTTGGTGAAAGTTAGGATCTGCATACACTATGTCTGTCGGCAAGTTCCAATCAGCATGATCTATTGGCCTACTTGGAATGTTATCTGTTATTTTGAGCAAAACTAAACAGTTTACATCAATTGAAAATTCACGAATTCTTGATTCTATATGTACATCTACACAATGCTTTGTTTCACTAATCACACTATTAATACCTTGAATTGGCACTCGGTGTTTATTTTTAGGTAGACGCAACCTTTAAACTAAATCTTCAGTCACAAAATTACTTTGACTGGCAGAATCTAATAATACTCTACATGGATGTAATTTACCATTTGCATCTCGTACATTTACTATAGCCGTAGATAACATAACAGTAACATTTGGTTTTCCCTTGAAAATGCAATAAGAACCTTGTGTCATATTTTCCCTATTCGTATTAGAATGACTCGAAAAATTTCTTGATTGTGAATTAGCAACACTGGTTTTCTCATCTGATTTTGACATTACGTCATAATGCAGCAAGGTATTATGCCTTTTGGAACAGCGTTTACAGCCACCTGATCTGCACGTCTTTACTTTACATTGTTTTTTGAGACAGTTGAAACACAATAAATTATCTCGAACATAGTCTTGTCTTTCTTTTGCTTCAGCGTTTAAAAATGCAGGACATTTAAACAACTGATGTATTAGGTTTTGTTTACAAAAGTTACAGAAAGACTGAGTTGTTGTCACGTATGATTTGGTTGTTTTTTCTTTTTGTTTTGGTTCAGCACTCTGTCTATTTTTATCGCCCCTTGACCTTGACACTACTTCCTGCGATGGTGTATTTTTTATAGTTTCAAATGCTTGACACCTACGTTCCAAGAAAGCAAAGAACTCTGATAAGGGAGGGAAAGAATGATCTGTGATTTGTAACTCCCACGCACGCCTAGTGTTACTGTCTAATTGAGAAACGAAATGTTGAACTAACAAAACCTCTTCTAGTGGTGTCTGCAAATCTAAAGCTCGTAATGCATTCGTTACTAGTAGCTGTATTAATAAATTCTCTGAATTCTGATGTAGTTTCCTTTGTGATACATTTAATATGTAACAAATTACGGACATGAGTAGCTGCAATCAAACGTTTATTTTCATACCTGTCTTTCAATAATTGCCATGCAATTTTATAATTAGCTTCTGTAACTTGCAGATTCGCTATTAAATCATACGCCTCCCCTCTCAATGCACTCCTAAGGTAATGGAACTTTTGCAGCACTGACACATTATCGTTATTATGAATCATAACTTTAAAATTGTCTGAAAATGAAAGCCAATTTTCGTATCGTCCTTCAAATGATGGCAATTCAACACGAGGCAATTTTAATTGATCATTTGACACCTGATTCTCATTTCTCGAGGAATTATTTGAATGAGATTCCTGGCTACGCTGAATAATAAAATCCTCTAGTTGCGCTAATACATCATAGTAACTGGTTTCAAAGTCCTCTCTATATGCATCGTCCTCTACTTGTTCGTAATTTATTTCTAACTGTGATTGTACTTCATCGAACTTTTTATACAACTCAATCATTGCAGTCTTACGTACTTTCACCTGACTAATTGTAGTTGTTGAATTAATATTACTTACGTAGTTTTGAATTCTTGTCAGCTGACTTTTGCACACACCACGTTGTTTCACTAACTTGCTTCTGTCTGAGTCCTCCATCTTGAAAAATATTGTAAGTCCACACTAACTAATAAACACAAGTCCACACACAAGTCCACACTGATGAACGTGTTCTCACTTATGTCTATTCACATAGTTTCCACAAGAATTAATAAACGTCACTGCACACATGAACAGAACTACACAAAGAGCAATGTAACAATTGTTCACATACACATTCACAGTTTGTATCAAACGCTAGTTCACTGTGATCCGGTCGGAGCTGACCAATGTTTCTGTCTTGGTGAATAAATGTTCATAAAACAGCTTAATTGTGATAAATGAATAAATGTTTATTTGCACTAACTACAACACAACTGAAACACTTACAACTTACTGCTATATTGTCTTTTTTTAAAGAATTCCGGAGGACCATCTTGTATAGATCTCTTGGTGCTCAACTTGCTGACACTCACACACACATACTGTTTTTTAAAAACAAAAGAGAAACGTTATGCAAACATAATGACAATGATACAAACTCACTATAAAAGTCTCTACAGTGCCTCATTAACTTGCTTAACTACTTATTAATAGCTTTCATTTATTTTACTCGCACACTGAGAAAAACTGTATGTGGCGTACGTAAAAACGATTGTTACATGTGTAAATCCTGTAGTTTTTGGACTTAACGTACACTAAACGTATAACTGAAAAAGTATATTTTAAACATACTTTCCGTATGTGTTCCGAATAAACGTACTTTCGACACGAACGAAAACTGTATGTAGGCGGTCAGGATCTGACATACAGATGGCCGTGTGTAACTTATAGCTGACGTACGTAATGTACGGAAAACTGTTAGATGTCAGACATCCTACAACGACATTGTGTAACATCTAAGTGGGAAATAGGGCAGTACGTATGTAGCATATGGATAACGTATGTTAAGTATTGATTTCTGTAGTAAATATAAGGATCCCGTATATCTGTGCACTATACCGCTGTCCGGATAATGGATTTTTCTCAGTGACCTTAGCTCGTTTTTCTAATAACCTATAACGACAGGGATACGAACACAGAATCATCGAGGAGAGTTAAGATTCCAAAGGCTCTTCCACCGGGAATCGAACCCAGGACCTCATACACCAAAGGCGCACGTGGTAGCCAATAGACCAGCGAAGAGGTCACCAACATGACCACTCGGACGATTGACAACATTATCACTATGCACATGATGTGTTCAATAACGGAATCGTGCCCGATTTCTGATTGTAAGGACAGTTTTTTTGCCAATGAAAAATTTTCCATAGCAAATTCCTCAAATGTCATTCTCAAGCCGTTATAGGGTACCTTCATATAGGGTACCTTCGCATCTTTATCTCATTAAGAAGTACCTAATGGCTATGAACAGTTCTTCGCCCATAAAAATTCCCATAATATATTCCTTAAATTTGGAACGTTTTACTTACACAATTCATTACGTAAGGTAGGTACCATTATACAGAGTTTCAATTCTCTATCTCATTTGGAAGCACCTAATCAATGATAAGTGAGTAAATGAACCTATCTTTGTTTTAGTAAGGACAGCTTTTCGCCCATAGAAAATTCCATGGCACATTCCTTAAATTTCGGATATTTTTTATATTCAAGCCATTATAAACTATCTTCATGTAGACATTCACATCTTCATCTCATTGGGAAGTGCCTAATGGCTACGGACAATTTTTCGCTAATAAAAAAATTCCATAGCACATTTCGGACATTTTCCATACAAAGGTCATTATAAGATACGTTTTATCTCATTCGGAAGTACGAAATCAATATGATGAGTAAGTGAGTGAACCGATTTCTGCTTGACTAAGGACAGTTTTCACCCACAAAATTTTTCCATAGCACTTCCTTAAATTTCGGACATTTTCCATACTCAAATCATTATAAGGAACCTTTATGCAGAGATTCATCCCTCTATCTCATTGGGAAGTGCCTAATCAATACTACGAGTGAGTCAGTCAGTGAGTGGACCGATTTCTGCTTGGCTTAGGACAGTTTTCACCCATAAAAATTTCCTTTTGTACATTACTTAAATTTCAAACTTTTTCCATACTCAAGTCATTATAAGGTGCCAATATACAGATTTTTACGTCAATATTTCATAAACAAGTACTTAATCAATGTGACGAGTGAATAAATGAACTGATCTCTGCTTGGCTAAAAACAGTTTTTCACCCATAATTAAATTCCCATAGCACATTCCTCACATTTCGGACTTTTTTCACACTCAAGTTATTATAAGGTACCTTTATGCAGAGTTTCTCATGTCTATCTCATTGGAAACTAGTAAATCAATGTGATGAGTAAATGAATAAACCGATTTCTACTTTGCTAAGGACAGTTTACACCCATGAAAAATTTCCCAGAGCATATTCCTCACATTACGGTCCTTTTTCACACTCAAGTCATTATAAGATACTTTCATGAACAGCTTCACGTCATTATCTCATTGGAAACTAGCAAACCAATGTGACGAGTGAGTGAATGAACCGTTTTCTGCTTTGCTAAAGACAGTTTTTCGTCCATGAAAAATTTTCCATAGCACATTCCTTACATTTCGGAATTTGTTCACACTTAAGCCATTATAAGGTACCTTTATGAAGAGTTTCACGTTTCTATCTCATTGGGAAGCGCGTAATCAATTTCATGAGTGAGAGAACGAACTATTTATGTTTGGCTAAGGACAGTTTCTCGCCCATAAAACATTCCCATAGCACCTTAATCACATTTCGGACTTTTTCTATATTCGAGTCGTCATTATAGGGCCTTTTATGCAAAGTTTCACGCTTATATCTCATTGGGAAGTACCTAATCAATTTGATAAGTGAGAGAATGAACCGATTTCTTCTTGGCTAAGAACAGTTTCTCGCCCATAAAAATTTATCATAACACATGCCACACATTTTGGAATTTTTCTATGCTCAAGTCATTATAGGGTAACTTTATGCAAAGTTTCACGTCTCTATCACATTGGGAATTACCTATTCAATTTGATGAGTGAGAGAATCAACCGATTTTTGTTTGACTAAGGACAGTTTTTCGCCCATAAAAACTCCCATAGCACATTCCTCACATTTCGGACTTTTTCCATATTCAAGTCATTATAATGTACCTTTACGCAGAGTTTCACATTTCTATCCCATTGGAAAATACCTAATCAACCTGATGAGTGAGTGAGTGAAAAGATTTTTTGCTTAGCTAAGGGCAGTTTTTTGCCCATAAAAATTCCCATAGCATATTCCTCAGATTTCGGACTTTTTCCATACTCAAGTTATTATAGGGTACTTTTATGCAAAGCTTCACGTTTCTATCTCATTGGGAAGTACCTAATCAATTTGATGAGTGAGTGAGTGAAACGATTTCTTGCTTGGCTAAGGACAGTTTTTTTGCCTATAAAAATTTCCATAGCACATTCCTCAGATTTCGGACTTTTTCCATACTCAAGTCACTATAGCGTACCTTTATGCAAAGTTTCACGTTCGTACCTCATTCGGAAGTACCTAATCAATTTGATGAGTGAGTGAGTGAATCGATTTCTGGCTTGGCTAAGGACAGTTTATTGTCTATAAAAACTTTCCCATAGCACATTCCTCAAATTTAGGACTATTTTCATACTCAAGTCATTATAAGGTACCTTTGTGCAGAGTTTCGCGTCACTGTCTCATTGGGAATACCTAATCAATTTGATGAGTGAGAGAATGAACCGAATTTTTCCTGGCTAAGGAGAGTTTCTTGCCCATAAAAATTTTCCATAATACATTCCTCAGATTTCGGACTTTTTCCATACTCAAGTCATTATAGGGTAACTTTATGCAAAGTTTCATGTTTCTATCTCATTTGGAAGTACCTAACCAATTTGATGAGTGAGTGAGTGAAACGATTTTTTTCCTGGCTAAGGACAGTGTTTTACCCATAAAAAATTTCCCATAGCATATTCCTCAGATTTCGGAGATTTTCCATACTCAAGTCGTTATAGGGTACAGGTATGCAAAGTTTCACGTGTCTATCTCATTGGGAAGTACCTAATCAATTTGATGAGTGAGTCAGTGAGCTTGAAAACTGCATATTTTAGGGGTCCAATACTCGATCATGGTTGAAGGTAGGAATGTGAGATTTGGCATCTCTCGGAATGAGTACATCTCTCGGATATCTCCTTAAATTCTAAATTTCACCCTTAATAGAATCGTTTTTACAAAGCCTCGAAATCGGCAATTTTACCCAAACGATTGTTCGTGTAAAACATGCTTACGGCAGTGCAGGCCAGTTTTCATTTTCTTCGTGGAACTTGCTTGCCATGCACTGCCGTGCATGTTGATCAATTAGACGAGGGAGAGAATGAACCGATTTGTGTTTGACTAAGGACAGTTTTTCGCCCATAAAAAAAACTCCCATAGCATATTCATCACATTTCGGACTCTTTCCATATTCAAGTCATTATAATGTACCTTTATGCAGAGTTTCACGTCTCTATCCCATTGGGAAGTACCTAATTAACTTGATGAGTGAGTGAGTGAGTGAAATGATTTCTTACTTGGCTAAGGACTGTTTTTTGGCTATAAAATCTTTCTCATTGTAGATTCCTTAAATTTCGGACCTTTTCCATACTCAAGTCATTATAAGGTACTATTGTGCAGAGTTTCACGTCTCTGTCTCATTAGGAAGTACCTAATCAATTTGATGAGTGAGTCAGTGAAACGATTTTTTTCCTGGCTAAGGACATTTTCTTGCCCATAAAAAATTTCCCATAGCACATTCCTTAAATTTCCCAATCTTTCCCATTGTAAATTTCGGACTTTTTCCATACTCAAGTCGTTATAGTGTACCTTTATGCAAAGATTCACGTCTCTATCCCATTGGAAAGTACCTAATCATTTTGATGAGTGAGTCAGTGAAACGATTTCTTGCTTGGCTAAGGACAGTTTTTTGTCTATAAAAACTCCCGTAGAACATTCCTCAAATTTCGGACTTTGCCATACTCAAGTCATTATGAGGTACCTTTGTAGAGAGTTTCACGTCTATGTTTCATTGAAAAGTACCTAATCAATTTGATGAGTGAGTGAGTGAAACGATTTTTTTCTGGCTAAGGACATTTTTTTGTCCATAAAAAATTTCCCATAGCATATTCCTCAGATTTCGACTTTTTCCATATTCAAGTCATTATAATGTATCTTTATGCAGAGTTTCACGTCTCTATCCCATTGGGAATTACCTAATTAACTTGTTGAGTGAGTAAGTGAATCGATTTCTTGCTTGGCTAAGGACAGTTTCTTGTCTATAAAAACTTTCCAATAGAACATTCCTCAGATTTCGGACTTTTTCCATACTCAAGTTGTTATAGGGTACCTTGATGCAAAGTTTCACGTTTCTATCTCATTGGGAAGTACCTAATCAATTTGATGAGTGAGTCAGTGAGTCAGTGAGCATGAAAACTGCATATTTTGGGGGTTCAGTAGTCGAATATGGTTGAAAGTAGGAATGTGAGATTTGGCATATAAGTACATCTGTGGGATATCTAAATTTCATGTTTCTACCATTAATAGAATCGTTTTTACAAAGCCTCGAAATCGACGATTTTATCCAAAACTCTTGTTCGTGTATAATATGCTTACGGCAGTGTAAGCCAGTTTTCATTTTCTTCGCAGAACTTGGTGCCATGCACTGCCGTGCATGTTGATTTATATATGTTGTAAATCTGAAAAGAAAGGAAAAAAAGAAGTATGAAGACATGAATTAAATATTCATAATAGAAAACTGTACCATCAATATGCTTTTATCACAGCACATTTCTAATGTTTTTCTCATATTTAACAACCAATTATTTACAAAGAGAGTGTCAAACAGTTCCCCCATCCTCAAGTATTACAATTGCCGTTGCTGATAATGGAACCGACGTCTTCCCTTTGAAGTGAAAATTTATAACTCCAGAGATTATCCAACAGAATACTATCCCTGTCTACGTAGTCTTTTATGTCTTTAATCTTTTTCATCTTCTGTGATGGTGAATGGAATATTTGCTCCCACTGCTGGTAACAATGAAACTGATATATATATATATTCCAATAGACGAAAGAAAAGATGGGACAAATTGCACAGTATACAAGATGTGAAGTGTGATGCACCGCATGCATGGAAATTGCCTAGCAACAGAAGGCAGAGGTTTATATATATATATATTTAAGTTGCCGTTATATATTCTCGAATAAAATTCTAGGAATTTAAGTATATAAAAAGTGCCATTATAAAGCATACTCGGAAATTGTGAACACTGGATATGTATCTTCATTATTAAAAAAGGAAGAAACATTTTAAATATCCGCGCTGTTATTAAGTTACATTGAAAGTGGATGCTCTTTTGAACATTATTTGACCAATTTAAAAACCACCAATCCTCTCCCTTTTTCAAATAAAACAATAAGGTCAAAGGAAACTAAGGCCTGTGACGAACATCTTGGCATTTCAGCTAAACGAATAAAACGCAAGCTCTGGCGTGACGTTGCCAAGTAGTAAAGGCTATGGGTAAGCAGACAAACTACAGCGCGATCAGGTGGCAGAGGATAGACATGGATGTGTACAAAATAAACGTGGCAATACCGCAGGGACTCTCATTTGCTAGCAGCATTTAAAGGGAACTTGGAGCGCCGCCTTCAAATGCCAAGATGTTTGTCACGCCGTTTAACATTGATTTTTTTATATTCAAATAGAAAAACATTTATACTATGGTATAATATAGTTTCATTCATAGTCTTTTAATTTTATTATAGACTGTTAGAAGTTGTTAGAGGTTTTAATTTCCCCACTGGCATTTCGAACATGAAAATTACATATAGGTATACAGAGTAAAATGTATAAATTATATGAATTTCTTATTAATTTATTGGCTATATTAATCCTTAAGATCAGCAGCAAGATTCTTTCGTTATACTTATGCTCGTAACAGGCCGGTAGCCAGCCCAAAAATGTAGGGGGCCCCGTTAAGTTAGGGGGGCCGATCCAACCATAGTATAGTTCACCATATTTTAGTTCATTTCCAAGCCTACCGTGAAAATTTTAGGGGGGGGGCAGCAAAAATTTAGGGGGGCGGCCCACCCTAGCCCCCCGTGGATACGGGCCTGGCTTGTAACTCAGACAAGAAGATGGTTTCGGGTTTTATTAACATAAATATATTTGCTTATTTTCATCAGTCTTTCTAAACGTTACATTCAATACATCACCATGATGCAGTAAAATGGACACAACGTTTACAACTTTATCCTTATGGACTTCTTTAGGTAGAATCTGCAGTAGATTATAAATGAACTAACATAAGAGCAAAACATATCCTCCCAAAATATGCATGTGGTTTGGCACCAATGTTCATAATAATGCTGATCTGCTCGTCGAAGTTTATAGAAACTTTCGTTTGTTTGCATTTAAACAGATGTATGATTTCCATTTTTATTTTCTTCTACAGTGTGTGTGTTTTTTAAATAGTTGCTAACGGTACCCGCGTAATCGGTCCCAGGTTCGATTTCCGGTGCGACACTAAGTCAAAAAAGTGTGAAAAGCTTTTTCAGGCCAGCCATCCTGAATGAGGTTTTCCTGAGTTTTCCTGATTCACACCAGGGAAATGCCTAACATATAGGTCCCTGGCCACTTTCTTCCTTCCCCAATCCTTTCTTCTTTCCTCTTCCTCGGATAGTGTGCTAGCCGAGAGATGTCATCCCTCAAACGTGACCGGCTAATATGGACTTCACAGAGAAAAATCCGTTCTCCGGACAGCGGTATATTGTACAAATATACGGTATCCTCTTGCTTACTATAGAAATCAGTACGGAGCATACGTTATCTGTATGCTACATAGGCACTGCCCTTAGATGTTACATCATGCCGTTGCAGGATGTCTGACATCTAACAGTTTTCCGTATATCATATGCATATACTTACGTTACCTTCGTCAGCTATACGTTCCTATACGTCCATTTGCTTTTGAGATCCTGACCGCCTACATTGTTTCATACAGAAAGTACGTATAGATGGAACGCTTATACAGAAAGTATTATAAAACATGCGTTTTCAGTTATACATCTGCTGTACGTTAAGTCCAAAAACTACAGGAATTACGCATGTAACCTATGTTTTTAAGTACGCCACCTACATTTTTTTTTCTCAATGTGAGATGCCACAAGTCCAGAAATCTAAATCCTAAATCCTTCCTTCATTCCTCATCAACACTGTCTCCTTTAGCCTAGCCGGCATAACCGTAGGACGTACAATTTAAAGATTTCATTTCAGTTTTTTCTTTTCGTAGACGTCATTTAGCTAGTCAGATAGTGATTTGACTAGTTCATACGTGGGCGTAATGATACTAATGATCCAATTTTGTTACCTATGGAAATGCACATATTTAGGATTTTCTTTCTAAATCATGTAATCATCTAAATATTTATTTAAAAAAAAATTGGGATAAATAATGTCAAAATTATTCAGTCAGTAAATCCGATGATTGTTGAAAATAGGCAGATTATATTCATAATATTGTACATGTTTACATTCCTATATGTCTTAGTATACACGTTACCATGAACAGTGGCGGCGATTGGACGTTAAAAGTGGGGGGGGGGCAAGACTTGACGGAAGGTTGTATAATTAATAGGATACAATCTTTCTTTTTTGTTAAAATACCGTATATCTTATTTCATATTTTATTAAGTAAATTGACAATACCAACACAAGTATGTACTAGCCCTTTGTACTCTTAAACAGAGATTTCATTCCTTGCTCATGAACGTCAAAATTCAAAGCGGCTGATTAATATATTGAATCCTTATAAGAAGTGAAAGTATGCTGAAATTGTGTTGCAATAGGTTAATTTTTGGGTTATTTTCCGTGGCAATTAAAACGCAATTTCTGCAGCTTTCTTAATTCCACGGGAGGATAACCATCACGTACTCACGCAACGGCGAATATTATACAGCACCATTTTTTTCTATGAACCAGTAATACATACAAAAACTTTACATTTCCAAATGAAACTATACACATAAATGGGTTACATCAAAAAAGTGGGGGGGCAACTGCCCCCCTTTGCCCCCCCTAATCGCCGCCCATGACCATGGAAAGAGGTATGTGAACCCCTGATTTGAGGAACGTCTGGAGAATAGAGTAAGGATATAGCAGTGCATTTTTTAAGAAATCGCTACTGGGTATCCATGCACAAAAGGGTCCTTGACACACGTAGCAAAATTCAAACGCAAGAGATTTTTTTAAAATGCATTTTTGTATAATGTACACTTTTGAAATAATTACATACAAAATGACGTATTTGTCAGACTTCTGCTAACTGTTTCTATGGAGAGGATACAAAATACACTACACAGTATATAAGGAAATTACAATACGTGAACTTGACTAAACAATTCCCTAACGGAATCATTTTATGTGTATACGTATGTATATTACTACCAGTACTTTATTTTTTAAGAACCAATGTAATCAAAAATGTATCTTTATGGTTTCAATTTTATCAATAGTTTAAATCATAGCATGTAAGCCTTTTTGTTAGTGGTTCCACTTTTGCTATGATTTTCACACTTTAAATCTCAATCTGTTTTACATGGTTTGGTTTCTCTTCTATTTTAAAGCGTGTTATTGCACTTGTAACTGGTTAACTTATAGTAGTATTATTTTCACACTTCAAATTTTAACCTGTTACATATTATTTGGTTTCTTACCTTATTATAGCATTTTTAGCTATCTGTTACTTTAAAGCTGAATCTGTTTCACGCTGGTTTCTCACACACTTTGAATCGTGTATTAGTTATTCTCCTGCTATTTTTTCACACGCTACATCTGAATGTGTTCTGCATTGTTTGGTTTCTTACATGTCTAGAATATAATTGAATAAGTTTCTCATCTAGTAATCATGGGTTTGACGGAACCGTTAATATCACTAGCAGTATTAACACCTGTATTACTGTCACGGCAATTGATACACGATCTACTATCAGCGAATAAAGGCCACTAACTTACAACACATCGTAACAGAGACCTATGTAATATAAATATGTTGATTTTGAATATAATATTATTCAACTCTAAAAAAACTTCACAAACTTCCTCCTGTTATAGATACGACTATCAAGCCTGCTCTCTCGACTGTCCTTTTGCTTCAAGAACTCGGCTACAGACAGTCTTGGGACATAGTTTGCAGTACAGTTCCATTTAGTGATATCATAAGTCGAGCATTAGTCGTGTTTTCACTCATCGACAAACGATGAATACTTCGAAGCTGGTTATAGTGTGAAACAGCTCGTTCAACTGACGTGCTGTGAGGCGATATTGCAAGTAAGGCAGCAAGAAGTTTCTGCAACATTCCAGAAGAGTCTGGTAATAATTTCATTTCATTTCATTTATTTACTTCATCTAACCAGTACATGGTATTTGGAGGGTTCATTTCACATGCACATGTATTTATGTAAGATTATAAAAGAAATATATGATTTACGGAAGTGATTATACATATAGATAAAATATTTTACATTGTTTACGTATATTTCTAGTTATTCTTTAACACTATAAAATTCTTTCTCTATTAGATACGTTTTTAAGTTTTGTTTAAATTTATTTAGGTTTTTCTCTGTTTTTATGTGATTGGGCAAAACATTAAATATTTTATTTGCCATATGTCTGGGGCCCTGTTGTACCAGTGATAATCTAGTAAAGTAAGACTTTTTGTTGTGATAATCTAGTAAAGTAAGACTAGCAAAGTAAGACGTTTTGATCTCCAGTATTGTAATGATCATATTTCACTTCATCTTCATTTTGCGTTAGACTGAAAACGGATGCTTCGTATATAGACATAGATGGAACTGTTAATATATTTAATTTTTTAAAGTATGATTTGCAGCTAGTAGTGTAATGTAAGTTTGCAGTGGTGCGGATGGCCTGCTTTTATTTAATAAATATAGATTTACTTTCAGTTGCGTTATCCGAAAATAGGATGCCATACTTTATGATAGGGTATATGGATCCATAGTAGATTTGTATTAAACCTTTTAGAGTTAGTGTTTTTTAGCATTCTTAGAGCATATAGCCTCGAATTTAGTTTATGTATAATTGCTTCAATATGACTACTCCATCTAAAGTGTTCATCTATTATAAATAGTCTCCTCAGTTCCACACAATATTTCATTCCTGTATCAGCACTATCCACTAAAAATGGTACTTCTTCAATACCTGGCCAGCTGTCGCATACATTTGAGGCTAAAGTCTGCACTTCTTCTTTTCCAAATATTGCTTCTACTAATAAACGAGCAACATTTATCATCGACTGTACTGAAGATGCGGACAAAGTAGTCTGAATGGAGCTGAGAATGCCGACATCTTCTATGTTCAGTCGAACACCAAAGAAGTTTAAGCAAGAGTTTAAAATTTTAAGAAGCTCATTTGAACCGTTACATGTGAGAGTTTGGCTTCAACCTTTGTATCTCTTTAGTCGGTCTATTAACATTTTCTGTATTAGAGTAGAATAGAAGTGCTAGCATCTAGAAGTAGACAAATGAGTACGCAAAACGAAGGAAAGAGGAATATCTGAAATTTCAAGCTCTCCAATTTTATACATATCCACACATATAGTACACAGCTAATACATATAGTCACAAAACGAAAGTATATTGAAGTAATTTTAAATTTACGATAATTCAAGTCATTTATTGTTCAAGTACTCTTCCGGTAATTTGAAGAGATGTATGAAGTGCACTGGGTATTCAAGTGTTGGGCCTCGGTATCCATTTGGATACAAAAAGGTATCTTAAAAATGCCCTGGGATATAGTATAAGAGGTTTCAGCTGCTCTTCCCACTAAAATTAAATTACGTGAGTGTGGAGATTGTGGCGCCTCTACTCAAAGCAGTTGTGTAGCACGAACTAATGAAAATAATAATGAACCAAATCATTCAGAGTGCGTGGAAATGAAATTAAATCTTTGATTTTTACGTCCCATGATTATGCCGGTTAGGCTAAATGAGACGGTGAAGATGAGAAATGAATGAAGTGGTTAAATGAAGAAAGTGGTGTGGTGTGTGAACCCACGCACACGGTGTTTGTCCACCACAAAGCTCACTTTGCGGGGGCTGGGATCGAACCCGGGATCCCAAGCACCAGAGGTGAACGCTCTACCACTGAGCCGCCGCGGCCCTCAGAGTGCGTGGGTTTGATATAATTAGCCAATGATAAAATTAGCTACTGCTAATAAGTTAGTAGACGATGCAATTAATTACAACTCTAAGACGGTAGTGTCGCAGATGTCACTTTCATTGCATTGTGGGGACGATTTCAATTTCAATTAGGTATATATTGAGTGGTTCATCAGCATGATCAGTGGTCTGGAGTTGAGATTAAGTTAAGAAAACGGAAGCCTGTAGTGCTTAATTTTTGTTCAGGAAGATATTTAGCGATTTTGCTAAGTTTATCAGAAATAACGTATGTTTGAGAACTGAAGGGAAATTAATAAATCTCAAAAAGAAGCATTGAATTAAATTTGCTGAAGAAAATCTCTTAAATGAAATAATTTTGGTAAAATATCTGAAGTGGAAAAAGTCCATCGTATTTCATCAGTGATTTAACTTGTTCAATTTGCTTGTCGATAGTAAATCATCTGGTGCATTAACGTAACCCTTATTTTGGCTTAGAGGAATCTTTAAAATTAAGTTAGAACTAAATATAACGTTTTGGCTGTTTTAACATTACAGTTAAAGTTACTTTTGCTGACGAAGGAAGTTAAAGTTTTGAGCTCACGGCAAAGGTAACTAATATGATTGGTTGTTATTTTGTTATAACCCCCCCTTCCACAGAGTAAAATGACTATATTTTCGAGCACTGTATAATATTTTACTACATAATTAAATTATTAATATTTTACCAGAATGAAAACAAAGTCTGGACAATGTTTAGCAGAAGGAGACCAGCCATTTTTTCTAAAAAATGTAACAATTTCGGTAGTTTCTGTTCACATTAGGTTAGTTTAGGTTAGTTCAGATTAGATTAGATTAGGTTAGTTTCGGTTAGGTTAGGTTACTTTATTAGATTATATTAGGGTAGGAGTCCGGCATAATTTTCGAAAAATGAAATTATTTCTATTAATATTAGGAGCTCCCTCGTGGCTAAGCGGTTAGCATACGCGCCTTTGATGTGGGAGACCCGGATCTATTTCCCGGCGGGAGTTCACGTGGTTCGGATTCCACGTTAACCAGTAGGTCCACGTCTCATATAGCCTCGCTGCTGAAAGGGACGCTAAACTAAAATTAACTCATCTCTATTAATATTAGGTTAGTTTACTTTAGTTCAGGTTAGTTTAAGTTAGTTTAGGCTAGGTTACATTTGGTTAGGTTATGTTAGGTCTAAGTATTTGCATCTTCCATTTCTCCCGTAAATTTTGCATTTTCTACTAACTTTTGGACCCCGTCTGCTAAACATTTACCCAAAGTCTTGAAGAATAAAAAATGTAATTTGTTTTTACCAATTCAATGACTTCAAAATTATTGTACTAATAGATTTCACCACAACAATTTACTGTAACATTTAGCATGTTACTTATTATCGTACGCACATATGGTTACAGCAAATTAATATCAATGGAACAAGTACAGTTAAACGGATATTTAAAATGGTTCTTTGCTGGTCTTTACAAAATTATCGCAAATATTTAGAGCTAATTACCTTCCTATTTTGATAGTGGTACAGATGATTCTCAATGGCCCATAAAAGATTATTAAATTGTGCTTTGATAATATTGAATGTAGTTTTTTTATTTATGTATTGGTCAATATTAGAGTAATTTAGTGATGTATGTAACAAAATGTATAAAAAAATGTAAAGCTATTATCATAATTTGGATTTGATATGTATCTTGATATTACATGTATGGAAAAGAACTATTTACTATTTCATAAATTATGCATGTAAACACATAAACACAAACTTGTAAGAAAATGTGAAATGTATTTTATTTAAAATTTGAGGATTTCATAGCTATTGAAAATCGATTACAGCACCGACTATTTAACAAAAATGTGAAGTAATTCAGATCAGCTGTTACGAGATATAGATTTTTCCTTTATAAAATATTCCTGTACAATTTGCTATGAATAAAGATTAACCTAATCAATACATGATTTTATTTCAGTATTTAGATAGATAATTTCTTTGCATTTTGAAAGTTATTACGAAAGAATTATATATTACTTTATTAAACTTTACATATAGTAGGCTGCAGAAGAAGCAGTAGGTTACCGCGAACACAAAACTGCTAAACAACCATGGGTTACAGAACACATGTTGCAGAAAATGAAGGAAAGAAAGACGTGGAAACAGATTGATACAGAAGAGGACAGAAAGGTATACAGGAAGTTATACAATGTTAAAGGGAAACAGGCAGAGCAAGGAAAAAATTTTACAAAAGAAAATACGAGAACATAGAAGAATTAGAAAGGGTTGGGAAATATGAAGAAATGTACAAGGAGGTGAAATCTATGGAATTTTAGAGGAAACAAGGGGTGTTTCGATGACAGTAGAAGTTAAGAATGGAAAAGTAGTCATCGAGAGAAGTGAAGTCTTAGGAAGACGGAAATAATATGTTGGGGACTTATATGAGAGTAGGGACAATCGTGTGAACTAGATGTTGAAGTAAAAAGTGAAGTAGGCGAGGATGATAATGGGTTTAGTGTTCTTGGGAATGGGTTTCAAAAAGCTATATCCGATATTAGGAATGAAAAGGCAACCGGGATAAATAATATATCAATCGAATTCTTTAAGAATATGTGAGACAAGGGCAAGAAACAATTGTTCCGACCCTGCAATGAAATATATGAAACAGGAGAGTAGTCAGAATACTTCCTGAAGACGATCATGATACAATGACGAAGAAATCGAACCCAAAGAGACGTGAGGATTATAGAACTATTAGCCTCATATCTCATGCAGGAAAGATTTTGCTTCGAATTTTGAACAGAAGGTCAAACGAAGATTTGTATAGAAGGATTTGTATAGAAGTTCAAATGAAGAAGTTGAGGAGGAATAATTCGGGTTCAAGAGATGTGATGGCACAAGAGATACAATTGAATTGTTAAGGGTGATCGGTGAAAGGCTTATAGAAAAAGCGAAAGAGGTCTATGTGGTATTTATTGATCTAGAAAAGGCCTTTGGCGGCGTGAATTAAAAATTGTTGTTGAAAGCTCTAAAGAACATTGGGTTGGAATGGAAAGATCGAAAACTCATAAGAAACATATATGAACTAACAAGTAAGTGAGAGAATAGACGATGAAATGACAGAGAAGAGTGCAATTGGAAGGGAAGATTGATAGGGATGTTGTCTCTCACACGTTATTATGTATATAGAATAAATTGTGAGAAAGAGACTACATAATGAAGACGGCACTTCAGTAGGAGGTAGAATGATTAGGTGTATACGGTTTGTAGATGATATGCCGCTTGTTGCAGAATCAAAAGTGAAAATCAATAAGATGTTAGAAAACTTGAGGAAGAGTTGTGAAGAATATGGGATGAAAATAAATGTTAAAAAGACAAAAGCAATGATGATTGGAACGAAGGAATCGGTGTCGAATATAGAAGTAGGAGGGAAGAAAATAGAACAAATGAACAGTTTTCGTTACCTGGGTAGTATTATTAGTAATGAAATGAAGTGTGAACGTGTAATAAAAGCAAGGGTAGGAATGACGAAAGAAGCCTTTAGGAGAAAGAAAATATTATTTTGTGGAACCTTGAATAGAGCTGAGAAAAAGACTCCTAAAATGCTTCGTGTGGAGTATTGTACTGTATGGATTAGAAACATAGACATTACCCAAAAATGTTGAAAAATGACTGGAAGCTTTAGAAATGTAGGTGTGGAGAAAAATGGAAAGAGCTGAATCGAGAGGAAAACGGATGAAAGGGTGTTAGAAATGGTAGAGGAGAAAAGAACAATTTTAGATATTATTAAGAAGAGGAAGAGAAACTGGTTGGAACATTGGCTAAGAAGGAACTGTATCATGATAGACGAGCAGGATCATGAGGGGTAAGGTGGCAGGAAAGAGAGGGACAGGACGAAGGAGATTAGAATTAATGGACGATATAAAAATAGAGAAATCGTACATGAAGACGAAGTTAGCGAAAGACTGTGGAGTATGGAAGCTTCTCAGTAGCAGCAAGTGACCTGCTAATAATGACAGAATAACTATGATGATAATATATTAGTTTAACATCCTATGATTATGCACCGAGTTAATGGAGACTGTAGTAATTACATGTATGACAATAGTACTAGGAAACGTATATCTAACTGAGTCAGCAAAAGTTGAGAAGCATCATGTCCCGGGCCAACGTACCATTAGATCAGGGCAAAATTTGGAGTTGTATCTAATTTTGGGGGTCAAGGTTAAAGTCAAATTTTGTTAAGATCCAGAGCCAAATTTTGGGAAGGGTATCTAATTTAAGGAGTCAAAAGGTCAAGGTCAAATTATTTAGCAGGAGGATCTTGGTCCGGGTAATTTAAGACTCATCCAAGCATCTAGTGACTGTAGTTAGTGTTGAAATGTAAAATCCGAATTACCTGAACTCACACTGGAAATCTAAGCCGAATCTTCTGCAGAGAAGGCAAGAATCTAACAATTTGTCCACGAAAGAGCTTAATATATAGTGATTTACTTGCCACCCACCTCCGTTTCGAAAAGCTCTGTGTTTTGATCAAAAGCAAAATTAAGCATATGCGAAACTTTGGAAGTTTCAAAATTGTATTTAAAGGCAGTGTTAAAAATATCCTGCGCGATATTGCAAAAAACACGTCTTTTCTTGCGTGAAAGATGGCTGCATATGTTCGTATGGTTGATGATGTAACTGCTTTCGAATGTGGAAGTTTAATAGTGAGCTAGTTTCTTCTCTTTCTAGCGTCTATATTATTTATGAGCTGTTTTGAGCAAGCATTTAGATGATGCTAGCTGCTCTTCTCTAGGCAAAAATAAAATTTAGACTTTTAAAGAATGTTTGTTCGGTAAATCATATTTTCACACCTGAGCACAGTCTTTCCACGGGCTGCTTTCTCTTATTTTCCGGCTCCAGATTTATTACTAACATTATCCCGTATAGTTATATAATCCACAGAACAGTAATAATAATAATAATAATAATAATAATAATAATAATAATAATAATAATAATAATAATAATAATAATAATAATAACTTTAGACATTTTATTGTATTACCTTTGTATATGCTACATCTTCCATATATACCAACTACCCAGTCACCATTTTCGATATATTTTCCGTAGTTTCTAGAGATTAATGGTCCAACTAGTCTAGATGCCAAAGCAAAACGTTTTTGAATATTTTGCGACGACTTACAAAGAATCCAAAAAATAAACTTTTGCAAGCATTTTAGTAATGGCGTAGTAAAATTATATCACAAAATCTTCAAACGCATGAAAGCAAAAACTATCAAACGTTAAATTGTTCTGAATCGTGTTTTATTTTCGGATAAGAAAATATTTCTGCAATGTTGTTTTTATTTACAGAGTAGACATCTTTCTCAGGCAATAATTTTCGTTTAGAGCTTAACCAATCTTTCTACTGACCACATTTTCTTTCTGCGACATTGTTGCACCATCGCCTGTTGTTCTGCTTTGAGGGCCCAGATCAAAATTATCTTGGGTTTCTCCCATAGATTAATATCTGAGCTCAAATTTAGCTATTCAATCCAGGAGACAAGATTTTTCGTATAGTATTAGATGTATAGGGGAGACTGTTGTACCTAGGAACACTTTTCGGAAAATACCATAAAAGTGGTAATTAATTTTGTTGGAAAGAAAAGGGTTTGTTTGTAATTGAAAGGTGGGTGCTTCATCCTTAATACCCATATTGCATTATGAATGTGGAGTATTTAAAAAGACAGTTATTAATTAATTAACGCAATGACTCAAAGTGTTCCAAGGTACAACATGCTCTTGTACCTTGGAACAGCCATCGTGTACCTTGAAACATAGTAAATTCTGGGGGTACTTTGGAATAAAATGGGTGTAGTTTGTGCAATTGTGTATTACATGATGAATCTACCAAGTAGATATTAATGTTTAAACAAAAAGCAATGAAAGAAAGAAACATAGAGCATAAAATTACTACAGATAATGAATTTATAATGAGAAAAATATAGGCCTACTGCGAAAAGGAAAACGGTAACCAACTAACAAGATAAATTATCAATAAATGAAGGGTTACTGGTTGTTTGATTTGGATTTTTTTTTTCAAACAATGTCACATTGGTATGTTTGCCATTCATCTTCCTACTGCATACTTATATGCAAACTTTCTTACGTTTTGTTTCGTTAAGCCGTATTGCTTTTTGGAGATATTTCGTATATAGTTCACCAAAGCAACTTCTTCAGACTCACTTAATACTTGTTTCAGGACGTAGTTTACCATATATTGATAGTTTTTTGCCCCGCAGTTTTTATATTTCTTTGCTTCTCTTGAGACGGTAGCCAAGCTTATGTTATACATTTTCGTAGCATTCTCTTGTTCTGATCTGCTGTGTGATCTGCATCTAGGGCTGTGCGATATCGAAATTTCGATATCGACATTCGATATTTTTCTGATATCAACATCGAATAGATATATCGATATCGACAATATCGATATCGACAATATCGGATATCGAATATCGATATCGACAATATCGAATATCGATATCGACAATATCAATATCGAATATCGACAATATCGAATATCAAATACCGATATCGATAACTTCCATTGAGGTTCCGGGTTCGATCCCAGCCCCCGCCAAGTGAACTTTGTGGTGGACAAAAACCGTGTGCGTGGATTTTCTCGGGGTTCTCCCGTTTCCTCCCACTTTCTTCATTCCACCATTTCATTCATTTCTCATAATCACCGTCTCCTTTAGCCTAACCGGCATAATCGTGGGACGTAAAACTCAAAGATTTCATTTCATTTCATTCATGTTGATATAAACAATCTGGTCTCAAAACGTTTTAATGGGGGATATCTCAGAATACTTGTTAGTCACAGAAAACAGACTTGTGTTCCTTCTAATCCTCCACTCTTTTCTCCGAAAAAGTTAATAAAAATATTCATTGAATTGTCTTTCTCGGTTATCATATTGGTCATCATTGCGGAAATAATGAGAATGAAACACGGTGACATAGAATATGCGTGTTTTATTTGTGTGTAGGTGTTTATTTCATGTATATGCATTTGTGAATGTGCACGGGTGGCGATACGCGTTTGAGAGAGAGAGAGAAGTTCTTTCTATAGCATAACCGAGCGAAGTAGCTCAAGTGGTAGAGCGTTGGCTTCGCATTCGGGAGATCGCGGGTTCGATTCCTGCTGCCGATCATCCTGATTGGGGTTTTCCAGGGTTTCCCTCAATCCTACCAGGCAAATGCCGGGATGGTACCTACTAAAACTGGTCCTGGCCGATACCTTCCCAAATCCTTTCCATTGTTGTTGTTGTTATTGTTAGATATCCAGTATAAAATGGCCTCAGAGCTGTATCTGGTAATTGTTAAATAAATAAATAAATAAATAACACGTGCGTGTGTTGTATTTTAAGCTCACGCACAAACAATACTTGATCCAGATATGGACGATAGAGGCCGTGGTGTCCCAGTGGTAGAGCGTTCACCTCTGGTGCATGAAGTCCCGGGTTCGATCCCAGCCCCCGCCAAGTGAACTTTGTGGTGGACAAACACCGTGTGCGTGGATTTCCTCTGTTGTTCTCTCGTTTCCTCCCTTTTCTTGATTTCACCATTTTCATTCATTTCTCATTGTCACTGTCTCCTTTAGCCTAACCGGCATAATCGTTGGACTTAAAACTGAAAAATTTCATTTCATTTCAGATATGGACGAATGACGTACCCGACCAACAAAAGCAAAATCGGGGAATCCCCGTTTCTCTTTGTGCTAATCATTTGATGCCTCACTGCAACAGGAAATCGATGCATATCTTTCAGTGCCATCTACAGACAGTGTTGCTGTTCAGCCGGTTCGCACCGGTTCTCGGTTGTTAATATATTTCGAGTTTGCTAAACCGTTTGTTATACCCAGGCATAACAGTAAATTTTATTCAGTTATACCCAAGAACGAGCAAGTTTCAGTTTGTTTAGCTTTGTTCTTAGAAATTCTTACAGCTACAGGGTTCGATATATGATCTCTGAGAATAAGGAAGCGATTTTTTCTTAATTTCAAATGGGCTGGTTAGATATCAAGAATGAAAACTGGGATCACATGAGTGCAGTGGTGAGGGTTATTTACATTTGAAACGCATACATACCATTATCAATAATTGTTGATCCATTGCTGGGTTAAGGTGTTTCCAATACTTCTTGACAAACATCTATTTTGGATCATTCGTTTCCAAGATATTCGCAATGCTACCTAATTTCGTTACAACACCTTATATTGGGTTGCTGTGTGGGTCTCTACTTGTCACTTGTGGCATCCAGTGAAAAATTTGCCTTTGTCTATCTTGTATGATTTGCTTCCTAAGAGAGAGGAAGAGAGAGAAAGGGGCGTAAATGAGGGCCCCGCAGACCCCGCATTGTGGGGACCCAGGTCATCACGGGGCCCCCAAATTGTGATGTACGTAGAAAAGGGACCCGATTCCACGTTGTCTGCGGGGTGACCCTCAAGCCCTTAGTTACGCCACTGGAGAGAGGTATCTTTCTATGTATCCATCTACTATCTATCTCTCATATATATATATATATATATATATATATATATATATATATATATATATATATATATATATATATATATATATAACCAGTCACCAAAAATTAGAATAGCACCACTCAGGGTTGGTGTGGGTCAATGAAAACTTGACCCACGACCCACTGACCCACCACCCACCGTGACCCACGACCCACTGACCCACCACCCACTGTGACCCACTCTGACCCACCACCCACCGTGACCCACCACTCTCATCAACTGTGATCTACTCTGATCCACGGCCTCTTCTGTACTGACTAAACAGTTTACACTTGTAATAAAACAAGACTGAAATTGTCACTAATCGGAATTTGAATTTCTAGTCAATCGCTCAAGCACCACTCTGTTACAATAACGGTGGATCTGACCTTTACGATATAAAATGGTAAAGTGTTTGTCAGTGAGGAAATTAAAACAGTTCGAAGTGGGGGGGAAATTAGTGTGTGCCTAAAATATACTTGTACTAAGAGAGTATTCTTGCAACTGTTAATTTCTGAACGCATTCCAAAAGAAACTTTTATTCGCAGGAAAATACCCCTGTACAATATGGAAAAGGTTATGGTTTCTCAGTTCACAATATTTTTCTTACAAAAGACTTGAAAAATCAGATTTTCATAGTGTATAAAGGTGCTCGAGTACAATATGTGAGAGCATCTCCATAAAGTATGCTCATAATTGTAATTTGTGTAATTACTAAAACACTATGTGAAATTTAAGTTACAAATATGAATATTTGCAATTATTATTCAAAGTAGTTTACCTAAAGCAAAGAAGAGACTTACTAAAAATTAGGTACAAAGTTAAATAACACAAATAAGCCATTAGTAATACAAGTATACATTTTCCATAACTCGTAATTTTCCACCTTAAAACACATCTGAAATCGGGTTTATTTCCTGTTGGTAACTTTTTCGTGGTAAATCATCCGCAGCGGAATGAAGTCCATCCTTCAGCCAAGAATAACTAGCTCGTCTACTTTGAACTTATCTAGCGGTGGGCCATTAACATTGATGAACAAGATGTTATACAATGTTTGAGCACTTAGTCTATTTCTAATATCAGTTATCTAAAATCCCCGTTCGCACTCTGTCGTGGAAATTGATAATATTTATACTTCTACACGATTTCTGCAACTCCTCATCGACAATCTGCTTGTTAGACTTAAGTCTGATAACGATTTTTCTTGGTCAATTTTGAAATACTCAGCAAGAAATATCATCTCCCTATCACCATACAACATCATTTCCATATCGACGATGTCAGTTGGCAATGTCGACTCATGGAGAACAGAAACTTCATCTACCACGCCTTCGATAGGGAATATTGTAAATAAATTATCAATTAAAGCCTGATAAACTGATGATTTCTTATTCATTTGTGATGTAATTATACATGAAGGTTTGATGCCATTACCAAGTTTCCTCCCCGTCTAGAAAGCGAAAGGGAACGAGGTTCCTGGAAAGTGTTCAGAAGTGAATGGGAATTTCCCTCCTTCTTCCCCTTCAATTACCATATTGCTCTTTGCCATGTGCCAAATTACGATGAATTTCAATTAAATTATCATAGTATAATTATTTCCTTGTTGAATTATCGATAATTTTCAGTGGAAGAAAGGATGAGATTTGAAACTTCCAAATCAAGGTAAGTAGTGCAACGTAAAAGGAAAAAAGTGTAAAATTTTCCATATAATTATACGTACAATCCAAACTTAAAATTTCCGTGTAATTAAGCTTACAGTATAAATTTTATGCCTATTTTTCTCACAACTTTATGGGTTGATTGCCCTGGGCTGTAAGCGCTCCATATAATAAACATAAGCTTCAAATATATGAAGCCAAGCACTGTATCTTTCGTTTCTGATTTTTTCTTACATAACATCGATCGTTTTCGATCCTTTTTACAAACCAACTCACTACCAATTTTCCATATGTAGAAAGTGCCCCCCCTTCCATAAAGAAGATTTTTTTTTTAATGTTAGGATGTTTATTTTCAATAAAGAGTTAATACACTGAATTTCCGCTCCGCAAGTTTAACGGCTTGCGAGATACTCATTTTTTTCCGCAAAAATTCGGATTCTCATTACCTCCTTAGCAGGGTTGGCTGGTTTAAACCAAGGTGGTTTAAACCATGGTTTAAATCATCTGTTTTTTTTTAAAAAAAAAAAAAACTGGTTTAAACCAAAAAACGAAAAATGTTAGTAAAAGTGTGTTTGTAAAATCTTGAAGAACACACCTTTATAGGTTATCAGTTTCACTCCCGTATATTATTCGTATTATATTCAAACCTAAATTCGCTATTCATTACTCAAAGAAATTATACTACAAAAGCAACTTTTTTTTATTAAGTTTATGAATGTTTCTTTTTGTGATTTTTTTAATAGTTTATTATTGTTATGCAATTACAATCAAAGGAAAATTCTAAATATTGTTTCCTTTTTCAATAATGTTTACTATTGATAAAATCGAATTGCCGTACTTTTTGGGGGAGGGGGTCATACAAACCCCACGAAAGGCATTTATTGAAATCAGAAGTACCTTTGGTATCTATTTATGTATAAATTGGTCAAAGCCAAAATGGACTCAAATAACTCGTATCTTTATTCACTTTTCTTACTGATATGCAATTTAAGTCGTTGTATTTCTTTAACTTGGACTAACAAAAGTCGTAGTGAACTAACTTGGACTAAATTAGTTCTTCCGTACTCTACAGTATTTTGAAATTGTCCATATGTAATTCTGTATAATGCTTTCACTTGTGCAACTGTTTATCTTTTTGTCCTTCTGAAATGACTCTTGACAATTATATTAGCAAGTATATAAAGATTAGTACAACGTACAGTATTTTTGTCAGGAGTCCTTCGTGAGTGAGTCGGCAGACGTATCGCATTTGTAGCCAATTAGTCCTGGCTTCGAGTTCAAATGGAGGACAATTTCTCTCGAATGTAAGCCGAGAAAGTTTGGATTCCGCTTTAAGCTTATGTGAAGCCTTCCAGCATAACCCTATTGTTGCATAATAACACCAGGGTGGGGAAACAAACTTGTTCCTGTCCATATCTGATATAAATACTTAGAGCAAATTATTTAAACCATAAAACCTGGTTTAAACCAAAAAAACCTTTTTTTTTCAATAAAAACCATAGTTTTTGCCAACCCTGCTCCTTAGGATATTATGCATTATAATGAAAGCAATATAACATCCCAGTTTGGAAAAAAAAGGCATAACTATATACCAAAAGTAATTTCATTTGACTTTGCAATTTGACCGTGATGATCAGCCACACATAGTCAAATTCATTTTTTTTAAATAATTTATATATTACAGTGATTCAAAAATATATTTTTTCCAGTAGTTAGCTCCTCTAAAAACTCACAGGTCTCGAAAGCCAAGTAGTGGTATAAGTCCTATTGCTATTATTACAATTAAAAATATCAATATCCAAAAGTGCCTGAAGTTCTTTTTTCACTTGGTTAGATTTACTCACCTCAGGTAAGTAGACAGAAACAAATGGAAAAGGAAGGGAAATGAAGATCTTGAAAGTAAAACGAAGACAAATTTACCCGTCTTCAGAAGATACTGTGTACAATGCAGTGAGCAGAGTGAGTCGGTAGATCATATTGAGTCGATGGGTCGCAGTGGGTCATGGTGGGTGGTGGGTCACAGTGGGTCGCGGTGGGTGGTGAGTCGCAGTGGGTCATGGTGGGTGGTGGGTCACGGTGGGTGGTGGGTCGCAGTGGGTCACATGCTGTTGACCCACGACCCACTGACCCACTCAGAAAACTTGACCCACTTGACCCACTGACCCACCGACCCACTGACCCACGCCATCTCTGGCACCACTGCCTACAGATATGGAAGAAAACCTCCTTCACTGGAGGAAATCTTATGACAGTGAATTTCCAAAATTAGCTCTTCTGGCTCGTAAGTATTTGTGTAGGTACCAGCGTTCTATCGGAAAGAATATTTAGTTGTGGATGCAATATCGTAACTGATGCTCATACTTCACTTACAGTTAGTGCAGAACATGCGAAACAACTGATTTTCTTTCCATGAACAAAATAGCTCGTTCCTAAATAGCAGTGTCATGAACTTCAATGCATCATATATTTCTAGTTGAATACTCAGTGCTAATAGGCATATTTCTAAACAAGACAGTTATTGTTCATTTTTCTCTGTATGTGTGATGTGTGTGTTTGTGTTCTTCTAACTTAATCCGTTGGCTTTACAAATTTAACACCTGGACTCTATTTTAATATCCAATTAAAAAAAGCACGCGATCAATCGAGATCTCTTTCATGTTATTATTAAATTGATAATCTTTTTGTATTAAAGAGCTTTACGCAAAGACGTGACATCTCCCACATGAACTTAAGAGGTTTCTTGTTATTGGTTTTGTGCAAACTCATATCTAAAAGTGTTCATGTTTTTATTAAATTTACGCTAAACCTTACGTCTTATACCATCATTCAGTTCTGCTTATGAAATCAATTTAGAAAGGTTGTAAGTCATTCCTAATAACAGTGCACCTAATAATGCATATTCTAATACGTAAGCAAATCCAAAGAAATAGGGAAGTGTTAATACTACCTAAACAGAATATATAGGTCTGTGTAGTGAAATGACAGAATGGAGGCTTTTGTTTGTTTTAGTGGGTTGAATTATGTGGCTCAACTTACATCTAGTAACCACATACAAATAAACGGAAAATTACTACTTTGCACAAAAAACTAGTAAATTCTTGTTTCCCTATCTACATTTAAGCAAATTTTAGCATAGGCATTTGATTTTTCACTCGCAATGGCAATACAGCAACATTAATTGTAGTGAGGATATCAAGTTGACTCGGTTAAGGAATGCAGCCATGTTAATGATGAGAAATATTTTGGAGGGCATAGCTCCCCGGCTCTGCACTGGTTTTGGCTTTATCTTCGAAAGGAACATCATTTCTGCCCAATACAATTTTTGCACAAAGTTTGGTTTGATTCGGTGAAGAAGTGTAGCCGATAATATAAATTAAATACACAATATTTAGGTGGATTAAGTAGATGTAGAAACATCCCTACCCCACCACCGCCGATTTGGACTATCTTCAAAAGGAACCAAATTTTTAACCCATACTAATCCTCTGTAAATTTGGCTTCATTCTGTTAAGAAATGAAGTCAAAAGAGAAAATTAAATATTAACATGGAATGTTGGGAAGCATAGCCCCCAAGTCCTACATTAATTTGACTCATGAAACGGGGCCAGTTTTTCTGCCTCATACGAGTATCGTGCAGTTTGGTTTCATTCGGAAGAAATGCAAATGCAGCTACTATCGCGAGCCAAAAAGCATGTATATATATATAAAGCAAAACCCGCCGCAATTTTCTCGAGGAAGTGTGAAACACCAATATCGAATATCAATATTGACGATATCGGATATCGATATCGATAATATCGGATATCGATATCGAATATCGACGATATCGGATATCGATATCGAATATCGACGATATCGGATATCGAATATCGACAATATCGGATATCGATATCGAATATCGACGATATCGATATATCGACGTCGATATTTTTGCGATATCGATTATCGATATAAGATGATCGCACAGCTCTATCTGCATCCAAGGCTTCATTCATCGCTCTAGGGTCGATTTTATTTCTTTTGTGTTCACCTTTGCTCCTAGGCATGGTGTAGGGTTACCGTAAATCATGAAAACGGAATCATTGATGTAACTTATAAAGCTAATGTATGTAAAGCTAATGCTACGTCACTAAAAATAACCATCCACAAATTCCAATTGAAAACAAGATGTGCTTATACTTACCGAACAACACAGATTCGATTGTGAATTATCCAAATTCAGTTGTCACGAACACACTCAAAAACATTGTTGTTCAAACTGGCGACTTTGCTAACAACGATCTTGCACGCGGCTGAACGCAGGGTTGCTAAGTTGAAGCATTTGGGAGAAAATCTGAATGTTTCAAGGTACACAATGCTCAAGGTACAACAGTCTCCCCTACTATGAAAAATGTGAAGAGGTATTGTTATCTTGAAAGAAAGATTGTCGTTATCCTAGAATGCATGGATATACATACCTAAGAGTCTAGCATATATTTACTCCAACTAATAATTGACCTAGCTACATGAAATTTCACACCATAACAGCAGCAACTACAAGCTTAATAGTTGTCATGGCAAAAATTTGCTTCGTCTTCGTACATGTTTACCTCTTAATAACATTCCTGCTACCTTTCTTTACATTTACGTTCTCATAGTAACCAAATGATCAAATATATTTTATTGTATACTTTTTTCCTGGTTATAAAGAAAGTTCGCAATTAAAAGAAGTGCTTGAGTTTGATTTTTAACGACTCGTCAAGATCTATAATGATTTTAATCGGATAAAGAAACATAAAGTTATATTAAGAAGGAAACGTTCTACATATCTACAACATTTCCATTATTTTGCATTTTTATTTCGTAGTTAAAAATAAGAGGGGAAAAGTAGCTCTCATCCTCAAGTCTTTGTTCATGAATAAAATTAATTTCAACATTTCTTTTCATTTCGCGATATGTGATTTTTATTGTTATTATTATTATTACATCTAATCGATTTACCCTTAATGTGGAAACTTAAAGGGCTGAGAATTATTAAAGAGATACACTATTCAATACAAGGAACGAAAAGAAAAAATCTGTGTAACTTAATTTTCAATTTAATTTCAGTTCCCTCGGAAAGAGAATATTTAATACTGATTTTCACTAAGATTTTTTTTTTTTTGTTCTTTCAATCCTGATAAAGAAAATGAAGGTCTTTGTGAACGAAATCAATTCAATTGTTCCTCGTAATTAGATTTACTAATTTCAAGGTTTTTAATTCGCCATGAAAAAGAATATGATCGATTATTTTATTTTAAATTTACGTTATTCATGTATTTTGCTTTCCAATTGTGGTATTTAGTATTTTAGACGTAATATCTGTCAGTCTCTCTCTGTCGAGTGTCAAAAGTATGAAAGCAAAAACTAAGCGTAATTTTTTTGTTATGTGTTTAATATCCCAAGAATAGGGTTCATCTCCGCCATCAGTACACTATAGAAGCTGGAAGTGAAGATCTAGTACTTCTGGTTATGATATTGATATTGACACAGAGCAAAAATGGTATAAGATTGTGATAACAGTATTTTTGGGATGGTCTAAGCATTCCAAGAGTAAATTCAATCTTCTTCATTATGCTTCTATTAAAACTGATAAAGATGAATTAACCTGGCTTTATGATTATTGCGACTTTAACGTTAAATTTCTATAGAAAGAACATGGTAAGAGATAGAGAGAAGTTGTTTATTTTTTCCCCGAGATGGAGTGGGTCAGTGGATTGTGAGTCAACAGGACCCACAGCACACCGTGACCCACTCTGACCCATCAGCCCACTAGGTCATAGCGACTCACTCTGTTCAATGCATTGTAGGCAGCATCTTCTGAACACTGGTGAACTTGATTACGTTGTACTTTAAAAGCTTCCATTTTTCTTCCCTTTTAATTCGTTTCTATTTACGTATCTGAGATGAATATATCTTAAGTGAAAAAATAATTTCATGTACTTTCGGATATTGATATTTGTAGTTGTAATAATAGCAATAGTACTTAGTACTTGGCTTTCGAGACAGAGTCGAATTTTGTGACAAATACTTTACCACTTTATATCGTAAAGGTCAAATCCACCAGTATTGTAACAGAGAGGTGCTTGAGCGATTGACCGTAGCAATTCAACTTCCGATTAGTGATAGTTTCACAGTCTTGTTTTATTACAAGTGTAAACAGTGGTGCTATTCTAATGTTTTAACAATCGGTTCTCTAGTAAAATGGGGATAGGCTGGAACACAATTTCAAGTATGTAACGGCAATGACAGACTATTGACGAAGCCACTCAGTGGTTGTCTTGAGTCAGTAGGAGTTTGGCAGACGTGGAAGGCAGATCGCAATGGCCGCGAGAATTGTTTCTCCCGTTAGTTGTGAAGTGCGCGGTGTGATACGATTTTTGTTTGCAAAAGGAACTTCTGCTGCTGATATCCATCGAGAATTGTGCTTAGTGTATGAACCTACCATGAATATTTATGTCTGCCATGATTATGTAATGCCTAAAAGTATTGTCAATATATTGAAAAAAACATATGGTATGGGGTGGCCTGGTCGAATGTAGATAGTGCATAGAGTGATGATTTTGGTGCGAAAATATAGCGTGACTATAAATACTCGGGAAGGTTATGTGGCTTTGGAAAAGAATGGGTGCGTACAGGAATATTGTGATATGTTCCAATTGCACTGCCTCCATTTGCTCGTTGGTATGGTCTAGAGCAATCATGACGGTGTAGTTGAAACTGTGGAAAAGAGACATGATGTGTAGGTTTGAGATAGGTTTCGTTCAGAGCAAAAGCCTGTATTTGTTCCTCCTTTAGGAGTTGTTCAAAAACTGCTTTGTGAGTGAGAAGAGATCGGATATTAAGGAAGAGGAAAGTGACTGCCATTAAGAGTGACAGTGTTTCAGAAGTTGTTTGGCGTTGGTTGTGAATTATAGAGATTGCCATTCTGGATCTGTTTTAGTAGATGTGACGGAAAAGTGAGCATGTGGACCGGTGTAAGTAGCAGAAAGTTGTAGGCCAAATAATTGTTGAGCAATGTGATCGACCTGCATAAGAATGTGTGGGCGTAAGAAGGGGTGGATATTTTGAAGAATAAGAGCGGTGAATCGGAGTAAGACTTCTGCCGTGATGAGTTCTCGTAAGGAGTTAGCAGGTGGTGTAGCGGAATCGGTCGTGCGGATGGGAACGGATAGTTCAGGCTTATCCGTTGGTGGAGCAGGTTTTTGATGGCATTTATAGCTATAGGTTGGGTGTTGTTGAGGGCAGGTATTACATAGAGGTGGTGTTTTAAGGTTAGGACAGTTGTTAGTGGTATGGTCCTCATTGCAATGTCCACAGCGGGGTGAGTTTGGACAGTTTTGAGTCAAATGGGAGGCATATGTTTGACATCTTTCGCAGCGGATAGGAAGGGGTGGTGAAGTGCAGGATTGTTCTACTCTATGGCGTCTGCGATAGATATAGGCACCATTTTGAAGCAGATCGTCTACTGTTTCCTTAGATGCTGTGAGAACTCGAACGAGATAGGTGGGACCTGACTGACAATTGATGCGAATGCATTTGTGTACTTCATAACATTCGAGTCGTAATTCGTCAAGAATTTCTTCGTCGGAATGTGCTGTGGAACGCTTTTATCACCACTGAGAACATGGGTTGGCCTCGAGGTGGCGGTGGTTGTTTTTTTCTGGTTTGAGAGAGAGCTAGAATGTTAGCTTTGCACCAAAAATGTGAAAGCCTGCTTTGTTCGTAATTGTAGTAACGAAGTTTTGGTCTGGATTTTTGATGATGATTTCGTTTCTAGTGAAGATGATTTCTGATACATTAGCTCGCGGATAGTATTTCGTAAGTTGAAGTAGGATACGTTTAGGATGAGAGTGTTTGGTGTCAGCATTAGTGAGAAGATAATTAAAGATTGCTGGAGGTTGGTTTGACGCGATGTCCATAGCTAGATCATAGAGGACACTTTCGGATGCTTGACTGACAGGAGATCTTGATCGAGGACGAGGTTGTTTTCTCTGATTTTGCAATTGTAGTGCATCACCTGGTCGTTTTTGAGAATTGGGACTCACTTTGCGTTTTCTCGATTTTAGGCGTTTACGTTGTTTTGAATATTTCAGCATGTATTTGTCCTATCAAATTGAAAATTGCTGGGCGTCTTCAACTCGTGCAGAGCTAAAACTTTGATCTCTTAACATTTCTTCCTAAAACCACTTGAAGGGGGTGAAATCAGGGTGTGCAGTAGCAACATTTTTGGACATTGAAAACATGTTTGGAAAGGGAAAATAACTGACGTAGAGGTCTGAATTTGCGTGCGCATGTACTCCGAGGTTATAAGTTAATACACAAAAATTTACAGACCTGTAGCTGCTACCAAAGGTATGAAAAAATCGTAAAATTGGGGAATTATGCCAATTTAGCATATTTCACTGTCCAATATCTTCACTGGGCCTGGATAAAAAAATCTCAAATTTTGGGAATAGTTAGTCCTGTAGTATATCATAACACACAACAAAGCGCGTTTCGTGTTTTTGGGCAGAAGGCCGTCAAAGTATTAAGTAATAACGTTTTCATTCCGCAGTCAGTGTTTACAGCTAGTAAGTGTTCACTGACTTGAGAATGTAGATCAAACGAAAGGACAACAGTCTCCTGCATGAGTTCAGTTAAAACAAGAGTAAACATGATTGAGTATCAGTGATATAGCAAGCAGCAAGAGCAAGGAGTACTTACGGACTTTTTGTCAAGGGTGCATTTTGACTGTTCGCCTTCTGTTGATAGCGGCATCCTTCACCAGTGCTGCTGTGGGTGTGATAAGACAGTGTTAAAACTAGAGGAAAGAAACGAGCTTGTCAGCCTTGACTGGACTAACCATTCATCCTACTTTATTTTACTTCACAACAACAAATTTCCAGTTGAATTTATGAACAAAACACCTCCTAGAGTATAACGTCATTACTTAATACTTTGATCCCCTTCTGCTTAAGAACACAAAACGCGCTTTGTTGTGTGTTATGGTATACTAAAGGACTAACTATTCCAAAAATTTCAGATTTTTTTTATCCAGTCCCATTGGAGATATTGGATAGCGAAATGTGCTATATTGGCATAATTTCCCAACTTTACGATTTTTTCCAGGCCTTTGGGAGCAGCTACAGGTCTATAAATTTTTGTGTATTAACTTATGACCCCGGCTACATGCACACACGAATTCAGACCTCTGCATCAGTTGTTTCCTCTTCCGAAACATGTTTTCAATGTCCAAAAAAGATTTTACGAACAAAACACCTCCTAGAGTATGACGTCATTACTTAATACTTTGACCCTCTTCTGCTCAAAAACACAAAACGCGCTTTGATGTTTGTTATGGTATACTAAAGGATTAACTATTCCCAAAATTTCAGATTTTTTAAAATCAATGTCCATTGGAGATATTGGACAGTGAAATATGCTAATTTTGCATAATTCTCCAACTTTACGATTTTTTCAAACCTTTGGGAGCAGCTACAGGTCTGTAAATTTTTGTGTATTAACTTATGTTCCCGGACCACATGCATACACAAATTTAAACCTCTACGTTAGTTGTTTCCTCTTCCCAAACATGTTTTCAATGTCAAAAAATGTTGCTACTGCAGACCCTGATTTCACCCCCTTCAAGTGGTTTTAGGAAAAAATGTAGAGATCAAAGTTTTAGCTCTGCACGAGTTGGAGACGTCCAGCAATTTTCAATTTGGTAGGACAAATACATGCTGATATTTTCAAAACAACGTAAACGTCTAAAATCGAAAAAAAAAAAAACGCAAATGTCGACAGGCGTTGCGTCGCCATGGAATGTTGTAAAAAATAATTAATTGTGTTTTGAAGTACCCTAATATAGGATCAACATTCATGAAAAAATTAAATTTTTTGGAGATGGTCGAAAAGCTCTGCCTTTACCACTTTCAGACATTCCTCTTAAATTCTTGTTGCTGTGATTTGCTTTTGAAACATTTGTTCATTTTGTGAGTCTCCGAAATTCTCCTACTAACGTCAAACTCTTCGCCTTAATATTTTGAAGTTCTACAAGGATTTCATTCTTTAAGAAAAGACATGATGTGAACAACGGACAAGAATACTGTGCTGTCTACGAGCTTCAACCGACAACTACTATAGAGAGCTCTACAATGAATGTGGATGCCATCTACTATTATGTTGCTTTTACACCGTCAAAAAAAGCTTGAACCAGACCATTCAATACCTCAAATTTACACGTTTAAAGGAATATTGTTCAAGACACTTGAACAACAGGGGCGTCATTTAGGGAGGGCAGGAGGGGGCAATTGCCCCCCCCAAGAGTTTGAGGAATACATATGCTTTAATAGATTGTCTACTAATACACTAGCACAAAACGTGAGATTCTTATGTCAGTGGTGCTCTTGCCCCTCCCAAGCGAAGTCTGAAATGACGCCCCTGTTGAACAAGAGTCTCGAATGAGCTTGAAACAACTTTTACACGATCATAGAGGTATTGAATCATATTTTGTCTAGTTGTTGGTAACTGGGAGTCCAAAACAAGTTACCGAAACTATGAAAAGAAATGAAAGCGAAACTCCATACTGATTTAGTTCAGACCAGCGCATGGATAGCTTGCTATAATATTAGCTTTTCTTTCCTAAGTTTCTGCAGATACTTGTAATTTAATAGATTATATTAAATCGTTCAGAAAATAAGTCAATTAATTTTGTAGCAACGAAATCGAGTTTTTACTATGTATTTAGTCCCTTTTACATTAAATGAGGGTTAGATTAGCTTACATTAAAAGAGTAAAGTGCTATCTTAGTATAAAATCATTCCCTGTACTAAGCTTTTTTAAATAATATGATTCTTCTCATGGCGTACTGATGACAGAATCACACTCAATAAAAATAAAGAACTGTTCCCCAAAGTTGTGTGTATCACGAGGCAATGACTGCCTTTTTATGTTATTTATGCTATGACGAAGATAGTTTAAAGAAAAGGCTGAAAATACAGGAAACCAAATGAAGGAATGATAATACCTTTTTTCAGCTAGTGGACTTACCGCCGATATCTACATCAGACTTTCTTCACAAACCTATCCCGTATTTGGTACTAGTTAAGAATAACCGTTCAAACAAATAGTAATTTTACTGTTAAAATGTGTGAGTGCGTATGAAAGAGGACTGTCTGAAATAATAATTTCCACTGTCGGAACATGCTTGTATAATGTAGGAAATCAGTATTTTATGTTTAGAACTTTAAATTATTACAAGGGCTATACTTGAGTTCAAATGAGTGAATACGATGTCAAAGGTTTGTTGCACTATTCTAATTTATTATTTATTATTCTTCTGTTTCTTGCACTATAACCTCCGTTGATGACGCGCCTGCTACCTACAGATGTACTCTCGAGCGGGCCCCCTTCTATGCTTCTATGACATTGTTAGATAGTATTCTCGATTTTTTTGTACTTTCTTATATGTGGCATATGTCAGGATGCGTATTTGTACCTTACGGGAAAGCCCTCGTAAAATTAATCTGCACACATGAAAGCAACCTCTACCTCTACGTGTGGATTTCGTGATAAAATAATTACATTACAATAAGATAACATATAATCAGTTCCAAGGTACTTCAATTTGCGAGTATATTATCAATGTGTACGTAATTATTTAAATATTTGATATCATCTCAGATTAATAACATTACAAAACGTTTTATTAAATCAAGAAATGTCAGTTATATATTTCTTATTTGACGGACTCTTTTTTCTTAATCTACACCCGATATTAAATTCTTAAATTAATACTTATATTTCTCATTGCCTCAAAATTTAACTACAGTTATGGGCATGCAAGCACTGTAACTAAATAAATCGTGTATATTATCAACAAAAAATACTAACAATATCTTCCAGCGAGATATTAGCTTTTGTATATTATTAATGTACACTTGGAAACTCAAATAATTATGGAAAAGAGTAATGCAAATATATTTATTCAACAACTGCCGCTGTCATACTTGTTTTGTAGTCTCCTGCACTCAAGTCGAACGCTAATCGGCTATCGAATGCTCTTGAATTGGATTGTTTAAAACAGGACCGAAACGAAATTTCTTGAATGAAACTATTGAATTCAAGACAAAATGACGTCAGCACTGACGTCTTTTTCATCAAATAGTCTTGAATGGTCTTGAACAAGAGTCTTGTTCAAGCTTTCTTGGATCGTCTACAAGCAGTATTAGAGATGCTTCCGAAGTTTTCAGCTCAAGTGTGAACATTATTCGTACGTTGATCATTTATCTGAAACTTTTTTTTAAATACATACATATATAAATTACATAATAAGTAGTATTAGACACTAATCTTTCAGTGCTTGTGAGGTTATTATTATTACTATTGTGAAAGTAGATAAAGTTACTTCAGTACAAGAAAAGTCCAACATGTATTTAAAATTCGAGTAAAGCTTATAAAGTCGAAACTTCTTTATGGTGAAAAAAATTTCCACTATTGAAAGTTTGAGGTAAATTGTTGTTTTTCTAGATAGTCCTGAGGAAAACTGACATAATTTTCTGTGAGACTATTGTTTAGTTCAAATAATAAAGTCACGTAAGGAATCCAATCTGGATTCAAAACGAACAAACGAAAAGCTAAAAAAATAATTGTTCATCGTTGGGCATTCTAGTGTTAAAAAGAAGTTGGTCACCATGGGGAAACCTAATGGTAAGCGTCTCTTCCTGTGAAATTGAGTTACTAGGCGGAACGGGTTGGGATTTGAACCATAGAGCAGCATGTAGGTAATTTAATTTCGGAAATATACCTGCCACTTTCACGGGAAACGTGTTTGTTGTGTCATTGCATTGAATTTTATGAGAACTTGAATCTTATTTTTCAGTTTACTCTAAAGTTAGAAATTGTCACATACCACTATGTTTCCCCTAGTCACTCATATTTTCAACAAAACTGAAAATAGATGTATGAAATGTTTGTGTTATTTACACAACCACGAAACACTATTGCCATTTACGTATAATAGTACTCACACTGGATAATTTTTGATTTACAAACATTGCATTTGTTCATTTCCTAATTTATTCCGTTGATAGCAGTCAGGCGGAGAATGTATCATTTCTTCCATTTCATTAACCAACAATGGAAATGTGTTTACATATAATCAAGTACCATGTTTGGCCAGATCTTTTAACAGTTTGTATAACTACTACTGTTTTTTCTCGCCGATAAATTATTGAAGTTAAAGCATACACATGTGAAGTAATATTCAAAATATGTTCACATCAGTAATAATTCACAAAGTTAACTTTAAAATCATTAAACAATAATAATTATAATTACCATACTTTATTTTCAGAGTTGCGAACAGCTCATACGCAAAAATAGAGCACTTTGTTAAAACCTGTATACAATCAATTACAACAGACCAGAAAATTGTATAGTACAGGGTGTCCGAGAAGTCCTTCCCTGATTACAGAAATTGATAACTCAGGCTAGAAATAAGATAGAAATATGAAACTGATGTTGAATTGTTTACAAACTATAAAAGTTTTTGTCTGTGTTAGGTTTGTCCTGTTTTACCAAGTCTCAATTTTTTTGTTTTAGGTTTGTAGTACGTAAGTAAGAAGCCCAAGAAGCCATGCCAACCAACCAGGAGAAGGCACAGTGTGTCCTGTGGTACCATGAGACACGATCACCAACCACGGTGCAGAGACAGTTCCAGATAACATTTGGGAGGACTCCACCTGATATCAAGAGCATTAAAGCCTGGTATGAGAAGTTCAAGAACGCAGGGTCGGTTGCTGACCTTCCGAGGTCTGGTGGAACCAAGAACCTCAGCAGACACGCCTAATGTGCTACGTGCTACCAAGGGTGCTCATGTGGAAGTGTACTGATGTGACCAAAACTTTTATAGTTTGTAAACAATTCAACACCAGTTTCGTATTTCTATCTTATTTCTAGCCTGAGTTATCAATTTCTGTAATCAGGAAAGGACTTCTCGGACACCCTGTATATAATGCATATAAGAATTGTTGACTCAGCAGGTAAAGGCCTTTGTCGAGAGGTTAATATATATTCAAACTACAAGATTCAAGCTGATTTATAAACTAAGATTAAAATCAATGCAAACTAAAGTTCCATTTTATCATAATTTAAAATAATCAATCAACCTTGCTTAAAATTGCATATCCGGCATGGAAAAGATTTTCTCGCTTGATTGTTATATTTCAATAAAGGATTGGTTGTTTGAATAAAATATTCTGAGGTAAATGATTTACTGAAGATGCATAATAATAGTAAAATCAAGATTTCCAGTGAGATCTCTTGTCATAAATTTAAAACAGTTTAATTTTTGTAATAAAAACTCTGTTACTTTTCTTAACATAAATACATTTTAAATTGTTGTAGGACGTTGTCATTCTTCACAGTATTTCACATTTTGAACTTATTGTAACTAATGTCAATCGATTCCTTACACTTTAAATCAGCACTTTTACTCCTATATTTTTAAAGCAATATTTGCTACTTTATCCAATACCATTTGAATAAGAGATTTGTCAAATAAACCTTTCCAATAGTAATTGAAGTCTCCAAAAATTCAATCAACAATCGTAGTCATGTGAATAATAATATGTTTTTAATATATATATATATATATATATATATATATATATATATATATATATATATATATATATATATATATATATATATATATATATATATATATATATATATATATATTAGCCTTATAAAATATTTCTGTACAGCTTCAATTTTGTTTACAAGTGTATTAGATAAACTGTTCCAGACGACTGAACCAAATTCAAGTTTGAATCTTACAAGTGTTAGGTACAAACAGAATAAATCATAGGCTATTGATTAAATATAAAACCCATGGCCTTTTTCGTTGATTGCACTTTATCATTTACATGATTACCATATGTCAATTGTTTGCCATACATAATACCAAGAGCTTTAATTTGTTTATCATTGCCCCATTAATTTTATATTTACTGACAAAATATTGAGTTTTATTTGTGAATGTCGTATATTTTTCAGAACATTCTATTTGAATCATTTTGAACATTCTCGACTGTGCGAGTAAAAGCATAGAAGAATTGTTTTTATCCAACAAGAGTTTACTGTTTGATGTTCCTGGTTCTACCAGAAAAATTAAGAGGATATAGTTGCAATTGCGGTGGAAAATTTACTTAATGATTGTTTGCAAACTATTTCCCACTTAGCAAAAGTGAATGGAAGCGAGTTGTTGTTAGGACTGTAATAGTTTACAAGCCAGTATTGTAATATTAATCCAGATTTTAGTGAAAAATTTGAAGATCCACAAGAAAAAGAAGTGTATTAAGTTGTGTTAAATACAAGTAATGATGATGGTTCAAATGGAAGTGTGACATTTGAAGATAAAGACGAAAAGGCTGAAACTGACTGTGGTACTAAAACAAAATGTTTCAAATGTCTCTCCTGTGCATTTCCTATTCTGTATGAACTCGTGTCACAGTCTGGTTATTTAATGATTTATATGCTGTTTTTAAATCCATAATAACCATTTCATCCACTCAGGTGACCTGTGAGCGAGTTTCTTCGCAAGTGAAAATTATATAATAAAACAACCCGACGTAAATCTTTATTTAAGTGAAAACTTACTATCTTCTTTAGTATTAATGAATATCGAGAGAGACTTGTTTATGAATTTGGATAAAAGTAAAGTTATTGATGAAATTACGCTGAGAAGCAAAATGTTGAAACAAAAGTTAATATGTTATGTTTCTGCCACTTTGTAGTTCAATTTTACAATTGTGTGTTCTATGATATTGTAATCATTTATTAGTAATAATTCAGTAATTTATTTGTGTGTATTAATATAGAAGGAGTGTCGGGAAAGTAGGTACAGTTTTTTTTAAAAAAATAAAACAATAAAAGTTTTGTTCAAGCCAAATTTATTTTTACATGAAAGAACACATGTTAAACTCGACATAGTTTCCACCAATGTTCAAACACTTGTCAGAGCGGGTGTCCAAACCCTCAAAGAAACATCTCGCCAGTGTCTGTCAAGTACGCACCGTTTCGTTTCAACGCCACCGCAGCACTAGTGTCGGCGCTCTGCGCATGCGCGCTAGTTTCACTAATTGATTTCCTCTCCACTGACGTCAGTACGGTTGTTATTGCAAGTGTGCTGTGTCCTGTGATCGTTTACAATGTTTAAATCAATTGCTGAACTCACCGACTGAGAGATTCGTTCTGTTTTTGAATGCAAGGTTTCGGTTAAGCCGGCCGAAATTCATCTTCAAATTGTAGAGACTTACGGAGAAAATGCAATGAGTGATGGCGTGGTGCGAAAAGAGCTGAGGTAGTTCAATGAAGGGCGGACAAATGGCCACGACGCAAAAAACGCTATGGTTGTCTTCACTGGCGGAATGTTTCTTAGAGCAAGGTTTGGACCAATTAGTCACCCGCTATGACAAATGTTTGAACATTGGTGGAAACTATGTCGAAAAATAGTTTAAGGTGTACTCTTTCATGTAAAAATAAATTTGGCTTGAACAAACCTGTTTTAGTATTTTGTTTTCAAAACGGTACTTATTTTCTGGACACTTACCTTCCGGTATGTCTAAAGTAGATTTCGCTTTGCTAATTATACCAACATTTTTGTCTTGTTACAGTTATGTGGTCAGATAAATGTTGTAATACACTGTAAATATTAGTCATTACTTTTCATAAAGTAAAATAAATTGCATACAACTTTACAGGTTTCGCCTATTTTTACCACTCTATTATATGACGACATGATGAAATTATGCAACACATTTGTCTATTTTACTCATATCTTTATCACATCATACGGAACAGTTGTGAACTGAGTTATGTCGAAACTTATGATTTATATCTATGTCATATTGCTTAAATATTTCTTACTTTGCCATTTATCGTTATATAAAAGATTTAAAATACAGTGAAATTCCTCTAAGTTGGACACCTGCGATTCCTTCGAAAACTGTCCAAGTTAGAGGGGTGTCCAAGATAAAGGGGTAGAGGTTTGTATCATAACCATGTTACGTAAAAAAGCATCCTACACTACTACATGCATCAATACGCTATATTGTAAGCAGAATACTTACACATTATGTTGATACGGTTGAATATTCTTACAATATCTTTATGTAGAAACATCTTGAATTGAACTGTGCAATACAATACAGGTTACAATGCAGTTTATAATGTATCTTAGCACTTGACTAACACTTAACACTTGAACTATAGCATACACAGTAATAAACACACAAACACAAACAAGCAACATTCAGAAGAAAATATATAACTCTGCAGTATATGACTGTTTTATGTAATTTTAATTTTTCTTGAAGAATTGTTTCCTATGTTAGTTGTCCTTCATCCGTATATTTTCAACTAGAGATGCGCACGAGACAAGATTTGTGGCTGTCTCGTCTCGAAAATGTGCTGTAAAAGTGATGTCTCGACTCGAAAAATGTATATTTCTCTATTGGAAGAGCCGTGTCTCGACTCGAATCTTGTCAGGAAAATCCTGACTCGACTTGTCTCGTGCGCATCCATATTTTCAACTAATTTTCTCACACTAAATATAGCTTCGACTAGCCCTGGCTCACTGTTTGGAAAGTCGTAACTTTCAAGTTCGTCTAACATTCAACAACTTTCTGGTGCATAAATTTTTCTCGAGAAGCTTCTTGAATTGCTTCTGCTTCATCCACGCCTTTCTCTTCTTCTCAATGATTTCTTTTGCAATGTTGACAACACCTATTTCATTACCTTACTTTCGGTGGAGTTTTCAACTTCATAATGAACAAGATCATCGTCAAAATGTGTAATATTTTGAACTACAATATCGCTTGGATGGTTCTCAGGAATAACCCTCAATTCATCTTCTATTTCATCTCAGTAGCTTCTTGAATTTCGCTCCCTTCTAAGTCGACGGAAAAGCCAGCATGTTTGAAGCTTTTCTGAATTGTTGATTTCTAAATGTATTTCCAAGATCCAGAAGTCCAGCATACTGCATCCAGAACTATTATACTCTGTGTAAAATCACTTATGCTTTCAGTGTTTTCTGTTAATCTTATAAGAGCACGGAGTCATTTTTTCTGTAACGAAGTTTTACGGTTTGAATGATACCTTTGTCCAAGCTTCGCTAGCTAGGTTCGGGGAGAAGAATTTAACTTGTCATTTGACAAGTTAAGATCTACTTGACTTTTGGCGTTACCAATAAATAAGAGAATTTTACGATTTGCGCGTCTCATTTGCAAATTGGTGTCTTTTAACCACTTCGAAAATATGTTTGAGGTCATCCAGGCTTATAATTGAATTAGAATGCCAATAAACCGGAAGATCACTTACACCAACTTTGTTTTTCTTAAAAGCGAGAGGATTTGCTGCTTTTCCAATAACACGTGGTTTCAATTTGTCACTATTTGCACTACAACACAGCAAAACCATAATTCTTTCTTTCGATTTCTTTTCTCCTTTACAACGGTCTCCTTTTTCCACGAGAGACCATGTAGGCAATTGCTGGTAAAAGAAACCGCTTTCGTCCGAGTTGAAAATGTTCTTATTTCCATACCCGTCCGTAACAGTAGGCAGCATTTTCTTGTAATCTTCTCCAGCTTGAAAATTTGCAGAGGCAGACTGTCAACAAAGAACATTGAAATTTATGTTGTGACATTTACGCCAATGAAACCTAACCATCCATTGCTAGCTACGAAGTTACTAACATTTAAATTAGCAGCAATTCCTTTTACTTTCTCTTGAAGTATAGTTCCATTTACAGGGATATTTTTGCGCGACAAAGACGAAAAAAATTGATTTCCATATCATTTGTGTGGTGTTTTACGTACACGTGTCCTTCGAGCGCTACAGTTTTCTTCCCATGATTTTACAATATGAAACGTTTTTTGTTTCTGTTAGTATTCGATATTGTACTTCCTTGACAAGAGTTAGGTGGTAGAGCAGCATTATGCTGAACCTCGCCCGCTTGAATAAAGCCTTTTTTCAATTCAATTCAATTCAATATTGTCGATTTTTGAAAACCGAAATTTATCTGCTAATTTCCTACAGCTGTCACCATTATTCAGGGGTGCCCACAGAGGGGGGCTATGACGCAAACTGCGTCATTGAAATATTTGGGGGGATTAAAATCTATATAAAATATGTTTGAGGGGGTGTTAAAATTAATCGAAAAGAAGATTTTTTCATGGAAGAACACCTACGGATAGACAATTGGGGGGTGCGTAATGGACATAAGGGGGGGGGCACAACGATCGATTACCTTTTCCTTTTTTTCTAATGTCAGTTCCTTCAAGTTCCGCTTTCTGACTTTTACAACTTCAAACGTCTTCTGACGCCGATCACACCACAGACAAAACTCTAATGTTTAGTTTGTACAGAATAAGGAATTTATTGCTGGCCACTCTACCTGTTCTCGAAACTTCATTGTTTTCTTCAGAAAATAGTTAATTTGTTCTTCTCCCTCACCCACCATCTCTTCTCGGAATTCCAGCAATCTTATCTCACAGATCATCGGAGCGTAATCTTTCGTCAACAGTTCATTCATTCTCCTCTACATCTGTGGTGTATCTTTTATGTGTCCAACTTACTTGTTAGTTTTAAATTTGTGTCCAAGATGCAAGATAGAGGGGTCCAGGTTACAAGGGTAATCAATAGGAACTTTTCTGGTTCCGAAGAAAAGTGTCCAAATTATAGGGGTGTCCAAGATAAAGAGGTGTCCAAGTTGAGGGGTTTCACTGTAATTCATGAACATGTAATCATCATTATCGCAATTTCCAAAGATACGCTCTGAAAAGTTTCTCGATCGAGGGGCCCTCAGTCAATTGTAGTCCAGGGCCCATGGTGGTACCAGACCGGCATTTACAAGTTTTTTTCTTATAAATATCTTTTTGTGTTACTGAATAAGAAAGTTATAGTTTCCATACAAATTAAATACCGCAATAGTAGATTTATTTTCCACTATAATCTTAAAAAAAAAATCCCTGACTTCCTTTAAACACAATCTTTTATCAATGCAATAAATACAAAATCAACACATTATATAGAAAAAGGCTGCAAAGTAAAATGACAATAAAGAATTATAAGCCAATTAATTATCATTATTATAAGAAATTCTCGTTGTGTTCCTTGTCTTTCTACAACCAACTTAAACCTTTTGAGAAGATTGTATAACATTCCAGGATACAGTGAAGATTTTCTCTTTTATAATTAGGATTAAAAGAATCAAATTTGGTTCGTCAAACTTAAGACAAAAGAAAATACAGTAAAATTTGAAGTAAGTTAACGTGCTGCCTGGAAAACAAATTCTACTGTATGTTGAAACCAGAATTAAAAAAAAAAAAAAAAAACTTTCAGGTAAATGAAAATGGCTTTTATTTTGTTTCAGTATTCAATGGTAACGTAAAAGCAAATGTTGACATTTCTGCAATAATTCTTGTTTTATTTATTTATTTATTTTTTCTTCCTTTTCGTTATGTTGCTCCTGCAGTAAGTGGTGTTTTCGATGGTTGTCTGGAAACACAGGATGTTGATGTATCTCTTCGTGTGTGGGGGCTGTGTGTAGTGTACACTTTTGCAAACTCATTGAAAGAATAATCCGACGTTCCTTCGCGACAAATCCTCTGAGCTTGGACGACAGGACGTCGTCATTCGGTCGCCCAAGAAACGCCCACTTGGAGAGAAGATCACCTCGCCACGACACCACAGCAGGGGAGAACTAAGTTTCTATCTTTTCTGTTTCTTCTGTCTCTTTTATTTATTTCTTTTTTTTTTCCAGAACCACAAGTTTCCTTTTGTTGTGGATTTTTCCTTGTGAACATGAGCAAATTTTACGATTCCTTGAATGCGATCGAAGTATAATGACAAATTCAATATATCAAAGCTGACGGTTTAAAATTGAAACTTCTTATTGTTGTCTGCCAACGGTTCTACAGACCTAAAAGTTTACCTCTATATGAGTTCGAGTTTTTGTGTTTTAGGGATTAGGATTAGGAATTGCAAAGTGTCCTATATTTATGTACATGATGTGTCAAAGACTGCAGTAAAGAAACTAGCAACATAACTTGAACACAAAATTGAACATAATCATATTCCTCTTTTACCTTTCCTTACAAGGATTTTAATCTCTGTTCTCCATGGCACGATCCACCAATGTACCATCCAAATCCATACACGCCTGGAGACGAAGCGCAACGTTGTCACAAGCAGCTTGTGACCCGTACTGGTATCTTCTGGAACTCTTCTGTGATAGCTTCCCGTAGTTCGGCCAAATTACGTATGTGATATTGATGTATTTTGTCCTTTAAAACACCCTATAAGAAAATATCAGGTGGTGTTAAATCAGGAGAGCGAACGGACTACTTCAGAGACCTGCGTCGACCAATCCAGGGCTCGTAAAAGTTCCGTTCATCCTGTCTATCATACACTAACTGTTCTACCGGTTCTAAGTACAGTGACCGTTATTCCCACTCTAAGGCTACACAGTGTTGGTATATCGAAACATTTTGTCCCGTATTACAAACACTACAGTCAGTCAATCATCATATAAATAATTATGGGACACCCGGTATATTTTTTGGGTATTCGCAATCTACGGTCATTTTAGCCCGTCGCATAGGAGGGATGACGTCTTTCGGTGATAACACTATCCCGGGAATAGGGGAAGGAAGAAGGCAAAAGGGAAAGAAGAAAGCGGCCTGGGATATTCATGTTAGGTACCACCTCAGTATTTGCCTGGTGTAAGTGAGGAAACTCCCGGGTAAAACCTCCCTCAGGATGGCTGACCTGAAAAGCTTTTACAATTTTTCGATCCAGTGTCCCCACTGGGAATCGAACCTAGACCACTCCACGTTTAATGAATTGCTTTCCTATGCATCACCAAGGTTATAAAGTACGGAATCGACTATTAGGTCAGACGCACATTGACCAGAAGGACAAACAAGGACAGGTAGATGGAGACATGAAAGGACGCGGAGAGAGAGAGCTTCGAGTGCATTTACTGTGTGTCACACAATGTTGTAAAGGCCTTTTTCTAGCATATGGTCGAGTGAATACACAGTACAGGGTTTTGTTGAATTGCTTATCGTACTGTACCTTAGGTCGGCTGTCTTCTATCTGGTCAATGCGCGTCCAGCCTTAACTAGGACTTCGAGCTATGACTAGAGTTTAAATTCAGTCTAACTGGTCTCTTCATAGACCATCATGCAAATTCACCCTCACGGTATAGGCCATTCCTCACTACAACATCTCGCCTCCACCAGAGCTGGACTACAGAACTCACTCCCCGACCCCGGCTATACAGTTAATGTTAACTTTTGTATGTAACGCTGTTACACACAAACACGTCTACTTTTTTAAAAAAAAAAATTGACAAATATATACATTGTTCTATATTGGTATATGTTCATTTCCAATAGACTCTGTAGCAATAATTTAGTAATTCGTACATTTAACAAAATTATGCAACTTTAAATCCAATTATTGAATATTATATAATAATATTATTATCGTATTATTATTATTATTATTATTATTATTATTATTATTATTATTATTATTATTATCGTATTATTATTATTAGTAGTAGTAGTAGCAGCAGCAGCAGTAGCAGTAGTAGTAGTAGTATATTTGGATTTGTGAACCATTCTGGATAACATTATGTTTATTATAAACCAAAAATTCGATTAATTCAGCAGATTTGAGAATCACAGCAACGCACTGCTATCCGCTTTACATTTTTACTATTTCGCTTTGAATAATGTGATTTGGAAAAGAATAGTTAACAACAGAGGTTATTATTGAAAGTTGTAAATCAGAATTGCATACACTAGAGACCTGCACGGGCGGGCCGACCCTGTTATTTCTTTGGGCCGGGCCGGGCTTGGACTGGCCGACAGTGATTTCTCTTCAGGTCGGGCTGGGCTGGTGCCGATCAATTGCAATTCTTTAATAATTATTGACTTTCGTTAAACGATAATTGGAATAAAGCCAAATGTTGAAGAAGTGTGTCCGTGAAAAATGTTACAAAGAATGCAATAGCTATTTGCAGTTTGTGTTGCTTAGCGGCTCCACTTTCACTATAGAGGATTGCAGGCATTATGCGGTAAATTGAGCTCTGACCTTGACCTTCACTGAACTCAAAATATAACAAGAAGGGGTGGGAATGTTTTGCCTATCGCTAAACAATATTGCCATCTTCACTTTATGCTAAAAATGAATTAAGTTAGATTTTTGTTACAGGGAATGGAGTTTTTGTTCTGTCGATGACAGGCAAAGTTCTAGGAGACAATGGTATCATTCAGAGGCAAGCGTCAGGTTGTAAACCAGAGTTTAGAAAAGGTTTCTGAGGTTAAGTCAAATTTAGTACTAAATTTTGAGAAAGATTGGGGCTCGAGCTAATTTTTTAAAAAAATTATCGGGCCGGGGTCGGGCCAAAAACTTTTAAAATTTATCGGACCCGGGCCGGGCTTGGGCCAAGAATTTTAAAAAACTTATCGGGCCGGGCCGGGCTCGGGCCGAAAATCTCCTAAACTTTTCGGACCCGGGCTGGGCCGGGCCTAGGTACGTTCGGGCTGGATTGGGCTCGGGCCGAAAAATTCGGCCCGTGCAGGTCTCTAGCATACACATGTGACCAAAGTGCAAAATCCTGGAGGCAGAAACGCAGTTAGGTTTGATGGTGCCCTAAGCTATTGATGGTAATGGAGCCCTTTATGTGTCCAGATGAACGAAGATACCTTATATATCTATACAAAAATGAAGAAACTAGTGATATTTTAGGAAGCAGACTAGCAGAAGGGGTCCCATTACTTACATCATAGGAGCCTACACAACACGAAGCACTGTTGCTGCATGTAGATTTTATTTTATTTGTATTTACTGTACTTTGGAAATGTACAGTTTTTACTTTTTCTTTTTAGGTTTTCAGGGCCCCTCAAAAGGAGTGGGGACCTAAGCTATAGCTTGTTTAGCTTATACGTAAATCCGGCACTGCCTGGAGGAGTTGATGGGGAATCATCTCAACTTAATTTTTGGGGAGAAAATTCCCCTTACTAGAAACTTACTGGGCGTGAATAAAATGATACTATTGTCAGAAGCTTGCAAATTAATTACAGTAATTCATATATAGAACTAATTAACACTTATATTTCATATGTAGGCCTAATTAATGGATGAACAACGGTATCCCTAACCCTTTGGGGTACTTATGGTACAATTTGTACCATACGGGTGTTTCATGGTACATTGCGTTATAACTCTCCTATTTGAGTTTTTACGTCCGTTTTTTTGGTTTTGTTTTGTTTTTCAAGTCTAGAGGCATTGTAGAAGACCTAACATATGGTTTCACACCTTCCTGCGTCAAGACATAGGAGGTGATGACGTCATAATTTTAAATATATATTTCCTTTTATGTTTTCTTTTTCGCCTATGTTCATTATTTTTTGGCGGGCTTATTTTTGCACGTAGAAGTTTGAAATTTTGCACAAACATTCAGTCCACCGAGTAGTATTTACCAGATTTTTTTTCAGATTTCTGCGTTAAAACAGGGGGGGGGGATCCAGAGGGGCAAAAAGTTGAAAAAAGGGATATTTGTACCAAAAATCCCTTTCTTCGGGATTTTCCCGCCTTAGATACATGATGGAGACATGTGAATGGTACTGCCTGAAAGGCAGTTCCATTCTGAAGAGAATGATGGGCGAAACATGACCCTAGGCTAATTAAGGAAGTGTCAGGAAATTTTTATCAAAATATACTTCTGTATAGGGAAATTTTAGACATTTTCGGTATTTTTTTGCGGGCTTATTTTTGCACCTAGAAGATTGAAATTATGCACAAACATTTAGTCCACCGAGTAGCATTTAACAGATTTTTTCCATATTTCTGTGTTAAAACAGGGGGTACAGAGGAGCTAAAAGTTAAAAAATGGATATTTTTACCAAAAAATCCCTTTCACGGAATTTTCCCGCCTTAGATACATCATGGAGACATGTGAGTGGTAACGCCTGAAAAGCAGTTCTATTCTGAAGAGAATGATGTGCAAACCATGATCCTAGGGTAATTAGGGATGTCTCAGGGAATGTTTAAAAATATCCCTCTGTACACGGGAATATGGGACATTGTCGGTATATATATATTTTTTGGCGGGCTTACTTTTGCACCTGGAAAACTGGAATTGTGCACAAACATTCAGCCCACCTAGTAGTATTTATCAGATTTTTTCAGATCTCTGCGTTAAAACAAGGGGGTCCAGGGGGGCTAAAAGTTGAAAAAAGGAATATTTAGGCCCAAAAATCCCTTTTTTCGGGATTTCCCGCCTTAGATACACGATAGAGACACGTGAATGGTACCGCTTAAAAGGCAGTTCTGTTCTGAAGAGAATGATTTTCGGATTATAGTCCTAGGGTAAATAGAGATGTCTCAGGAAATTTTTTACGTGAGATGATGGTGTTTTGTGGTAATTTGGGGCATTGTGGGGATTTTTGATAAAATTTCTTCCGCCCTTAGTATTCAAGATACAAACTTGAAATTTGGCACACACATTTAATATACCAAGTACTATTTATCAGATTTTTTTGAGATCTCTACGTTCACACAGGGCCGTTCAAGAGGGGCCCAAAGTGTGAAGAAAATATCCCTCGAAATTTTCCCTTTGACATCACTTTTCCCTCTCCTGGTATATGGTATGAGCATGCAAGTGGTACCATTTGAAACCCAGCTCCATTCTGAAGAGAATGAGATATAAACCATGATCCTAGGATAAATAGTGACGATGCAGTAGCTGCTGTTTATAATGAATATAAACGTTTGAGGAATTTGGTTTGCCATAGATGTTGGAATGGAATGTATTTTCTTTTCTAAAAAATGGTAATGTTTAGGAAATTTATTTTGTTATCTTTTCCCATGTCCGAGATGAAATTTATTTTTGACGTATACTGTATAGCTCTTCTAAAATGGTGTTCAAGTCTTCGTCCTTCTTGTAGACCATCCAGTAATATGTTATTCGCATATCAATAACATTTAATGCCGCGATGCAAGTAACCACTCGTCCGGGGCTAGTGGTTCATCAGTGCGGGCGAGTAATATCGTACCGAAGGTAAGTAAATGATTTCTATTGTGGGATGTGGGCTAGTACCTTTGTTTATTGGGCTAGTAAAATTTTGTTGCTTATTTGCATCCCTGATTTAATGTACGAGAGCTCTTCCCTCTTAGATATGACAGATTCATAATGGTTCATAACGGTCATTATTAGTTGAAGATCAGCATTTTCATAAACTAGAAATACAAATTGCTGAATAAATCAACGTTTATTTTATGTTCAGTTAATTAGCGAAACTATTATACAGTTATTATTTTTAAATAAACATTGTTTTTTTTTTCAGTGATTTGTATTTCTAGTTTAGGTTATTTAAAATAGCAACCAAAGCGGTTAGAGGGAAGCAAACTGGGCCCCATCTTTTTTCGCTTGATTCTTGTAGTATGTGACGGAAAGGATTAAGGGAGTTGTCTGCCAGGGCCTGTGTCGAAAGTGCCATCCCAGCATTTGCCTGGTGTGGCTGAAGGCAAACCTGGAAAACCCTAAGTCAGGATAATCCGTTGTCGGTGGTATCGAATTCACGAATTCCCAAATGCTACGGCTACGCTGTACAACTGAGCTGCGGGGGATCGTTAAGTACTTTGCAACCAAGCGTTGGCTCCCTTTTCTTGAGGTCGGTAGTGTCGTTTTGTTTATATCAGAGAACAGGTACTTTCTGAGAGTTGCTAACAGTTTAAAGCGCTAGGAAATTAAAGTGCTAGAGACAAAACCAGAAAGTAATCGAGAGGGAGAGGCAGTGTCGATAGCACATAATACATGTTGTTAGTGCTCTGTATATTATGTTTCTTAAAAGATTGGCATCCGAACAACAGAAAGAATGATTATTTCAGAAATATAATAAGAACTTGTGCTTTCTTCTAATATTAAACCAGGCATTAGAATTTGAAAATAATTTATTATTATTATTATTATTATTATTATTATTATTATTATTATTATTATTATTATTATTGTTATTATTATTATTATTATTATTTAATAGTTGTGATGCATTTGTTGTGACAATGGCGTCGCAAACGGTGGGCGATGACCCAGGGCCTCGCGTTATAAGACCAACGAACCTAAATACAATTTGACACCGTCTTTTGTAAAGACCCATCGATTCAAGAATTAGGAATGTAAATACAAACAATTATGAATTCTTATTTATTTACATAAAACATTAAAGAATGGTTCTTTAAAAGAAACTTATCATTTATTCTTGTAATATTAGGCCACTAACGTAGGCGACAGGCAGTGAGCTGCAATTTCGATAATTTTGGTACCGTCGTGTTTGTCTCGTCACATACTACAATTATCAAGCGAAAAAACATGGGGCCCAGTTTACTCCCTCCCCTTCATTTTACAACAATATTACCCAAATTACCCACGTTCCCCCGGTGCAATTTCGATAATTTTGGTACCGTCGTGTTTGTCTCGTCACACACTACAAGAATCAAGCGAAAAAACATGGGGCCCAGTTTGCTTCCCTCTAACCAATTAAAGTGCTAGAGACAAAACCAGAAAGTAATCGAGAGGGAGAGGCAGTGTCGATAGCACATAATACATGTTGTTAGTGCTCTGTATATTATGTTTCTTAAAAGATTGGCATCCGAACAACAGAAAGAATGATTATTTCAGAAATATAATAAGAACTTGTGCTTTCTTCTAATATTAAACCAGGCATTAGAATTTGAAAATAATTTATTATTATTATTATTATTATTATTATTATTATTATTATTATTATTATTATTATTATTATTATTATTATTATTATTATTATTATTGTTATTATTATTATTATTATTATTTAATAGTTGTGATGCATTTGTTGTGACAATGGCGTCGCAAACGGTGGGCGATGACCCAGGGCCTCGCGTTATAAGACCAACGAACCTAAATACAATTTGACACCGTCTTTTGTAAAGACCCATCGATTCAAGAATTAGGAATGTAAATACAAACAATTATGAATTCTTATTTATTTACATAAAACATTAAAGAATGGTTCTTTAAAAGAAACTTATCATTTATTCTTGTAATATTAGGCCACTAACGTAGGCGACAGGCAGTGAGCTGCAATTTCGATAATTTTGGTACCGTCGTGTTTGTCTCGTCACATACTACAATTATCAAGCGAAAAAACATGGGGCCCAGTTTACTCCCTCCCCTTCATTTTACAACAATATTACCCAAATTACCCACGTTCCCCCGGTGCAATTTCGATAATTTTGGTACCGTCGTGTTTGTCTCGTCACACACTACAAGAATCAAGCGAAAAAACATGGGGCCCAGTTTGCTTCCCTCTAACCAGCAAAGCTAATATGAATAAGTTAGTTACAACATTTTCAAATTGAACCGGCCACTCCAAACGCAGTTCGTTGCTTCCAATATCATTATAAGACCAAGGGATAAGCGTACTTCTGTAATCATTGTCATTAAAATTTAATTGTACAAATATATAAGCCTATAATGCAATCAATGCGTTAACATCTTCGCAGATAACGGTGAATTTAACGGTGGATATACGGATTTAAGTAAGTTTTACGTGGTTCCCTTTTCTGTCTATAGCAGGATTTATTTCAATTAGGGAAGTGTATGTCTCGTACAAAGTGTTACTAGCGTCAAGCGATTTGTAACCTACTTGTAACATTTTAGTTTTTTTTTTAATTTTAAAAGTTGTATACGTCATTGCTCGGAATCAGACTATTTATTCTAATTCGCTCAAATAATCACTCAAATTGATAGTTCAGTCAATTCGTATGAAGAAATAGTTTCTCTTACGGAAAAAATGAACAAAGTCAAGGTGAGCCATATTCGGTTCCCCTACCATAAGTAAGAGAAAAGAGTCGATGGGAAAAGCATGAAAAGAAGGGGAAACACAGTGTCGGTGTTATCTAGTTTAAGTTTATATGGCCAGACAGCAAATCCACAACTGTTCGACCATTGACCAGAGGTGAAGTGTTGCCAAAATGTTGATACAGAAGACGCTAAAAGACAGATGAAATGACGCCAGATGTGTGGAAAACCGCTAAAAATTGGAGCCATAATACTTCTGGAACAAATAACACTATAAAGTACATGATTTTAGGAAAACATAAAAATTAAAAATCTACAAATTAAATATTACAACACATCCTTTAACTCACACTTCTATAGCTAATTGGCTTGCTATAGTTAAGGCTGTGTAACTTATGTATTTCAACGGAAGCTGTGCAAGGAAGGAATAATTCTTTATACAGCAAGGGGTAACAGAGAAAAGCAAGCCAATTAGAAAAAATCATTGGAGGTCCCAAAGCCAGAGTGGGTGAGTGATTTAGATTAGGAGGCAGCCATGGTGTAGATCAATGAACTTGCCCCATTAACCATTGACCCATCATCCACCGTTACCCACGACCTACGATGACCCACTTTGACCCACCAAAACCCATCGTCATCCACTCTGACCCATGATCCAACTCTGACCTCCTCTCCACTGACTAAAGAGTTTACACTTGTAATAAAACAAGGCTGTGAAATTATCTCTAATCGGAGTTTGATTTCTAGTCAATTGCTCAAGTACCACTTTGTTACAATTACCGGTGGATCTTACCTCTACAATATAAAATGGTAAAGAGTTTGTCATGGGCCATATTACGATGAATTTTAGTTTAATTATCATATATAATTATTTCCTTGTTGAATTACAGATACTTTTTTAGTGGAAAATAGAATAAAATTTGAAAGTGTCATATCAAAGTAAAGTAGGGCAACGTAAAGAAAATAAAACAGTGTAAAGTTCGATTATGTCTTAAAAACCAAATAGAAAGTCCTATTGCTGTTATTACAATTGTAAATACCAATATCCAAAAAGTATCTGAAGTTTTTTTCCACTTAGATATCTCAGGTAAGTAAATAGAAACAAATGGACAAGGAAGAAAATGGAGACCTAGAAAGTAAAACGTAGACAAATTCACCAGTGTTCAGAAGATGTTGTCTACCATGCACTGAACAGAGTGGATCGGTGGGTCAAAGTAGGTTGGTGGGTCATGATGGGTTACAGTGAATCCTGTCCTGTTCACCCAAATCTTGACTCAGTTGACCCATGAGCCACTCCATCTTTGGGAGCAGGAGCCAAGGCGTTTTGCCGCTAGTGCCAATGTGGTTCCCTTCATGTAGAACTCTCTACGTGCCGCAGCAGAAAACTCACAGGGTATGGGATCGAATTAGGATTCCTATCACTAGAAATGAGCGCTCCGCCACTGAGAAAGCGTACTCGCGTGTAAGAAGAACAGGGAGAAGAAGAAGAAGAGAAGAAGCTTAAAGACTTGAGATTAACAAGAACTTACGATATTCACTGTTGAAGATAACCATGAAGGAATCTATTTTAACTTGATAATAAAGCCAGTGTGATGTTTCCATAATGTTACAACAGAGTGAAATGATAGATGCTCTATGAGTGCTATGCAAAAGGTCAACAGTCATCGATCACTCGTAGTGCCTTCATCTAACTTCTCAAGTGTCTCTCTCTAAAATATTTCCATGAATTCTGAATAAACTTCTAAGACAAAGTTGCCAGAATTGCAAACCGAGAAAAGAAATAACAAAAACTAACTCTAAAATAAACTACTGCATTATTTATAACTTTATTTTTAGTAAATCTTAAGAAAAAAGACTTAAAATTTAAGAGATATTCTTGGCATGAGATATAAATTTCAACTAGTAGACAAGATCAGTTTATCCTCAATGTTGCTTCCAGTTCCGAGCAGTACTCGGTCTGATTTGATAGCGAACGTCAAAAGAACTTTGTACTTTCCAACAGATAGGTAATTGAAACTTTCTTTGGCAAAAACTACGAAGTCGGTTCTAGACACAATAGATCTTGGTAATTTGGACAAAGACGGATCTAACGATGTTAATAAAGATAGAAATATATCCATTTTAGGATATTGCTTAGTTGCTTCGACTTAATAGTTCTTTGTCAGTACCGACTCTATGAAACGAAGTTATTACCGTTTAAGGCAGAATCCGAACCACCGTAAAGCCTTGAAATTTCAAGGCTCTCTAGTCGAGAATCGAACCCGAAACCCTGTGCAACATAGATGCTCGCGCTATTAATTAGACCAGCGGAGAGGGCGTTTAAGGATATCAGTAACAATCACGGACTAAGTTTCTCTGTATCATGTGAGACTATATTTCAGTGCAACTAGACCAAAAAAGGGCAAAACCCGGACATTCAAAAAAATCAGCCGAAACCTTTTCTAAAACGATCATGATACCCTATTCAGTAACTCAGAAAAATTCCCAAAAAATCCCGCGTCGGGTTTGGTCACTATGGGCGCCATATTGGATAACATATTTCCAATGCGAAAAGTTTTCGTGGAGAGCTAGCATTCGCTTTAAATGACTATAATACAGGTTGTAAATAAAGCAGATATATGAGCCATACATCGCTGAAAAGATATTTAATTAGTTTTTTTGAGGATAATTGAGGAAATTTACATTTTCCCGAAAGGGAAATTCTACGAAATCTCTGAGAACAGAAGTGAAAAATTGAGTTTTTGGATTTTTATTACAACATTGTATGGAGAAGTAATAATAATAATAATAATAATAATAATAATAATAATAATAATAATAATAATAATAATAATAATAATAATAATAATAGTAATAATAAAATCCGAAACCTTTTCTAAAATGATCATGATACTCTATTCAGTAACTCAGAGAGAATCCAAAAAAATCCCACGTCGGGTTTCGTCACTATGGCCACCATACTGGGTAGCCTATTTCCAACGCCAAAAGTTTTTGTGAAAACTATAGCATATACTTTAACTGACTATAATACAGGTTTTAAACACAATACAGACATAAATCATACTTCGTTAAAAAGATAATTAGTTAGGAGTTCATATTGTGTGAAAATTGAAGAAATTTACATTTTCAAGAAAGGAAAAAAAGGAAATTCTACAATATTTCTCAAAACAAAAGTGAAAATTGAGTTTTTGGATTTTTATTACAACATAGTAGGGAGAAGAAACATTAATTATATATAAAAAAATATTGGCTATCCCTTCTTAGTAAAACATTAAAAAATACATAATATTATATAATATCTTCTATTAAAAGCTGGGATTTTAAAGATTCATATAATGCATTAAATTCCCTCTTGATCCATATTGTAAGATTTTTACCTGTACATCCACAAGTTTTGGGTGAAGTTATCAGTGGGTAGGTATTTGCAGAGGCTTCAATAACCTCTACAAACCTTAATATTGGCTTCTTTGGAGAAAGGAACAACGGGAAAAATTCCGATAATTTGAGGGATATATATATATATATAGATAGATAGATAGATAGAAAGATATAGATAGATAGATATAGATAGATAGATATAGATAGATAGATAGATAGATAGATAGATAGATAGATAGATAGATAGATAGATAGATAGATAGATAGATAGATAGATAGATAGATAGATATAGGGGATGGACAAAAAATCTAAAAACACTTCACACAGGACCGTAAGTTTGGCCCTCCACTGTACAAGGCGTGATGCTGTTGCCGATCATTTTTTTGTTTTCAATGTGTCATGTAGACCTTAGTAGGATAGTTTCCAATCTTCGCCTCGCCTTTTTTAATCCTTGGGACATGTATACAGGTATATACGGGCTTACGATAGTTTTTATATGGTTAGAGGTACTTTTTTACCTGTTTGTGGACCGATAATGACGTAATTTTACCCATAATTCACCTGATTTTTCATTAAACAAACACAATTCATTTTTTATTTTCCCTGTTCATTTTTTATTAGTCCACAGAAACCCCTATTCATTTTTTATTAGTCCACAGAAAGCCCTGCTCATTTTTTATTAGGCATTAGAAATCCCTATTCATTTTTTATCAGCCCACAAAAGCCCTGTTCATTTTTTATTAGTCCGCAGAAAGCCCTGTTCATTTTTTATTAGTCCACAGAAAGCCCTGTTCATTTTTTATTAGTCCACAGAAAGCCCTGGTCATTTTTTATTAGTCCACAGAAACCCTCTATTCATTTTTATTAGTCCACAGAAAGCCCTGTTTATTTTTTAGCAACCCTTAGAAGGCTCTGTTTATTTTTTATTAGTCCACAGAAAGCCCTGTTATTTTTTTTACCAGCGGCCAATGTTTATTTTTATTGCGCATTAGAAAGCTCTATTTATTTTAACAGTACTCAGAAAGCACTGTTTGTTTTTTTATTTACCTTATGACGCGTGTAAGATGTTTCCGCTGGCGCCATTACTGTATAGTTTTGTTACAGATTTTTTTATACATTAGTAATTGTTTGTATGATTACGTGATTACTTATAGCCATACCCGTTTGGATGGCTTTATGGACTTGGAATTACACGACGTGGCGCATATATACGCGGGAACTACGTATTGCTTTACATTGATATATTTATATAATTGAAAATGGTTAATATTAATTAACCTATAATACTTACCATATGTATATACTTACGTATGAAGAATTGAGCTTTGCCACTTGTGGTTTTTGATGGACGGATTTGGTTTTCCAATATGGCGGCGTTGCGTGATCGTTGAATAGAGGTTTCTCCATAGTAGGAGTGTGAAATGCGAATACGCGCGTTTTGCTTGCACGGTCACGGTCACGGTCACGGTAATGTTGTAGTTTTGTATAGAGTATCGGGCCTTAGCCCCTGACTCCATGAGTAGGACTGGATAAAAAATACATAAAGATGTGTTGATAGTTAGTTGGAAATTACTATTGTTTTGTGATGGATGGAAGTCTACATCTGCAACTGTCGCAGAGTAGCTGATTATGAGTGCATTACGAGTTCTGGAAAGATATTAAAGACGTGGCGTACGATGGACGTTCCGGAGAGTGCCTTCAGTGCCGATGTTAGCTATGGCGGAATTAATATGTCTGGGTAGAGTACGCCAGAACTTACTGTGCAAATGCCGTAGAACTTCTCTAACAGTGGGTAGCTCTAAATCTTCCAGAATCTGACTGTTTCGTGTGTATCTGTCGTGACCAGTGATTATACGACCAGCTCGAGTTTGTACACTTTCGAGTGTTTGGATATGACTGGGTGAAGCATGTTGCCAGGCAGGGCATGCATAATAGATTGTAGATAGGACTATCATCTTGAAGATGTGAACTCGAACCTCATGGGAAAGTGAACTGCAGCGAAAGATGGGGTATAACGCTGAAATTTTTCGTAAGGCCCTCTGTTTGATGTCCCTGATGTGAGCGGCGAACGTTAAACCACGGTCTAAGGTTACACCCAAATATTTGGCGTGCAGAGCGTGAGGGATACGAGCATTCTCATAGGTTAAATTTCGTAGAACACGGATGCGTCTCTTACTGTGAATGACAGCACAGCTTTTGTCTGCATTGATTTTAATCCTCCAACGTCTTGCCCATTCCTGAAAAGCGTTTAGTTGTCGTTGCACTGCGCAAGTGAACTACTGCTCGTGAAAAAGGCAGTATCATCAGCATATGTTGCGAAAAAGCAATGCGGTAAGGTCGGGAGATCTGCCGTGTATAGATTATATAAGAGCGGTGAAAGTACAGCGCCCTGTGGAACACCTGCTTTGATAGATCTAGACGTGGATTTGACACCGTCAACAGACACATGAAATTTTCTGCCCATGAGATATGAATGAAGTAAGAGTAGAAGACGATCCGGAAAACCTTGAGTGTATATCTTATATAATAGTCCTGATAACCAGACTTTATCAAAGGCTTTTGAGACATCTAGGTAGACTCCAAGAGTGTGTTGTTTCCTGTGAAAATCCGCTGTTAAGTGGTCCACCACTCGTACGAGTTGTGTAGTAGTGCTATGTTCGGCACGAAACCCAAACTGATGGAAAGGTAGGAGGTCTCTATTAACTACATGTTGTTTTAGCCTCGAGAGTAACACACGTTCAAAGAGTTTACTCTAGTGCGACAGAAGACTTATCGGTCTATAGTTTTCCGGGAGCAGTGGATTCTTTCCAGGTTTGGGGATGGTGATCACACGAGCTTCCTTCCAAGTCTTGGGGTAGTAACATAATTGAAATATGGCGTTAAATAAATAGCTTAAAAAGACCAGTAGTTTTCTAGTTGGATGTTTTAGGATTTCAGATCGAATCCCATCGGGCCCAGATGCTGTCTTTCTTGGCAGACATTTTAGGTGTCTTTCTATTTCACGAGGTGTTACTATGGTGATGTCATGTGTTGGGTTTTGTGACCTGATGCTATATAATGTGGTTCGGATGTGCTGTTTGAGATAGGGATCGAGGCGTGCTCTGTTAGGCTGGAACTGTTCTTCCAGAGAGTCAGCGAAAATGTTCGCTTGCGACTGAGGATCTTGTGTCAGTCTTTGAGGTCCTTGTATGACTCTAGCTTTGGAAGCATTTGTAGCACGTTGGAATGATTTGCAGTATGTCCAAATTTTACGGTCATTTACTGTGACATTTTGAAAAGTGTTTTCCCAGTATTGTTGATTTTGTCGTGTTGTCAGACACTTGAGCTTTGCACGCAGTTTATTCCACAGCGTTTTGTATGCTGGATGTAGTGTATGTTGCCATCGACGTCTAGCCCAACGTTTTAGATGAATATAGAGTTGTAGGTGAAAACTGTCACATTGACGGATTTGGGTTGGAGAGATTATGGAGGTGGAGCTCGCTGCCTCTGCTGTGCGAAGTGCTAACGTGACGTGAGAGACCGCTTGGTCGATGTCCTCAATGGTGGCGGGCCGATCTCGCAGATCGATCATAGTGTTTAGTTCTTGTTTGAAAAGATGCCAGTGAGTTTCTATTTGCTTGATGATAGGGGCAGAATGAGCGATGCTGCGGTGCGAGACGTGAAAAATGACTGGATCGTGGTCAGAATCTAAATCTGAAATGACATAAGGATGAACACTAAATGATACATCTTTGCAAAGAGCGACGTCAAGAACATCGGGTTGTCCGCCGAATTTTGGATAATGAGTTGGGTCAGGTGGAGCACTGATGATGAAGTTGGAGGTAAGTAGATATTGATGTAAATCATCTCCAGCATTGTTTGAAGTAATCGAGTTCCATTCTCCATGTTTAGCATTAAGATCTCCAGCTAAGATGACTTTTGGCCCTAAGTTAGCAATGACATCAAAGTCTGTGGGCTCTAGTTAAGTGGCCGGGGACCTGTACCCGGTAACCAATATTAATGGAACACCTGGAGTTATCAATTGAACAGCAAGTGCCTCCAAAGTAAGTAGGGGTGGTATTGTAATCAACTTGACTGGGAATGCCTTTTTGACGATAAGTAGTAATCCTCCTTTCTGTCTGCCCACTCTATCCTGTCGATACACAATGTAATTGGGTAGTCTCCAAGTAGTGATACGAGCAGTAAAGTGTGTTTCTTGTATAAACATGACATCAACTCTGTGTTGTGTGAGAAATCTAACCAGCATTTGTTTCTGCCCCTCTAGTCCATCTGCATTCCACGTAGCGAGGACAAGTGTGTGTTGTAGGACGCTGGATTTAGAAACAGCCATCGTCAACCATTTCCGCTATTGTTTCGATGACTGCTGCAGCCTTGGAAGCTGAGTCTGCAGCTTGTCGGAAACGTGTAATACCACGTTTTATGTGTGTTATTATTTTGCGGAAATGCAAGCCCTTGAGGAATGAAAGAACGGACTTTATATCCAGGTCTTCGTTAGGGCTCTCCTGTTGTTTAGTAGAAGCTGAGTCGGTGTGGGATGAAGTGGAAGCTTTAGCATCAGCACCATCCGTAGCCACAGGTTGGACATTGACAATAGTGGGAATTTCCTGATCTGATGGATCGTGGGAACTTTTCTTGGTTTTATCTGGATGTTTCTTCGGCTGCTGTGCCGGCAATTTTAGAGCCTCAGAGTAAGATTTAAATACCGGGCAACCGCGGTAATTTGCCGGGTGATCTCCCTGACAGTTTGCACAAGTGGCGGGTGTGGATGTATCTGGTTTACTGCAAGACTGTGTAAAATGCAGTTTCCCACATTTGAGACACCGAGGATGGGCTTGGCAGGTATCTTGCGAATGCCCCAAACGTTGGCACCTATAACATTGTAGCACTGAGGGAGGCTTATAGGGTTCGATTTGGACCTTGTAATGTAGTAAGTTGTTAATTGCATAGATCTCTTTAACAGCTGCAGTTCTCTCCAAAGCAACCAAGAATAATGGCATTAGTATTTTCTGGCCATCCGTCTTACTTTTGCGGGACATTTGATGGATGCTTGTCGGTTTGTAGCCCAATCTGATAAGATCTTCTTTCAGGTCGTCTAATTCTGTATCAATAGGCAGTTTTCGAACACCTACCTTAATGGGCCTTTCAGTTTTTGCTACTCCTGTGGCATATTGAGTCTTCGTTTGTTCACAGTAAGTCTTAATAGAGTTATAATCGTCTTTGTTAGCCGCTTGAAGCCGAATGCGCTCTTTGTTGGGCTGTGCTAAGGGAGGCTCCTTCAATGCACGTGACAGGGTCTTTATAAAGGTATACGTGTTGGTAATCCCGTATATGAAAATCGGAGGCGGCTTGAAACTGGAGGGTTTTTTAGGCGGTGGGGTGTTGTTACTGAAACTAGGATTGTCCATTTGTTCCGATGACAGTACATCGAACTTATTACTAGTGGGAAGAGGTGGAAATTCTGGGGTTTTATTGATTAGTTTTTCTGCCTTGTCCAGATTTTCCAAAGAAGACCTACGTCGTTTTAGTGTTCCCACTACTGTGAAATCCATGTCTTCAGGCTTATTTGAAGTTGATGGCTGTGAGTTTCTTGACTGCATGGGTGTAGGTGTTTTCATTTTCAGCTTTGCTGGTGTGGTTGTTTGGCCCTTTTTACCTAAAGGCAGAAGGAAGTCTTCCGGTTTATATGTCGCTCTTATTAGTTTGCCCCTGGTACCGGGAATTTTAGTAGATTGTGCTTTTTTCTCTGGTTTGATCGGTGTTTTCTGAGAAAGCATCTTTATTGTTAGAGTGGGGGAGGGCGCCAGCTTAGAAGAAGGGTAATGGCGTTCCCAATAAATGATATGATCTTAGAGCAGTGCTCTGTTTTAATTTGAGAAGGTGCTTTTCCTCCGAAGAGGAAGCACTACTAATCTTTCGCCGGTATAAGTGCCAAAGTCGTCAACTATTTTTTCCTTCAGTTATCTCTACCTCCGAAGAGGAGAGTACCAAAATAAATCGTTAAACCAAGAGGAATAGCAAGGTCGTCAACAGAAAATATCAATTTGGTGCGTTAACCTCCGTGGAGGTATTCAATATAATTCGACGGTTGTTTCCTTCACCTCTAGGAGGTAAGTAATCCAACCGTATATACGAAGATCGCGACTAAAATAAGCCAATGGGGATGGAATGCCTAAGTGACTTGGTTATTTTTCTTCGCCAGCTACGAATACCCTATTTTTTTACCTGGTTAGAGATTCCAGGTGGCCAGTTCCTGCTTGCATTTTTTTGTCCGTCATCCCGGTTAAAGGGTTGTGCCCTTTCTTCGGGTAAGTGCTTCAATTTGATTTATTGATTTGAAGGAAATATAGGTGGTCTAAGAGGTTTCATATTTATTATTTCTTTATTCATTCATTCATTCATTATATTAACATGGATTAAGTGAAGTTATTCAGAAATTGAAAAACACGTACATGAACAGGAATATTTTAAGTGCTACAAATGAACATGTTAATATACATGGTGTCAGGTATTACATTAACACAAAGCATGGAATAAAAGGTAAATTTGACACAAAAAAAATAATAATAATAAAGGTGCAAATGGAGTTGATGAAATAGATGAAATGAAGTGCTCTAGACGTCACAACACTAGGTTATGTTAGTTTAGACGAATGAAGTTATCTTCTGTTCCTGGGGCGATTCAGGAACTGATGATTGACAGAGGAGGCCCTTGTTAGTAGGTTCTTATGGTGCGTATGATGGATAGATATGAGATGAAAATTCATGCGGGCGATAAATTGCAAAGATTTCGGGGTCCAGCATATCGTTATCTAACTGTAAATGATATAGTGTCATGAAGTGCTGAAGAGGAGTATCAACGAAATTGGGCGGTGCATCGTTATCACGGTCGTAGCGGAGGATTTCAAGCGTCAGGGGATGGTGCTGAGCAAATCGTTTGCAGATATAACGTATACGAAGTTGTTCAAGATGATTTAGTAATGGCGGAAAGTCTATCATCTCATAAAGTAATCTCGTTGGATGCGGCAGTCTTATACGATATGCTAGGCGTATAGCATGACGCTCGAGGATAGCAAGTTTTTGGTAGAATTTTAACGGTGCAGATATCCAAGCTGTATGTCCATATGTTAACGTACTCCGCATGAATGTTTTATATGTATTGATTACGGTACGTGCTCGAAGCCCCCAGGTTGTGCCAACTAGTCGTTTCAGGAGATTAAGTCGGTTTTGTGCTTGGCCTACGAGTTTGGTAAGATGTGGGATCCATGTAAGATGAGTGTCAAAAATGACACCGAGATACGTAATAGTGGTTGACACGGGTACAGGCGTAAGATCAACCTGAAGACGAAGTAGATTCGGATTTCGATGTATTCGAGAGCGGCGTCTACGTGGCAAGAAAACTATGGCTTGTGTTTTTGAAGAGTTAATGTTCAACCTCCATATATGACACCAACGCACGAATGCGTCAATAGCTACTTGCATGGTTTTATTAAGAGATCGTACAGTACGGGCAGTTGTGAAAAATGCAGTGTCGTCCGCAAACTGAAATATTGTGGTAGTATTAGGAACGACTAGGTCCGCGACGTACAATAAGTATAATAAAGGAGACAAAGATGAGCCTTGCGGTACCCCAGATTGTAAGAAAATGGGATGAGATAACGTTCCATTGATCGAGATATAAGCTATTCGCCCTATTAAGAAGGAATGTACGAATCTGATGTAAGAGGTTGGTAGGAGGTAGTTACGAAGTTTGTATAGTAAACCAGGGTGCCAAACCTTGTCGAAAGCTTTTTCTAAATCAAAGGTTACAAGGCAAGAAGGATATCCTGTATTAAACTGATTATAAATTGCTGTGGTGAGACGGAATAATTGATCGAGAGTGCTAAAATGTGGCCTAAATCCAGCTTGATGAATTGGAATAAGGTTATGTGAATTGAGATGGTCGTGCATGCGACGCACAAGGATTCGTTCCAAGATTTTGCAGAGACAACTTGTGAGGTGAATAGGACGGTACGATGTGACTTCTGATGGAGGTTTCTTTGGTTTAGGGAAAAGAAGAACTTTGGAGTACTTCCAGTCGAGCGGAAAAAATCCTGTTCGTAGAATAAAGTTATAAATGCTGCTAAGAAAGAGGAGGAAAGAATGAGACGCCTGTCTGACGAGAACATATGTAACAGAGTCAAAGCCTGGTGCAGTATTCCGTTTGCCTGGAAGTGCATTACTAATAGTTTCGGGGTGAATTTCCATGGTTAGAGGATTATTTGGTTCTAAAGTATGATCAGCAGATGGGCGAAAGGAAGCAGATGTTGCATCAGTACGTCGGTTGATAGCTGACTGTAGGCGGTCGGGTGTATACCAACCAGGTAGTGGTGTAAAAATGCCTTGAAAATAGGAAGCAAATATGTTGGCCTTGTCCGTATCCGTAAGAACTGCTTGGTGGTTATGAACAATGGAGTATGGCGTACGAGAAACTCTACCAGTTAGTTGATGAAATTTGCGTCAATATTTTGTAGGATGTGCTTCATTAGCAAGTGTGTTGCAAGTTTCGATCCAGTGACGTTTCTTAAACGCAACGATATAGTTATGAGTTATCCTTAAGTATTGGCGATGCAGACGAAGTGCTTCTAGATTGCCCGTAGTTAGATATTCACGGAAAGCTCTGCGTGAGGCTGTAATAAATGGTAAGTATTGCGGAGGTAGTTTAGGTTTATGTAACTGAACTTCAATTGTTGGAATTGAACGTTGTGCTGCGTCCTGAAGGGCTGTAGTTAGATCAGTTATTGTCCTATCGAGTTCGTGTTGTGTGCTAGGCATAGTGAATGAAGTTACTGCAGCGTCTAAGTAGGAACGATATTGCTCCCAATTTGCCCTACGGTAGCAGTAGACCTTCTGAGGAGAGGGCTTAGGCTGAGTGCTAGGAGAACAGTGAAGTTCGACTTTGATGGGAACATGGTCGCTACCTATGGAGTCAAGCACAGTTATATGGATGGACTGAGAGAGGGAAGATGAGGTTATGATTACATCAGGAGTAGTGTTACTGATAGGACGCGTAGGTTTCGGTAAATTATGGAATTCAGCTCCTGTTTCATTCCGAACAAAATCTAAAAAGTTGTCCTTGTCACGTTGTGAGTGACTATGAAAATTTAGATCGGCCATGATAATGTAATGCCGGAAATTGGAATCAATGTGGCGGAAGAAATCATAATTAATAGCTCGTCCTGGACGATAGTAAATGGTGACAAGGGTAACTGTGCGGCCTCGAAAATAGACCGTCGTGATGTTGTGTTCGGGAAGGTGAAGTGCAGGTGGAACCGTAATTGCACGAAAAGGAAGATTGTGCCGAATACCAATAGCTGTGCCTCCGTAGAGACGTGGGCCTGTTGGAGCGTCGTGGCGAAGTAGATGATACTTTGGTATATAACACGTTAGATATGGTGCAAGGTAAGTCTCATTTAGTGCAAATGCGGCAATTTGTTCTTCCTGAAGGAGCTGGGTGAAGAGTACTTGATGTGTCAACAGAGATCGTATATTAAGAAAAAGTAAGTTGTAACTCATAATGAGAAAGAATATAAGTGAATAGGTTGAATTATCCATATTAAACATAAACCTCAAGTGGTTGGATTTGAAAGTGCACTGTTGGTCCCGAATAAGTTGCATGTAGTTGTAAATTAAACAATAGTTTGGCTGCGTGCATTATTTGAGTTAGAATATGGTTTCGAAGAAATGGATGAATGTTCTGTAATGAAATAGTGAGAAAACGGAGTAGATCTTCTACAGTAACTGGATGACGTAATGAATTTGCTGGTGGAGTTGGTGTATCGACCGAACGTATAGGAACAACAAGTTCAGGCTTAGCTGGATCAGGCTGAGGCTTAGCTTTACATTTATAGCTGTATGTTGGGTGACGCTCAGAACAGCGATCACAACGTGGTGGTTCTTGAAGGTTTGGGCAGCTTTTAGTAGGATGTTCGCGGGAACAATAACCACATTTGATGGTGTTTGTGCACTCTGCTGTTGGGTGTGAGTTATACTGTTGACACTTCTCACATCGAACAGGCATAGGTGCTGGCGTGCGAGATGGCTCGACCTTATATCGGCGTCGATATATATAGGCGCCCTTGGAGAGAAGTTGATCAATCAACTGTTGTTGATCTGTTAGCACTCGAACGAGATAGGTTGGCCCCTGGTTGTTCTTGATCCTAATACAGCGTTTTATAGGTAGCCCTTCCTGATGAAGTTCAGCAAGAATTTCGTCATCAGTAAGATCGGGTTCTACACCACGAATCACTACAGACAACATAGGAGGTCGCCGTGGTGGAGGAGGAGTTTTATGGGTACTCGGTTGCAAAGTGGAAATTTTTGCTTTCGTCCCAAAAATTTCATACGTTGCCTTGTTACGGACATGCGAGGCGAAATTCGGGTTACTAGATTTCAAAATGATGCCACGGCGTGTTTTAACAATTTCACGAATCTCAGGACGAGGAACATACTTGGTTAATTGCTGGAAAACAGCACGAACAGTGTCATACTTCGGATCATAGTCTGTTAGTAAGAAGTTGTATACAGGTTCTGATTGACGTGGTTGCTGTTGATTATCGGCTGAAGTGGATGTCCAATCCATAGTATGGCTAGCAGTTGGAGGTGTAGTCTGGCTAACGTTGGGAGTAATTCGTTGCTTCTTGGGATCGAGGGTTTGTTCGCCATCAGAGAGAGATCGAGAACGTATCCGATGTCCTTTAGTTACGCAGTCAGCGTAGGTAGATGGAGAAATAGTGTTACGGTCTGAACGAGATGTTCCCGTAATAATACGTGGCTGCGTTTTCTGGCGACCGTTAGGCCCGATGTTAAGAGGTAGTGATCCTAAATCATGACCGAGATTCGAAATTCCGGTATCTTCGCCAAAGTCTGTCATCGTGATGGAAGAGCCGAGGGCCGAAGCCCAAATGACAATGAATAAGATGAAAAGGTGTAAGATGAAGTTCAAAAAACAAGACACCCTCCGAAAGCGAAAACTTTCGTCAGACCCCTAAGTGCTGTATTTGTGCTATGCTCTCAAGTACGTATGCTATACTTGGTCCTCGCTGGCACAGTAACTGACACAAGAGAGGATAGGTTTGTTGGTAAGGTATCGCTTGCATTTCTTTTTTTGTTTTTGTCCGTCATCCCGGTTAAAGGGTTGTGCCCTTTCTTCGGGTAAGTGCTTCAATTTGATTTATTGATTTGAAGGAAATATAGGTGGTCTAAGAGGTTTCATATTTATTATTTCTTTATTCATTCATTCATTCATTATATTAACATGGATTAAGTGAAGTTATTCAGAAATTGAAAAACACGTACATGAACAGGAATATTTTAAGTGCTACAAATGAACATGTTAGCATTGTCAGGTATTACATTAACACAAAGCATGGAATAAAGGGTAAATTTGACTCAAAAAAAATAATAATAATAAAGGTGCAAATGGAGTTGATGAAATAGATGAAATGAAGTGCTCTAGACGTCACAACACTAGGTTATGTTAGTTTAGACGAATGAGGTTATCTTCTGTTCCTGGGGCGATTCAGGAACTGATGATTGACAGAGGAGGCCCTTGTTAGTAGGTTCTTACGGTGCGTATGATGGATAGATATGAGATGAAAATTCATGCGGGCGATAAATTGCAAAGATTTCGGGGTCCAGCATATCGTTATCTAACTGTAAATGATATAGTGTCATGAAGTGCTGAAGAGGAGTATCAACGAAATTGGGCAGTGCATCGTTATCACGGTCGTAGCGGAGGATTTCAAGCGTCAGGGGATGGTGCTGAGCAAATCGTTTGCAGATATAACGTATACGAAGTTGTTCAAGATGATTTAGTAATGGCGGAAAGTCTATCATCTCATAAAGTAATCTCGTTGGATGCGGCAGTCTTATACGATATGCTAGGCGTATAGCATGACGCTCGAGGATAGCAAGTTTTTGGTAGAATTTTAACGGTGCAGATATCCAAGCTGTATGTCCATATGTTAACGTACTCCGCATGAATGTTTTATATGTATTGATTACGGTACGTGCTCGAAGCCCCCAGGTTGTGCCAACTAGTCGTTTCAGGAGATTAAGTCGGTTTTGTGCTTGGCCTACGAGTTTGGTAAGATGTGGAATCCATGTAAGATGAGTGTCAAAAATGACACCGAGATACGTAATAGTGGTTGACACGGGTACAGGCGTAAGATCAACCTGAAGACGAAGTAGATTCGGATTTCGATGTATTCGAGAGCGGCGTCTACGTGGCAAGAAAACTATGGCTTGTGTTTTTGAAGAGTTAATGTTCAACCTCCATATATGACACCAACGCACGAATGCGTCAATAGCTACTTGCATGGTTTTATTAAGAGATCGTACAGTACGGGCAGTTGTGAAAAATGCAGTGTCGTCCGCAAACTGAAATATTGTGGTAGTATTAGGAACGACTAGGTCCGCGACGTACAATAAGTATAATAAAGGAGACAAAGATGAGCCTTGCGGTACCCCAGATTGTAAGAAGATGGGATGAGATAACGTTCCATTGATCGAGATATAAGCTATTCGCCCCATTAAGAAGGAATGTACGAATCTGATGTAAGAGGTTGGTAGGAGGTAGTTACGAAGTTTGTATAGTAAACCAGGGTGCCAAACCTTGTCGAAAGCTTTTTCTAAATCAAAGGTTACAAGGCAAGAAGGATATCCTGTATTAAACTGATTATAAATTGCTGTGGTGAGACGGAATAATTGATCGAGAGTGCTAAAATGTGGCCTAAATCCAGCTTGATGAATTGGAATAAGGTTATGTGAATTGAGATGGTCGTGCATGCGACGTACAAGGATTCGTTCCAAGATTTTGCATAGACAACTTGTGAGGTGAATAGGACGGTACGATGTGACTTCTGATGGAGGTTTCTTTGGTTTAGGGAAAAGAAGAACTTTGGAGTACTTCCAGTCGAGCGGAAAAAATCCTGTTCGTAGAATAAAGTTATAAATGCTGCTAAGAAAGAGGAGGAAAGAATGAGACGCCTGTCTGACGAGAACATATGTAACAGAGTCAAAGCCTGGTGCAGTATTCCGTTTGCCTGGAAGTGCATTACTAATAGTTTCGGGGTGAATTTCCATGGTTAGAGGATTATTTGGTTCTAAAGTATGATCAGCAGATGGGCGAAAGGAAGCAGATGTTGCATCAGTACGTCGGTTGATAGCTGACTGTAGGCGGTCGGGTGTATACCAACCAGGTAGTGGTGTAAAAATGCCTTGAAAATAGGAAGCAAATATGTTGGCCTTGTCCGTATCCGTAAGAACTGCTTGGTGGTTATGAACAATGGAGTATGGCGTACGAGAAACTCTACCAGTTAGTTGATGAAATTTGCGCCAATATTTTGTAGGATGTGCTTCATTAGCAAGTGTGTTGCAAGTTTCGATCCAGTGACGTTTCTTAAACGCAACGATATAGTTATGAGTTATCCTTAAGTATTGGCGATGCAGACGAAGTGCTTCTAGGTTGCCCGTAGTTAGATATTCACGGAAAGCTCTGCGTGAGGCTGTAATAAATGGTAGGTATTGCGGAGGTAGCTTAGGTTTATGTAACTGAACTTCAATTGTTGGAATTGAACGTTGTGCTGCGTCCTGAAGGGCTGTAGTTAGATCAGTTATTGTCCTATCGAGTTCGTGTTGTGTGCTAGGCGTAGTGAATGAAGTTACTGCAGCGTCTAAGTCGGAACGATATTGCTCCCAATTTGCCCTACGGTAGCAGTAGACCTTCTGAGGAGAGGGCTTAGGCTGAGTGCTAGGAGAACAGTGAAGTTCAACTTTGATGGGAACATGGTCGCTACCTATGGAGTCAAGCACAGTTATATGGATGGACTGAGAGAGGGAAGATGAGGTTATGATTACATCAGGAGTAGTGTTACTGATAGGACGCGTAGGTTTCGGTAAATTATGGAATTCAGCTCCTGTTTCATTCCGAACAAAATCTAAAAAGTTGTCCTTGTCACGTTGTGAGCGACTATGAAAATTTAGATCGGCCATGATAATGTAATGCCGGAAATTGGAATCAATGTGGCGGAAGAAATCATAATTAATAGCTCGTCCTGGACGATAGTAAATGGTGACAAGGGTAACTGTGCGGCCTCGAAAATAGACCGTCGTGATGTTGTGTTCGGGAAGGTGAAATGCAGGTGGAACCGTAACTGCACGAAAAGGAAGATTGTGCCGAATACCAATAGCTGTGCCTCCGTAGAGACGTGGGCCTGTTGGAGCGTCGTGGCGAAGTAGATGATACTTTGGTATATAACACGTTAGATATGGTGCAAGGTAAGTCTCATTTAGTGCAAATGCGGCAATTTGTTCTTCCTGAAGGAGCTGGGTGAAGAGTACTTGATGTGTCAACAGAGATCGTATATTAAGAAAAAGTAAGTTGTAACTCATAATGAGAAAGAATATAAGTGAATAGGTTGAATTATCCATATTAAACATAAACCTCAAGTGGTTGGATTTGAAAGTGCACTGTTGGTCCCGAATAAGTTGCATGTAGTTGTAAATTAAACAATAGTTTGGCTGCGTGCATTATTTGAGTTAGAATATGGTTTCGAAGAAATGGATGAATGTTCTGTAATGAAATAGTGAGAAAACGGAGTAGATCTTCTACAGTAACTGGATGACGTAATGAATTTGCTGGTGGAGTTGGTGTATCGACCGAACGTATAGGAACAACAAGTTCAGGCTTAGCTGGATCAGGCTGAGGCTTAGCTTTACATTTATAGCTGTATGTTGGGTGACGCTCAGAACAGCGATCACAACGTGGTGGTTCTTGAAGGTTTGGGCAGCTTTTAGTAGGATGTTCGCGGGAACAATAACCACATTTGATGGTGTTTGTGCACTCTGCTGTTGGGTGTGAGTTATACTGTTGACACTTCTCGCATCGAACAGGCATAGGTGCTGGCGTGCGAGATGGCTCGACCTTATATCGGCGTCGATATATATAGGCGCCCTTGGAGAGAAGTTGATCAATCAACTGTTGTTGATCTGTTAGCACTCGAACGAGATAGGTTGGTCCCTGGTTGTTCTTGATCCTAATACAGCGTTTTATATGTAGCCCTTCCTGATGAAGTTCAGCAAGAATTTCGTCATCAGTAAGATCGGGTTCTACACCACGAATCACTACAGACAACATAGGAGGTCGCCGTGGTGGAGGAGGAGTTTTATGGGTACTCGGTTGCAAAGTGGAAATCTTTGCTTTCGTCCCAAAAATTTCATACGTTGCCTTGTTACGGACATGCGTGGCGAAATTCGGGTTACTAGATTTCAAAATGATGCCACGGCGTGTTTTAACAATTTCACGAATCTCAGGACGAGGGACATACTTTGTTAATTGCTGGAAAACAGCACGAACAGTGTCATACTTCGGATCATAGTCTGTTAGTAAGAAGTTGTATACAGGTTCTGATTGACGTGGTTGCTGTTGATTATCGGCTGAAGTGGATGTCCAATCCATAGTATGGCTAGCAGTTGGAGGTGTAGTCTGGCTAACGTTGGGAGTAATTCGTTACTTCTTGGGATCGAGGGTTTGTTCGCCATCAGAGAGAGATCGAGAACGTATCCGATGTCCTTTAGTTACGCAGTCAGCGTAGGTAGATGGAGAAATAGTGTTACGGTCTGAACGAGATGTTCCCGTAACAATACGTGGCTGCGTTTTCTGGCGACCGTTAGGCCCGATGTTAAGAGGTAGTGATCCTAAATCATGACCGAGATTCGAAATTCCGGTATCTTCGCCAAAGTCTGTCATCGTGATGGAAGAGCCGAGGGCCGAAGCCCAAATGATAATGAATAAGATGAAAAGATGTAAGATGAAGTTCAAAAAACAAGACACCCTCCGAAAGCGAAAACTTTCGTCAGACCCCTAAGTGCTGTATTTGCGCTATGCTCGCAAGTACGTATGCAATACTTGGTCCTCGCTGGCACAGTAACTGACACAAGAGAGGTTAGGTTTCTTGGTAAGGTATGCTTGCATTTCCGTATAGATTGATGCTAATTAAATTTGTGAAGAATTTGGATGGGCGAAGTTGCATAGTTTATTACATTATTACAATATATGTTTAATTTATATTAAATTTTGTTTTATCGTGTGTTTAATTATTATAAAGTTGAAACAATAATAATAGATAACGATACATTTTGATAAAGAAAGCGAAACCCCACAGTACTACGATATGTACAACTGTGCTGCCATCTATTGGCAATAATTGCAACACCATTAACAGGCACGTTATATGGGAGACTGATACAGAATGAAGGGAGACTTAAGGTGAATTACATGAGATTTTGATGTACAAGGAAGAGAACAGAATAAAATAAATAGAGAAAATATTATTGTTTATTGAATTGAAGCAACATTTAAGCGTAATATAGTAGTTTGCAATGAGGTTATTAAATTAGGTTTAACTGGATACGTATGCATTCTGTAGGGTAGTTTATTATTTATTTAGGATCTTTTTATTTAATAATATGGTGTAGAAGTATACTGAATCATTATACAGTAGAACAAACTTATATTTTATTTTATAGATGCACCTATGTTTATACAAGTTTACAGTTTAGTATTGGTTTGCGTTAGCGTATTTGAATGTGCGGAACGACACGTGATGGATTTGGAGCGGGCGGAGTATTACAACTTTGTATCTGTTGGAGGATTTTGGTACTACGGTTTTGCATTGATGAATATATATGTCGCACAGATTGACGAGACGGTGAAGATTGTCTTTATGCTAATTGGCGCCTACGAATTTCTTTTGAAAGAATTAGATAAATAATAGCTTGAAAATATTTTAAATTGGATTACGGTATGAAGCATAATATTTAAGTATATTGTATTTGCTATGATTGAGAACCGGAAAATATATATGTAATTGCTACTATGGAATTAACAAGTACCAGAGATAAATACATTAGCTACCATTTATTGGGTGCTGGATTATAAGAATATAGTACTTATAATGTTTGGTTTACGTGCTGAGAAGTGTTATATGTTGAATGATTTACTGCAGGAATTGGTTTAACTTTGAAACAACAACAAATACATTTGACAGATATTTGATGTATTTACAACAATTTAAATTCGTACAGAGTGCTTTTATGTAAGTAAAAATATTTATTTTTGTAAAATAGAATTGTTATATATGAATGTAGGCCCCATAGCGTCTTATTACAGACCCTGCGATTTTCAGAAAGAATTAACGATTACACAAAGACGTTACGGAATAGATGCTTTATGTTACATACGGAAACACGACAAGGACTATTTGATAAATTTTGCTAATTAGGAAATAATATTTTACACAAGAAGGTGTTTTTGGATATATCCTACAAGAGAAACAACCAATGTGCTGTAATTATATGACAGAATAGGGCAAACTGCGTACCACTTTGAATGATATGTGTATTTAAGGGGTATGAAATTACTTGCAGTACTTTTTATTAAACTTAGGGGTGATTATATAGAGCTAAATCTTATAGGTATGGTCGCGTGTCTTATTAGGATATATTTTTCATAACTGTGCATGTACAATGCTTGTTTATTACAAAATTTGTTACATTTTACTGAATTAAAATTGTGCCGCATTTTTAGCAGGTATAAGGTTTCCTACCATGGTGCTGATTAAGATAATGGAAAGCTTGCATTTTTTCGTATTTTTTTTGGAATAATATTGTATACAAGAAGATGCTATTAGATATATTCTACAAGGAAAACAAATAATGTGCTGTAATTGTATGACAGAATAGGACAATGTGCGTACTACTTTGAATATTATGTGCATTTAAGTGGTATGGAATTAGTTGCAGTAATTTTTATTGAACTTAGGCGATAATATAGAGCTAAAATCTTACAGGTAAGGTTTGTGCGTTTTACTAGGATATATTTGTCGTAACTGTGCATGTACTATACTTGTTTATTACAGAACTTCGACACATTTTACTGAATTAAAATTGTGCCGCATTTTTATCAGGTATAAGGTTTCTTACCATGGTGCTGATTAAGATAATGGAAAGCTTGCATTTTTTCGTATTTTTGGAATAATATTGTATACAAGAAGATGCTATTGGATATATTCTACAAGGAAAACAAATAATGTGCTGTAATTGTATGACAGAATAGGCCAATGTGTGTACCACTTTGAATATTATGTGCATTTAACCGGTATGGAATTAGTTGCAGTAATTTTTATTGAACTTAGGGTAATAATATAGAGCTAAAATTTTACAGGTAAGATCGTGTGTCTTATTAGGATATATTTTTATAACCGTGCATGTACTATACTCGTTTATTACAAAATTTGATACATTTTACTGAATTAAAATTGTACCACATTTTTAGCAGGTATAAGGTTTCTTACCATGGTGCTGCTTAAGATAATGGAAAGCTTGCATTTTTTCGTATTTTTTGGAATAATATTGTATACAAGAAGATGCTATTGGATATATTGTACAAGGAAAACAAATAATGTGCTGTAATTGTATGATAGTATAGGACAATGTGCGTACCACTTTGAATATTATGTGCATTTAAGCGGTATTGAATTAGCTGCAGTAATTTTTATTGAACTTAGGGTAATAATATAGAGCTAAAATTTTACAGATACGGTTTGTATGGCTTACTAGGATATATTTTTCATGGTTGTACATGTACTATACTTGATTATTATAAATCTTTGATACATTTTACTGAATTAAAATTGTGCCGCATTTTGGCAGATATAAGATTTTTTCACCATTTGTACGGTTTAAACATGAGAATACATACAGACTTTAGTATTTATAATTTATGTAATACGTTACTATATATTAATTATAGATATAGTGTATGAAGTGTAATGCTGAAGAGGTCTACAACGAAATAATATTAGGATTAGAACTTGTTGAACTGGTGAATAGAAAATGATCAGATATATCTATGTATATATTACATGTATTATATTTATTTGGAAACACATACCGAATTGATTTAAATAATGCTGGCGCATGTATTGCAACGTGAAAGTACATAAGATTTACATTTTTTTATTAGGATATATGTGTACATATTTTAGTTTAATAATAATACAGACTGAATTATTTTTATTTTTTTATATGTCAAAGAGAAGAACCTTACACATGGTTTAGTTGTGGAAAAAACAGAAATGTACGATCGTAGGAAAACTTGCATCAGTATTTTGAACGGATTTACACAATATAGATTTTAATGTTGGACATACTTGGAGATACTTAAAATATGAGATCTATGAGAACGTAGCGCGAAAAATATTGTAGACAGAACTATTTTTTACTTATTTAAAATTGCTGTATAGTTACAAGAGAGAATTTCTGATACCATTTTTTATTTTGCTTATGAATTACTAGATATAATATTTTAATTATTTGTGGTGAAACGATAGTAATAACGGTTTTTATGTAAATATGTGGAGCTATTTATTGTACAATATGAAATACATGGTTTGCAATATAGATACAATGCTTATTTTACTTATTTACAGAGAATATACATATGTATTTGGTTATAGTATTATGTTTATATAGAAATACTTTACACTAGAAATAAGCATTTAATTGAACCACCACATTTTTTATTTGGATTTAAATGAACATCGAATGTCTATATAGGTGTACAGAATGTAAGAATTTCGCATTGATTTTTTTACAGACATTTGGTTTTAGCCATATTATTTTATATAAAAACTATGAGTTACTCATTATTTCCATTATATATTAAACTAAACTAAATTAACGGATATATATAATTACGGATCACAATTATGATATAAGAATTCGCGAAATTTATAAGATTTCGATAATAGCTGAAAATATTACAACTACTGGTGACAGTATTTTGTTTAATACACAACTATATATAGTGTACATGTAGCTGGCACACAATAACAGTAATATCTATGGATAATGAACTCTGGATATTTACAATGATATGATTTAGGCGATATTTTTATTAACAACTATCAAATAATTGTTTAGATTTCAAAGCATCACATATTTCAGGCACATATATTTATGAAACTATAATTATGCCTTTAATTTGACTAGTAATATAATGAAGAAACCTTGAAATTATTTGAAGATGTCTATTAAACTAATATAACTTATTATATATAGAAATTTTATTTACTCAGTTTTATTTGATTAGACATATTGAAGATTTAATACTGACGTGTTACTTGGGTAACATTGCTCATTATTTGAAACCACACTTAACATTAATAACTATGAACATGATGCAAACATTGATTTTACTGTGAAATTGTGTATATATATTATTTTCTGGGAGGGCTATTACAGTACAACAGGTGATTTTACAATAGTTATTATTTTATGAACAGACTAACCCCTATTTATACATTTTCTGTTTTGTTAATATTATCTAAGCACTTTGACTTGTAAATACTTTGAGTACTGCCATGGGTTGTTTTTTGACACTTTTATACCTAGTTATGAGACATTGATAGCAAGTACCCACTACTGTTTGCATTATATTTAGTTTACTAAGTAGGGTAAATTTTGGAATGACATTAATTTGATTATGGTAGGTAGTGGAGAGTTTAATGAATGCTGTTATGAACCTTTGAGGGTTTATACCACATAGAATTGACTAGTTAAACTTATTTTACACACATTTTACATAAAAATGTATTGAGATATATTTTATCAACATACAATAAACAGAACTAATGAATGTTGATTATCATTACGAACAAATACCCTTTAGTAACATGACAGTGTATTTCAGTACCTTTTGGCAAGGGCATTAAGTAAGAAATTAGACACAATAGCTCCTAATTGAAGAATGGAACACATATGTTTGAATAGCGTCTTGCAGCGCAAGACATACTACGGATACACTGTTTCAACAGTATATATCGTGGTGGTACCGAACATATTATGGATACACTGTTTAAACAATTTATACCTTGGGTGGTACAGGACATATTATGGATATACTGTTTAAGCAAATTATAGCGTTTGCAGCACAGAGCGTATTATTGATTTGATGTTTTATTACATTGCATATACCTGTTGATACTTCTATTATATAGCCATGTTACAAACTAAAAACAACCAATTTTGTGCAACATGATATAGGGAAAGTATACTTAGTTAGACAAGAGATGCATTTAGACAGTACATGAATTTACTTTATATAGGAAATTGGGAACTGTCATGGTTGGTGGATATGGATATAGAGTTATGACTCATTTTAGTAATAAAGATTTGTTATATTTAATGTTGAATATAGTATTTGGTAGTACAGATGCATATATTGCTAAAGCACACAGAACTTTTTTTATTGAATATATATATATATATATATATATATATATATATATATATATATATATATATATATATACATAGCTTGGTCATATTTTAATTATTAAACTTTATATTTACAACAGAGAATGCATTACAGAATGTGCGATAGATATATGAACACAACTTTAATTTATTATGATTAACAATAGTTTAAATTTATTTATTTTGGTTGCATGAAATTAACATTAACAAATTTTTTTATTGACAAACGTATATAGATGCACCTTTGAAAAACTAATTTCGTTTATTTATTTATTTATTTTGGTTGTATGAAATTAACATTAACAAATTTCTTATCGACAAACCTATATAGTTGTACCTTTGAAAAACTAATTTCGTTTATTTATATAGGGAAATTTTATATATTTATGACTATTTGAAAAGTTTGATACTATACAGAGCAGAATAATTGATTATTGTAGGACAGTTATTGTTTGATAGCTGAATAGTATACCAGCACAGAAGGAATAAATCACTTTTACAAAAATATTTACTTGCAGATAGCTTCGTCAAGAATTAAAGATTGAATTTAATGTATCAGTACTAGAGTTGATCAATTAATAAAATTATTGAGTTTAGCGTTATAGGAACATGTTTAGGCAAAACGGAGGTGAATGATGATGGAATAAGTGTTGAAATGAAAAAAATAAATAATCATAATATTGTCAGCTTCAAATTAACTTCGGAACTAACATTGAATTAGGGACCACATATGCAGCCGAATCGAGTGCTTACCAGCCAATTATAAGTAAGAATAGAGAGTTCCAACTGCTGAAAAGAATTCAGTGAGAAACTAGTGATAATAGTATTTATCATTTTTATTTGGATGGATAGAAATTACATTGACGGTAATTTTAGATATTTCCCTCAAGATTCTGTTATTGTAATCAAAATGTTTTGACTATGGTGCATTTTTTGACGATACAGATTGTTTAAATATTATGAAAATAAGAAACTTTATGAAATACTACTAAACACAAAATGCACTAGTATTAGTACAACCAGTGTTACTATTTACGGAATGTCGTATTGCGAATATGTATACATGGGACCAGACATTGGAGAGAACACAGTAAGCTTGTATCATAACATGTACTTTGAACATTTTTTGACAAACAAGCATTATTTTTTATACATTGTTTTTCCTAGAAAATCCAAGAACATCGCTCCCTGGCAATGGTAAAGTTTTCATTTAGATACTGCTAAGTCATTTTATAAACTCTGTTGACGGCATAATTTCCTTGGTTACTACCCATTAACTCTAACTTGTGAAAGAACTAATTGAACTGTCATTGAATGAAGTATAATTTCAATAACATAGGACATTTTAATAACTCAGCGTTTTGTATTATGATATTGGACACTTTGTAGTTACCAGCATGCCTGTTCCCTGAAAACCTTTATTATACGTTTGAAGACTAGGTATGTGACCCATACAGTCCGAACTACTTTTGCAGGAAACAAAATATTGCAAATTCCTTTAGAACGGTGTCTTATGAAGGGTCATTCTTTAACAGGAACTTTTCATGGAAGATACACATGTCTATAAATATGACATATTTATACTATTTTATGACATCACAACTGTTTTACAATTTATCATTTCATTGATATTGTATATGATGGAAACCTTATGTATTTTCAGTTATTAATGTGATATTGAACAGAATCAGCCATTTATAATTACTGTTACTAAATTTATTAGGCAGTGTAATTGTATAGCGGAAACTTATCCACTTTATATGATAGACTGAGCTGTGGAACTAATTATAATAATTGGACTTTAAACTTAGAATGATTACGGTAGTATGATTATTATTTTAGACATATATAATAGCCATTGAATTTATAGAAAGGTTTGTGGTTATAGCTTATTGAGGATGACAACATTGCCACAATTACGAATTAATATATCAAGGATATTTAAACATCTTCATAAGTATGACAAGATTTATTAGTTTTACGATTATTAGCTGTGCACATTACTTGAATATTTATTCTTATTATACTTACCAGTATTGTATTACATATGCTTGAGTACTTTTATAATCATTTAAAACGTTTTACTAGAATAAACAATAACTGTCCTACAATAATCAATTATTCTGCTCTGTATAGTATCAAACTTTTCAAATAGTCATAAATATATAAAATTTCCCTATATAAATAAACGAAATTAGTTTTTCAAAGGTACATCTATATAGGTTTGTCGATAAGAAATTTGTTAATGTTAATTTCATACAACCAAAATAAATAAATAAATAAACGAAATTAGTTTTTCAAAGGTGCATCTATATACGTTTGTCAATAAAAAATTTGTTAATGTTAATTTCATGCAACCAAAATAAATAAATTTAAACTATTGTTAATCATAATAAATTAAAGTTGTGTTCATATATCTATCGCACATTCTGTAATGCATTCTCTGTTGTAAATATAAAGTTTAATAATTAAAATATGACCAAGCTATGTATATATATATATATATATATTCAATAAAAAAAAGTTCTGTGTGCTTTAGCAATATATGCATCTGTACTACCAAATACTATATTCAACATTAAATATAACAAATCTTTATTACTAAAATGAGTCAACTCTATATCCATATCCACCAACCATGACAGTTCCCAATTTCCTATATAAAGTAAATTCATGTACTGTCTAAATGCATCTCTTGTCTAACTAAGTATACTTTCCCTATATCATGTTGCACAAAATTGGTTGTTTTTAGTTTGTAACATGGCTATATAATAGAAGTATCAACAGGTATATGCAATGTAATAAAACATCAAATCAATAATACGCTCTGTGCTGCAAACGCTATAATTTGCTTAAACAGTATATCCATAATATGTCCTGTACCACCCAAGGTATAAATTGTTTAAACAGTGTATCCATAATATGTTCGGTACCACCACGATATATACTGTTGAAACAGTGTATCCGTAGTATGTCTTGCGCTGCAAGACGCTATTCAAACATATGTGTTCCATTCTTCAATTAGGAGCTATTGTGTCTAATTTCTTACTTAATGCCCTTGCCAAAAAGTACTGAAATACACTGTCATGTTACTAAAGGGTATTTGTTCGTAATGATAATCAACATTCATTAGTTCTGTTTATTGTATGTTGATAAAATATATCTCAATACATTTTTTATGTAAAATGTGTGTAAAATAAGTTTAACTAGTCAATTCTATGTGGTATAAATCCTCAAAGGTTCATAACAGCATTCATTAAACTCTCCACTACCTACCATAATCAAATTAATGTCATTCCAAAATTTACCCTACTTAGTAAACTAAATATAATGCAAACAGTAGTGGGTACTTGCTATCAATGTCTCATAACTAGGTATAAAAGTGTCAAAAAAACAACCCATGGCAGTACTCAAAGTATTTACAAGTCAAAGTGCTTAGATAATATTAACAAAACAGAAAATGTATAAATAGGGGTTAGTCTGTTCATAAAATAATAACTATTGTAAAATCACCTGTTGTACTGTAATAGTCCTCCCAGAAAATAATATATATACACAATTTCACAGTAAAATCAATGTTTGCATCATGTTCATAGTTATTAATGTTAAGTGTGGTTTCAAATAATGAGCAATGTTACCCAAGTAACACGTCAGTATTAAATCTTCAATATGTCTAATCAAATAAAACTGAGTAAATAAAATTTCTATATATAATAAGTTATATTAGTTTAATAGACATCTTCAAATAATTTCAAGGTTTCTTCATTATATTACTAGTCAAATTAAAGGCATAATTATAGTTTCATAAATATATGTGCCTGAAATATGTGATGCTTTGAAATCTAAACAATTATTTGATAGTTGTTAATAAAAATATCGCCTAAATCATATCATTGTAAATATCCAGAGTTCATTATCCATAGATATTACTGTTATTGTGTGCCAGCTACATGTACACTATATATAGTTGTGTATTAAACAAAATACTGTCACCAGTAGTTGTAATATTTTCAGCTATTATCGAAATCTTATAAATTTCGCGAATTCTTATATCATAATTGTGATCCGTAATTATATATATCCGTTAATTTAGTTTAGTTTAATATATAATGGAAATAATGAGTAACTCATAGTTTTTATATAAAATAATATGGCTAAAACCAAATGTCTGTAAAAAAATCAATGCGAAATTCTTACATTCTGTACACCTATATAGACATTCGATGTTCATTTAAATCCAAATAAAAAATGTGGTGGTTCAATTAAATGCTTATTTCTAGTGTAAAGTATTTCTATATAAACATAATACTATAACCAAATACATATGTATATTCTCTGTAAATAAGTAAAATAAGCATTGTATCTATATTGCAAACCATGTATTTCATATTGTACAATAAATAGCTCCACATATTTACATAAAAACCGTTATTACTATCGTTTCACCACAAATAATTAAAATATTATATCTAGTAATTCATAAGCAAAATAAAAATGGTATCAGAAATTCTCTCTTGTAACTATACAGCAATTTTAAATAAGTAAAAAATAGTTCTGTCTACAATATTTTTCGCGCTACGTTCTCATAGATCTCATATTTTAAGTATCTCCAAGTATGTCCAACATTAAAATCTATATTGTGTAAATCCGTTCAAAATACTGATGCAAGTTTTCCTACGATCGTACATTTCTGTTTTTTCCACAACTAAACCATGTGTAAGGTTCTTCTCTTTGACATATAAAAAAATAAAAATAATTCAGTCTGTATTATTATTAAACTAAAATATGTACACATATATCCTAATAAAAAAATGTAAATCTTATGTACTTTCACGTTGCAATACATGCGCCAGCATTATTTAAATCAATTCGGTATGTGTTTCCAAATAAGTATAATACATGTAATATATACATAGATATATCTGATCATTTTCTATTCACCAGTTCAACAAGTTCTAATCCTAATATTATTTCGTTGTAGACCTCTTCAGCATTACACTTCATACACTATATCTATAATTAATATATAGTAACGTATTACATAAATTATAAATACTAAAGTCTGTATGTATTCTCATGTTTAAACCGTACAAATGGTGAAAAAATCTTATATCTGCCAAAATGCGGCACAATTTTAATTCAGTAAAATGTATCAAAGATTTGTAATAATCAAGTATAGTACATGTACAACCATGAAAAATATATCCTAGTAAGCCATACAAACCGTATCTGTAAAATTTTAGCTCTATATTATTACCCTAAGTTCAATAAAAATTACTGCAGCTAATTCAATACCGCTTAAATGCACATAATATTCAAAGTGGTACGCACATTGTCCTATACTATCATACAATTACAGCACATTATTTGTTTTCCTTGTACAATATATCCAATAGCATCTACTTGTATACAATATTATTCCAAAAAATACGAAAAAATGCAAGCTTTCCATTATCTTAAGCAGCACCATGGTAAGAAACGTTATACCTGCTAAAAATGTGGTACAATTTTAATTCAGTAAAATGTATCAAATTTTGTAATAAACGAGTATAGTACATGCACGGTTATAAAAATATATCCTAATAAGACATACGATCTTACCTGTAAAATTTTAGCTCTATATTATTACCCTAAGTTCAATAAAAATTACTGCAACTAATTCCATACCGGTTAAATGCACATAATATTCAAAGTGGTACACACATTGGCCTATTCTGTCATACAATTACAGCACATTATTTGTTTTCCTTGTAGAATATATCCAATAGCATCTTCTTGTATACAATATTATTCCAAAAATACGAAAAAATGCAAGCTTTCCATTATCTTAATCAGCACCATGGTAAGAAACCTTATACCTGATAAAAATGCGGCACAATTTTAATTCAGTAAAATGTATCGAAGTTCTGTAATAAACAAGTATAGTACATGCACAGTTACGACAAATATATCCTAGTAAAACGCACAAACCTTACCTGTAAGATTTTAGCTCTATATTATCGCCTAAGTTCAATAAAAATTACTGCAACTAATTCCATACCACTTAAATGCACATAATATTCAAAGTAGTACGCACATTGTCCTATTCTGTCATACAATTACAGCATATTATTTGTTTTCCTTGTAGAATATATCTAATAGCATCTTCTTGTATACAATATTATTCCAAAAAAAAATACGAAAAAATGCAAGCTTTCCATTATCTTAATCAGCACCATGGTAGGAAACGTTATACCTGCTAAAAATGCGGCACAATTTTAATTCAGTAAAATGTAACAAATTTTGTAATAAACAAGCATTGTACATGCACAGTTATGAAAAATATATCCTAATAAGACACGCGACCATACCTATAAGATTTAGCTCTCTATAATCACCCCTAAGTTCAATAAAAAGTACTGCAAGTAATTTCATACCCCTTAAATACACATATCATTCAAAGTGGTACGCAGTTTGCCCTATTCTGTCATATAATTACAGCACATTGGTTGTTTCTCTTGTAGGATATATCCAAAAACACCTTCTTGTGTAAAATATTATTTCCTAATTAGCAAAATTTATCAAATAGTCCTTGTCGTGTTTCCGTATGTAACATAAAGCATCTATTCCGTAACGTCTTTATGTAATCGTTAATTCTTTCTGAAAATCGCAGGGTCTGTAATAAGACGCTATGGGGCCTACATTCATATATAACAATTCTATTTTACAAAAATAATTATTTTTACTTACATAAAAGCACTCTGTACGAATTTAAATTGTTGTAAATACATCAAATATCTGTCAAATGTATTTGTTGTTGTTTCAAAGTTAAACCAATTCCTGCAGTAAATCATTCAACATATAACACTTCTCAGCACGTAAACCAAACATTATAAGTACTATATTCTTATAATCCAGCACCCAATAAATGGTAGCTAATGTATTTATCTCTGGTACTTGTTAATTCCATAGTAGCAATTACATATATATTTTCCGGTTCTCAATCATAGCAAATACAATATACTTAAATATTATGCTTCATACCGTAATCCAATTTAAAATATTTTCAAGCTATTATTTATCTAATTCTTTCAAAAGAAATTCGTAGGCGCCAATTAGCATAAAGACAATCTTCACCATCTCGTCAATCTGTGCGACATATATATTCATCAATGCAAAACCGTAGTACCAAAATCCTCCAACAGATACAAAGTTGTAATACTCCGCCCGCTCCAAATCCATCACGTGTCGTTCCGCACATTCAAATACGCTAACGCAAACCAATACTAAACTGTAAACTTGTATAAACATAGGTGCATCTATAAAATAAAATATAAGTTTGTTCTACTGTATAATGATTCAGTATACTTCTACACACCATATTATTAAATAAAAAGATCCTAAATAAATAATAAACTACCCTACAGAATGCATACGTATCCAGTTAAACCTAATTTAATAACCTCATTGCAAACTACTATATTACGCTTAAATGTTGCTTCAATTCAATAAACAATAATATTTTCTCTATTTATTTTATTCTGTTCTCTTCCTTGTACATCAAAATCTCATGTAATTCACCTTAAGTCTCCTTCCATTCTGTATCAGTCTCCCATATAACGTGCCTGTTAATGGTGTTGCAATTATTGCCAATAGATGGCAGCACAGTTGTACATATCGTAGTACTGTGGGGTTTCGCTTTCTTTATCAAAATGTATCGTTATCTATTATTATTGTTTCAACTTTATAATAATTAAACACACGATAAAACAAAATTTAATATAAATTAAACATATATTGTAATAATGTAATAAACTATGCAACTTCGCCCATCCAAATTCTTCACAAATTTAATTAGCATCAATCTATACGGAAATGCAAGCAAAACGCGCGTATTCGCATTTCACACTCCTACTATGGAGAAACCTCTATTCAACGATCACGCAACGCCGCTATATTGGAAAACCAAATCCGTCCATCAAAAACCACAAGTGACAAAGCTCAATTCTTCATACGTAAGTATATACGTATGGTAAGTATTATAGGTTAATTAATATTAACCATTTTCAATTATATAAATATATCAATGTAAAGCAATACGTAGTTCCCGCGTATATATGCGCCACGTCGTGTAATTCCAAGTCCATAAAGCCATCCAAACGGGTATGGCTATAAGTAATCACGTAATCATACAAACAATTACTAATGTATAAAAAAATCTGTAACAAAACTATACAGTAATGGCGCCAGCGGAAACATCTTACACGCGTCATAAGGTAAATAAAAAAACAAACAGTGCTTTCTGAGTACTGTTAAAATAAATAGAGCTTTCTAATGCGCAATAAAAATAAACATTGGCCGCTGGTAAAAAAATAACAGGGCTTTCTGTGGACTAATAAAAAATAAACAGAGCCTTCTAAGGGTTGCTAAAAAATAAACAGGGCTTTCTGTGGACTAATAAAAATGAATAGAGGGTTTCTGTGGACTAATAAAAAATGACCAGGGCTTTCTGTGGACTAATAAAAAATGAACAGGGCTTTCTGTGGACTAATAAAAAATGAACAGGGCTTTCTGCGGACTAATAAAAAATGAACAGGGCTTTTGTGGGCTGATAAAAAATGAATAGGGATTTCTAATGCCTAATAAAAAATGAGCAGGGCTTTCTGTGGACTAATAAAAAATGAATAGGGGTTTCTGTGGACTAATAAAAAATGAACAGGGAAAATAAAAAATGAATTGTGTTTGTTTAATGAAAAATCAGGTGAATTATGGGTAAAATTACGTCATTATCGGTCCACAAACAGGTAAAAAAGTACCTCTAACCATATAAAAACTATCGTAAGCCCGTATATACCTGTATACATGTCCCAAGGATTAAAAAAGGCGAAGATTGGAAACTATCCTACTGACCTTCCTCTTCCGTCAGCAGTAAACCGTCACCTGTGAGTGTCGTGGTGTGAAAGTGGTGTGGTAAAATGGGCGACCTGACAGACTTCCAAAGAGGCATGATCGTTGGTGCCCGTCTGGTTGGAGCTTCAGTGGCAACATTGTCGAACATTGTGGGGGTATCGAAAGGCATTGTGTCCAATGTCACGAGGGCATACACAATTCGTGGGCAAACGACGTCTATAAAGCACAACAGTGGTCGAAAGACAATCGTGTCAGATAGGAACAGGAGGGCATTAAAATGGATTGTAGCAGCTAAAAAGAAGACCACTGCAATAAAAATTACGTCCGAACTCATTCCGGCCTACAGAACCCGGTTTCATCGAAAACAGTGCGACGGGAACTTCATAAAATGAAAAGTCATGCCAGAGCCGCTATCGCTACACCTTTGATCACAGCAGTATATGCGAAGAGGCGTATCCAGTGGTGCAAGGACTACAAGGCGTGGACTCATGAGCAGTGGGAGCACGTAATGTGGTCCGATGAATCGACCTTCACCTTGTTTCCAACAACCGGTTGTGTTTACGTATGGAGAACACCGTCACAGGCCTATGATACAGATTGTCTGCTCCCAACTGTAAAGCATGGGGGTGGTTCTGTGACAGTATGGGCAGTGATATCGTGGTTTTCTGCAGGTCCCATCATAGCCCTCCATGGAATGATGAATGCTAAGGCGCATGAGGCCATTTTTGGGGATCAGGTTCTACCCATAGCCCAAATATTGTTTCCTGATGGCGATGGCATCTACCAAGATGATTTGGCACCCTGTCACGCTGCAAAAACGGTGAAATCATGGTTTGAGTAGCATGACCAGGAGCTATCACACCTCCCCTGGGTCCCACAATCACCAGATCTGAACATCATTCGGCCATTGTGGTCTGAGTTAGAAAGGCGTGTTCGGTCTCATTACCTTCCACCAGCATCCCTTAAGGAACTGGAGCATGTTTTGGAGGAATAATGGTACAAAATTCCACACACCGTGATTCAGGAGCCTTATACGTCCATTCCACGTCGGATTCAAGCTGTTTTGGACACAAAAGGAGGCCCCATATTGTACTAGGTATGATTTTCACACTTTTGCAAAAGTTTTAGATTTTTTGTCCAACCTCTCTCTCTCTCTCTCTCTCTCTCTCTCTCTATATATATATATATATATATATATATATATATATATATATATACGTAATAGTCCTTGAATGTAGGAATAGTCGGAAGAAATTAACATGTATCCGCAAGCATTGGTTAATTCTTAGTCAGAAAGTCAATCCAATTCCTAGGTTGATACTTTTTCTAGTGGTTGTAATATTGACTAAATTTTAAATAAGCGCATACTTATTCATCCACTTAGTCATTATCATCCTATGGAAAACAATGGCAAACCACCCTGGGTTTACTTTTCTCTAGAACCTTCGGGTTAAAGACCTGCATTCAGGCAGAACACTACATCATTATTATCATGAATTCAGCTAATGATCCTCTAAAAGTAGAATTTCTTTTATTAAAACAAATTCCCGAAGTTTGTAAAACAAAGCTACTTCATAGTTAGACAAACTGAGAACTTTTGGTTCGGAATTCGGAATGATCTGACAATTGAACAGAATTTGATGAGAGCTATGAAAAATAGTGGTAGCCTTACGTGGGGACGAGGAATCTTGCTTCAACTATTATTACATGATTTCATTCCATGCCTGCATATTCAAGAATAGTGGAAGCTGTGGAGAAATCCACTGATGTTATCTCCGCCTCCTCCGAACAACAAGTTGACTTGCGAGACTCTTTGGCAAACTCGTGACGCCGAAGAGGTCTCTGTTTCATCAACTGGCTCCGAGAACATAAACCATTCGAGAGATCATCCCAACTTACATCAATATGTACTGATTTGCTAGCTGATGAAAATGTAAATTATGATAAAGCATTAGAAGTTAGACTTGCTGTGATGAGGAAGAGTGAGGGAAAGCAATTCAGTGAAATTCATCTGAAACGCGGGCCAAGTGTCAAGTCTTTGAGAGCTTAACAAGATCAGTAACTGTGTGTAATCAAGCAATCTGTGTAAACCCAAACGAGCTTCTGCATTGCATGATATGCACAGTTAGCTCTGAAGAACAGTTGTCTGAGATCTTCAAATATGAAATATCTGCTTATCTTCCCTCCTTATTTGATGGAAGTCTAATGAGGAAAGGTACAAAATCATCGACAATACCCGTTTTGTCCTGAACTTCAACCCAGAAAACAACAAATAGTGCCGCAAAACAGGGTGTATCCGACATAGTTGATGGTGGGCATCTCTTGCATCGTGTTGTATGGCAGCGTCCAGCCACGTTCAAAGAAATATGTCAGCAAGATACTGCATACGTTGTTACACATTACGGAAAAAGTCTCGTCGTTTTTGATGGAAATAACGAAGGTATAAGGAAGAAGATGAGGAGCCTCTGCGACGTGCAGAAAACACTTGCCGCGTAGACATGGAATTAGAAGACAATATTACTGTTATTGAAGGGCAGACTGAATTTCTCCTATATCACAGCAACAAAATAAGATTCAGCCATCTTTGGAGTAAACATCGCTACAAATCAGGATACAAGGTACTCCAGGCCAAGGTAGATGTTGATATGCTGATTGCAACCACGGTTATTACAGAGGCCAAGAAAGGCCTCAGAGTTATTTTGATTGGTGAAGACAAAGATTTATTAGTTCTTCTAGTTGCCCTTGCTCCACCAGACACATCTTTGAAAATAATTACGCTAGTCCAGTGAAAATTTGCCCAGGCAAGATTCACCATTTGGAACTATTCGAGATGATATAGGTGATGTGAAGGACTTTCTTCTAATTGTACACGTCTTCACAGATGCGATTCAATTTCGTCAATTTATCGAAAAGGCAAAATCTCTGCTTACAAATAGTTAGAGTAATAAGGAACCTAGAGAAACTAAGTATTTTTAATAATTCTCGAGTGTCAACTGAAGCTGTGGCTTAAACTGGTGAATCTTTCTCTCCTGTATGGGTCAAAAGATATCGGAAACTTGGACATTTTATGTAACCAACTATATGAGAAAACAATTGCCAAACAGCCTATACATTTGCAGTTTAACTTAGTTATACTTCCTCTTACATCAGGAGCCGCTCGTGAGCATTTACTCCGAGTCTTTTATTAAGTGCAATAATGGCGTGCTGTTAACATAGAAAATTTACGCTAGGGTTTGAAGATAGTCAATAGTTATCTACGTCCCATACCAACTCCGCTGCTCATGAAGACTTACTACATCTTATCTCTTGTTCCTGTACCGACAACTGTGAAGGAAGTTCTGAGTGCTGGAGAAGTATGTTAAAGTGCTCAATCATGTGTATGTACTGCCTATGACATGGACGTACCAACAGGAATATAGAAGATGAAGTGGAAGTGTATGAAGATTTGCTAGTTCCCGAAAAGGATATCGAAGAAGAGACATTCCAAGATGCCAAACATCCTCATCTGGAATAGATTCAGGTAAACGTAAGTTACTTTCAAATCAAAATTATCTAAGTTTGAAACCTTTACATAATAAAGAAGTACTTTTTAGACCTTTTCCTAGCTCAAACATTACAAAATTCTTATACGTTACCAAACATGATTTTTTTTTCAACAATTATATATACACATTTCAAATTCCTCCGACAAATCTGGCTCGCTAAGAATAGAACATTGTTTTCAAACATCCCTAAAATTTTGGGACTTTTTCCTTCCCAAAAACAGTCAACATCGGGGTTTGTAAGAGATATTGCAGCCTTTTAAAATGCTATCCATTCATAACTTCACTCAAAACTTGTGGATGCACAGGTGGAAATTTTACGATATTTGGACAAGAGGGAATTTAATGCATTACGCGAATCTAAGTTTAAAATCCCAGCATTGTGTATTTGAAACGTTTTACTGACAAAGGTTTATCCAACAATTTGCACATATTTTATGTTTCTTCTCCCTACAATATTGTAATAAGGATTAAAAAACAAACAAAACTTTTCACTTCTGTTCTGAGAGTTCGTGGAATTTCCCTTTTTTCCCTCTACGAAAAGGGAAAATTTCCTCCATTTTCATACAATAAGAACAACTAGTTTAGTTAAATATCTTTTCAATGAGGTATAGTTTATATCTCTGCTGTGTTTACAACCTGTATTATAGTTAGTTAAAGTGAATGTTATGGTTTCCAAAAAAACTTTTGGAAATAGGCTACCCAATATGGCGGACATAGTGACCAAACCCGACGCGGGATTTTTTGGAACTTTCTCTGAGTTACTGAATAGGGTATCATGATCATTTTAGAAAAGGTTTTAGATTGTTTTCTTGTTTCTTCTCCCTACAATGTTGTAATAAAAATCCAAAAACTCAATTTTTCACTACTGTTCTGATATATTTTGTAGAATTTCCCTTTTTTCCCTTTCGGAAAAATGTATATTTCCTCAATTTTTTACACAATAAGAACAACTAATTAAGTATCATTTCAATGGTGTATGGTTTATATCTCTGCTGTGTTTACAACTTATATTATAGCCAGTTAAATTGAATTCTATGGTTTCCACGAAAACTTTTGGCGTTGGAAATAGGCTATCCAATATGGCGGCCATAGTGACCAAACCCGGCGCGGGATTTTTGGGACTTTCTTTGAGTTACTGAATAGAGTATCATGATCATTTTAGAAAAGGTTTCAGCTTGTTTTTTTGAATGTCCGGATTCAAACCTAATTGCACTGTACTGTTTAATGATGGTATACCTCGGCAGTAAAACCTCATCTGGCACAGGCATGCCCTAAATCGTGTAACTAACCAATTTTGTATAGTATATTTTTTCTTTTTTCATTTTAAGAATATTAGTCAATTTTGTTTAAACACAATAATAATTTTACTAAATTTCAAAATGATAGCTTTTGGTCAATTCAGAATTGTTACATTGTAATATTTGAGTAGTTAGATCATTAAAAAGAAAATAACAAACTTTTACCAGAATAAGAAGTGAATGGAGACCGCGAGCGACTCGAGTGTGATGGCAAAACTAAGATGAAATATTGCAAAATGAGTGAAAATATGAGAAAACTTTGTCATAATGTTTCTTTTTTACACACACACACACAGGTGTAAAGAGAGTACGGCCATGGATAATCCAGTGTTTTAATATTACATCATCTAACGTGAAAACCACTGAGCTTCATAGAATTAGTCGCCGTATCCATCCTCCCCATTTTTCGTACTAATCTTATATCTTTTTATCTAAACGAAGTCTGCCTACTATGAGCTATGACATATATGACAGGATAACTAAAAGATGCATATATAAATATAACCGAGAAAAGAAGAGAAAGTTTTTGATGGTGGATAGCAAATGTTTAGCCACGGAAAATGTCAAATTCATGTGTAATGCGGGAGAAGAGTCTCGTGAGAAACTACGATCTCCATCTTGAAAGCACTGCGATGTCTAGGCACCACAATCTGAAATTTACATGAAGTCGAATGAGCCTCGACTCTCCGGATTCCTGTGAATACAAATAGAGAAAAAGAAAGTAAAAGGAAAAAAAACTGTTGGTGAAGTTGAAAAGGCTTCTGTTTATGTGAACTGAAGATGAGGAACTGCCTTCATTACACTATCATGAGATACAGAATGTTCTCATTCGTTTAGAATGCAGTTAAAGGGAACTAGTAGTCTAAATTTACATACGTTACAGGAAATTAAGTTAGCTTTATTTTAAAATAAAGATGCTGTTCTAACAATTCAATAGTTTTTGTTATTTTTTACAGATGCACACAAATAGTTGTTATTTTTTTTTCAATCACGTTCCTTGTTACAACAAAAACTACGCTACTAATATAAAGGCTAGGCAAAGTCTCTTGTAAAAACAATATCTGTTGTCTTCAAGTGACGTTAAGAATCCAAATTAGGATATTTTGAATATTTATACAGGACGTTTTAAAATTCTTATAATTAACGTTGTGATCCTACTAACCATGATAGTAATAGAAGTCCATGTCAATATTAATTTTTGTTTTAATTTCACATCCCACGTTATGTTCCGAGGCTAAATCGATTATGTTCATAATGAACGTAGTGGTTAAGAGGATAAAATGAGATGAGATGGAAGAACTCTCAGAAAACCCATGCACACAGTGTTTGTCCACCGTCCACCTCAAAACCAACTTGGCGAGAGCTCAAGATTGAACCCAGTATTCCATACATCAGAGGTGAGCGCTCTGTCACTGAGTCACCGCTGACTCTGTGTAAAGAAGAGTAAAAATTGGAGCTCTCTTGCGGCTAAATTGTTAGACTCGGGTTCAATTTTGGTAGGATTCCATGTGGTTTGGATTCCACATTAAACTAGAAGTCCATGTATCATATAGCCACAGCGTTGAAAGGGAAGCTGGGTCCAATCCAACCAACCAATTTAAAGCCGAAATCGAAATTGATATTTGTTTCTGAATTAACGACAATTGGTCTAATTTAGTGGGGTGTGCTCCTCTGGCTAACGAGTAAAGAAATCTTCAATCAGCCTGGGACGAACTCATAGTAAAACATCATCTTTCCTCATTAACACAATCAACTCATAAGATCTAAGACAAGGCCAGATTCCTCGCTATTTCGTCCCCTGAAAACGGTGCATGGCTTCAAGCTCTACCGTCATCTTCTGTTGGTCTACATCTCAGCAACGAAAGTTTTCGCATAGCTACAGCTCTACGGTTAGGAGCAGATATTTGCGAACCACACCGTTGTCGTGCTTGTAATGCTCTCGTCGATAAGAGAGGCTTACACGGCTTATCATGCAAAAGCAGCGCAAAAAGACAATCACGGCACTCGAGTGTGAACGATATCATTTTGAGAGCTCTCACATCTGCAGGTGTCCCATCAGTACGAGAACCAAACGGATGCAGTCGTTCAGACGGAAAAAGACCAGATGGAGTGGAATGACTTTAGTGTCCTGGAAAAAAGAGAAAGCTCTAGTTTGGGACTTCACCTGCACAGATACTTACGCTCCCTCCAATCTTCCACATTCATCATCACGCGCAGGTCTCGTAGCTGCTCGTAAGGAGACTGACAAGAGGAATAAATATATTAATCACGTTGATAAATACTGGTTTGTTCCAATTGCCATCGAGTCAAGTGGTACTTGGGGTCAAGAAGGAGCTAATTTTATCAAGGAAATCGACCATCGTATTTCGCTTATATCGGGAGATAAACGATGTAAATCTTTCCTTATTTAACGGATCAGTGTTGCAGTTCAACGTGGGAACGTGTCAGCCATTTTGGGTATGTTACCCACAGGTAAAGAATTAGAGGAGATCTTTCTCATATAAGGAAGAAAAAACCGACTTGGTTTCTGAGTACCAACGACGGAAAGATATTTTAAACAATATGTACCGGTACTTAAGAATTTATCTCATCATAGCTGTCATCGTCATTGAAAGATACATTTTCATTTTCCCGTTTACTATCCCAATTTGATTCTAATGTATATATTTCTTTTACCATAATTTCTTGTTCTTTTAGCATTTCTTGTTATTTTGCCTTCGTCTTATCTTGATAGTATTTGTTTTTCTATTAATTCTGTTAAGAGCTTATGATCATTATGAATTAGTTTAAGTTGATCGTATGTGTAAATGCATTTCCATCATATCGAAAAAAATATATAAATTTATAAAAGTAAATAATGTTTTCGAATCGAAAATAAATAATAAAGATAAAAATGTCGGAAGTTATTAAAGGTGAGAAAATAAATAATGAAGAGCTAGTTTTACGTTTGTTCGGGAGAGATTTCTGTTCTCTCTCCCCTTATTATAATGTCTGCCACTATTTTAAGATGATATGAGCTAAAATAAAACATACTTAGAATCGTCAAAATTTTATGATATATATTAACCTCTTTAACTTTTGCTATGCAGAATACAATTTGAATAACCATGGAATCTAATCTAAATTCATATATAATATGATCTCGAACATTTGATTGCTTGTTGAATGAATGCTTGAATTTGCTATGTAGTAATACCATTGTAGATGTCAACTTCTGAGATGGTTCAAAGAACAGCTTGACGCTTGGTGTTAATCAGAAACAAATAATAGTAGGCCTAATCATTGCAGCGGAGGCTTGGTGTACCTGTAAAAATAAATAACGTAATTTAATATCGTATAAAGGAAAGTAGAAGAGAAAAGAATTTAGTTATATACAAGATACAAAAAAGAGATACGAATAAATGTAGGAAATATTATTATGATTATTAGAAGAAATGAAGGTTAAGTAAATACTTACCCCGCTGTTTTTAATATGGTTTCCTGAGCGAGTGCTGTAAATATAATTACGCCAAACCTGAAATAGAAAGAACATAATATATATATCTACAGAAGTATCTATATACATATTTACACAAGATCTACATACTAATCAACTAAGATGCTAGCCTATTCGTCAAATGGCCAAATCAAATGAAGAAAAATGTATAAATACTACGAAGAACCTATTAATATGGAAATTTAATGTAGTAAAACTAATTACTTACCTATGGTTATTGTAGCATTCTGTATGTACTGTGTGCATTAAATGTTCTTGAATTCCAAAAGGTTAATGCAAACTTCAATCGATGGTAGTATTGCAAATTTAGTTATATATATATATCAAATCTATATTCTGGTTCCATATTATGTGCATTTCGGATAAGTTCCCATAATGTTGCTTCATAATCAATGTCGCCTATATCCTGTTTATTCTGATTGATTTCCCAAGCCATTATGCGCGAGGGTGGCGACCGTTGCCATGGGCCAAACTTCGGCTCAGTTCATGCTAGGAAACATTCAACGTGTTCCATTGTAGAACCGAGACCACAACTGAAATAACTGAACCAAATTGTGAGACCTAACAACGCTAACGTTTTATTGTAGTACTGTGGAAGAAGCATTATAATGACAACGAAACACAGCCGTAGCTAAAGATTTCGGGGCCCGGGGTGAAGTAGGATTCGGTACCCCCCATACTCATCTCACTAAGCTTTTGCTCTTTTTTTTTTAAGATATAAGAGAAGCAGCTTTTGTTGTTATGCTACGCTGTTTTATTTATTTATTATTATTATTATTATTATTATTATTATTATTATTATTATTATTATTATTATTATTATTATTATTATTATTATTATTATTATTATTATCTTATCTAGCTGATTGGACAGACCATTGCCGCAGCCAAAAGCGATCATTATACATTCTTTTACAAATAAAGGCTGTTTTCAACACGCTTATTTTGGACTTCTTGTTAAGCTTGACCAAACTATCTTCTGTTGATATACAGTTCCACTTGGAGAACAGTTACGGAAATTTACAACTATTCAGAACATTTTATTACTATCGATAAGAAATGAAATTTCAATACATTAGAAACTATGTGCTTTTAACATGTTCGAAATGGATGACAGAATTAATTTCCAGTAATAATCAAAAACTTTTGAAGTTCTATTCTGTATGTGGTCACACAAATAGCATTTTAATTTCGATTATTTTATGGTAAATTCTAAAATGTGACGGAAATTCTGGAGCCTTGTTTGCGAATTTCTCAATATTAGAGATGAAGAATGTGTTCAATGTTTGTATTTAAAATCCAAAATAGTAGTTTGGCTACAAAATATGTTTGAAATTACAATAATTACTTAATTTCTTAATGAATGAAAGTTCTGAATTTAAGGTTACTTATTATTAATTAACATTTTAAAGTACAGTAACACACATACACATATATATTATGAGATGCGAAAAGAAATAGAAAAGAATGATAAGGCATAATTATCTATATTATTTTATACGTTTGTTCAGCTCATGTGTATAATTTACGGTACCTGCTCATTATATATGCTGTCATTGTCTGCTCATGTAAAGTAACAAATAGTCAATATCGAAAAATACTTCAAGTACAATCACTTTTTGAGTGCGGTAGGCCTATATAGAGAAGCTGGGGAACCTAAACTTGTTTTTCTAATAGATGTGCGGTGGAATAGTTTCTTAGATTACTTGGAAAAATGTCTTAAAGTGCTGTACTAATTAGCACCTCAAAAAACGCTTATATAACAATAATTTTAATTATACTGTTGAAACGTTAAAAGCATAACAGAATTTGCTTATCAATGAATAACAATAAGCACTCTTCAAATTCTGAAATGTAAGCAATTCGATAGAAAGAAAAAATGATAAGTAAAAACGTAATCCAAATTAAAAAGCACCGCTAAAAATACCTGAGTAGAACAAGCCTTCCCATATATAATTTTTAATGTTTGGCTTATGAACCATTGTTTATGTTTACATTGCCCAGCTATTTAGGCTTCTGGCTACGGATCAACCTAAAATATTTGTAGTTTCGATGAAAAAAAATTGAGAAAAAAGAGGAAAAAGAAAACTCCATAATCTATCGTAGTTTATATTACAAAAGTAGAACTGTCAATCATGATTTTTTAAAAATAGTTTGCATAATACTGTATTTGTAAATAGAGTAATTCAAACATTTACGCTATTTCAAGTTTAAAACTCAAACAGCCTGTTCCCATGAAGGCCTATATCAACCAAATATTGTAAAGTAAGACTGACAGGCTAAAACAAAACTCTAAAAAGTATCCTTATTCTTACGTAAGAATACATTAAGAGTGATTATACAGGCTTTTTATGTATTTTACTTATTTAGATAAATCTCTCAAGGAAGTAAATCCCAGCATCAGCGATTCTGTATTCCGTGTCTTGAGAAACGTGGTTTCTTTAAATGGTGTTGAGTATCTGCACTTAGCGTTGCACCGCGAGACGGGATATTAGGTTTTCTCGTCTCCTTTTGTAATTTTTTCTAGAAGTTTCGTCTAGTGTCGATTTTCCATTAATTATTTCTACTCTTATCTCGATTCTTGCAAATAATTTCCCGTCTATTCTCGTTATACAAATGTATGTACAAAATTATGCCTGAATTGTTTCCTTAATTTCATCTGGACGTTATTAGAATTCTTTCGCTTCACGAGAGATTCACGAAGAGTGTGACATAACAGTACTCAAGCCAACTGTTATTATTAATACCTGTTTCAATGAAAAATGGCTAACACGTTGTATTTGGAACTATACGTATAAAATAAACAAACTTATTGGAGTATATTGTGTAACCGTAATGCTTTCCATATCTTCAAACGTTGATACATGCTCTTCAGTATGTTTCACACAATCACTTTATCAGTTTATAGTTTTTATACTATGAATTACGTAACACTAAAATATTACAAAATTCATTTGTATAATATACAGTAGATATAGAGTAATAATATTGGTGCTGTTCTGCATGCATAAGCAGGGGCGGACTGGCAACCATAGGGCCCACCCTGCTAAACTGAAATGAGGGCCCACTGTATAAAAATGTAAAATATGTACTTGGCATTCTTCATATGTATTACATATAAAAGTCCATCTTCGAACCCATAAATAGTATCCCATATATTCATACAAAAGCAAAACATTAATTACAAAAAGTCTGAAGTAGGAACATTTTAATAGTAACTCATACAGTGTGTAATTGGCATTATCATTTTTTATTGGCATTATCATATCAAGCCTGATCTGACCCGTTTGAAAGCACTACGCAGCAGCAAACAGTTCAGTTAATTTCGTGTTCGCCTGTTAAAGTTGTGCAATTTCAAGTAAAAATAGCCATAAAAGATAAGCTACAATTGACTGAAATCATCCAAAGACGTGGTGTATACATTATAATTTATAAACACCTTAGACAGAAAAACAAAAAAATACCTGGCAACTGTCCTGCAGTACCCGAATGAGTCACATCACGCTCATTTGTTTCTTGGGGCTTCACAGATTCAAATAGCCTACGTTGTTTTGGGTCAGATGCAGCTTTTTGTAAATCACATCTTCGTTTGTGTTCTCGCTTTTTAGCACCACTTTTATATTTTTTCTTTACAGTAATCTTACAATCACTCCTACCATCCATACTGACACAACCACATCTATCTTCCACGACAAACGACACGTAACTGGTGTTCCAATAATTGAATTGCGGCTATCGGATTTGCTCTTCGATGTAATATACAAATAAAACACGAGCCGAGGGCAGCAACTTCATAGTAATTGTTCGTGGTTTGTATAAAACAATCGTTGATAGTGGCGACTAATTTCTTTTCCCTTTACCGCGTTGAAAAAAAAAAGCCTGGTCCGATTTCTTTCTTCGAAGCTTGGTCTGAGGACAATGCAGTTCAAAAGCGTTCCGGCTCCACCTCCACTTTCCACAATAACAATATCTACGAAACTATTGTTTCTTTAAAACATCGCCACTCACCGGCTTGTAAAAGGACCGGAGTAGGCAATGGTATCCAAATTCAATAACAGCCTGAAATCTACTGTTTTCCTTATATTAAAAAATGTAGTAGTTAACGTGCTCGTTTTTAGCAGCTGCTGTATCACAAACTCCGCAATGTTTTAGGGCCTGATTGTCTCATAGACGGAACATTTTCAAATCGATAAACGTGAAGAAGAATAAGGTCTGTTCATGAAAGTTTAACTTTACGTCTTTTTTTATGCAAAACACAAGTTTGCGGGAGTTACCCTGCCATATTTTTGATGCTGGTAGGTTTAATTGAGCACATCTTTTTACATTTGGTGGAGGGGGGCCACCTATTTGGGGGGCCCACCCTGCATTTGCAGGGTAGCAGGGTGGGCCAGTCCGCCCCTGTGCATAAGTTATTTCTTGATATAAAAAGTGAGTGATGTTTTATGTGGTGAACAATACATTACATTTTTCACGTTATTAACAGTCAAGATAGTGATGTGTTGCTCGTGAAGGAGCCGGAGTAAGTGAGTTGTGACCCATCTCTACTGAAATGAAATGAAATATTTAGTTTAAGATCCCACGATTATGCATAGAGGTTAAGGGAAACAGTGATGATAAAATATGAATGAAATGTTGGAATGAAGAAAGTGAGAGGAAAGGAAACAATCCCGAGAAAATCCACGCACACGGTGTTTGTCCACCACAAAGCTCACTTGGCCCAAGCTAAAATCGAACCAGTAACCCCACGCACCGGAGGTGAAAGCGCTACCATTGAGGCTCTGCGGCTCCTTCTGCTCTCTGCTGAGTTATGGTTCTTTGGGAGTCATTTGTATTTTGGCGGGAGTCGTGATTTTTGTCCGTGTTGTCAACTTAGAAATTATTTCTTCATAAGAAATAAAATCTTTTTTATACGTGCAAAGCTATTCGTCAATTACCGTGTATAAAAATGGATTTATTGAAGGTATTTAGTATCCACTTCCAGTGACGGTGTGTCTTGATCACTGAAAAACAAGAGGCGGTATGGCATTCCACCGCATACCGTCTCACTTCGACCACTAATTTTATGATACTTTTAGAGTGTCTTGTGTGAACTTCAAAGAGAAGGACAACGCATTTATCAATTTTGTTAAGGATTAGGTCTGTAAAAATCTTTAAAACATTTAGTTAAATCGAGAAGTGGTAGAAAGGTACGCGTATCGATATTTCATTCGCACAGGTAAGGTGGATCATCACCCGGAAGTCAGTACATATTTTAGCTCATTCCCTTATTTACTGTGCAATGAATCGTTACATATTATAAATATTGAAGTATAAGATAAAGTTATGTTTCAGCTACAACACAAGACACTAATTTATTTGGTTGTGTCTTCTGATATCGAAAAATGTAACAAATGAAAGAAAATATTTGATTCGTTTTACAATGAGCACACAAGATGACATTTGCTGTTAGATCTTACTAGAGGTGCTCAATTTTATGAAATGTTTATTTGAATGTGTAGAGTACTTCAAGGTAACGATCTTATTACGAAATAGATATATTGTTCCACCGATTTTTGTGTTATGTTTCACTTTTTATTTAAATATTAATTTACATTTAAGGAAATACATTTTGAGAAGAAACTTGCGCAGAACGCCATAATACGTTGTTGCCAAATATGTACGTTTAATTCCTGGATTTTAACGTTGCAGTTCGAGAAGCGGAATTGCGGTAAGAGTCGAAAATTAATTTCTCCAGTAAGTATTCAAGCAGAATTCCATGATTACTTCCTTTATTATCTGGCAACAGTAAATACTCGACACTACCTGGCAACGCCGCACTATTCAAGCAGCGTTTAGCATAGCACCGAGAACACTTAGTGATCCACCTTAAGGGGCCTAATCACTGTGAAATTAAAATACCGCTAATTTTACAGTAATTATGTGATATCTTCAAATACATAAAAGATAATCGAAATGTAGAACAAGAGCGCCCTAGAAAATATTATTTTGCACGAGATACCGTTCTCACGAGTCACCTAGTAACTTTCCGTTTGCAGCTATTTAGAAACGCGAAAATTAATGCCGATTTCTAAGTTCACTTGGCGGGGGCTGGGATTGAACCCGGGACCCCAGGCACCAGAGGCGAACGCTCTTCCACTGAAGGGCCAGAATATATAGACCTACGAATAATATGCATTTTATATTTTGAAAGGTAATACACAGTATGAAAAATTTCACTATGGAAGAGAGGGCGTATACTGAAAATTAAAGTGAAAAAGTTAAAAGTAGAATTTTTAAAACCAACTTTCTTTTTAATTATTCACTAAAATTAAATAGACTATACATACTATTCTTTCTTTCTGCAAAGTCCACAATCTGCATCAAATTACGGGAAAAGAATTAAAAAAAATAATAATGAGATTAAAGGGGGTGGAAGCTTAATAAAAATTGCAATAGATAGAGTGAAAGTAAAATGGAAAGTTTTTTCTCCTTTCTTTCTCTTTTCCTCAACACAGTCAGTCACTGAGCTAATTAAGCGCTGGGTCCACAACAAGTATTAATTAGAGCAGACGGAAGTCAGATGGCATAGTATGGCGTCATCAGTCTTCCAGGGGAACCCAACTTGTTCCTCGACGAGTGATCTGTTTCGGCTATTACCCCCTACCCTCAAAAAAAGGCAGCTTGAAACGTTAAAAAAAGTATTTTTTTCTTTAAAAAAAAAGTAGAAGTGAAACCATTTGCTGCCTGTCGTACTTTTTTTTTTTCACTGAAAATCCACAAGGGAGGTAAATGACCAACATGGGTTAAGTTCCACTGCTAGATGACATAAAGAAAAGATTCAATACAAGCAGAGAGAGAAAAAGAGAGAGGTTCTCTTTGACTACAATGATTGCTTTAAAGAAAAAGTATAATACGTACTAATAGAAACATGTTACTAGGAACTGAAAGCTAGAAACAAGACAAAAAAAAGAAAGAAAAAAGTAAAAATACAGAAGAAATAAAAGTATAATTTTACACATGTGTCTACATTTTTATTCAGGGCTGAGCGAGTGCAGAGGAAAATCACCATGTACAGTGCAAATGACTTTTCTAAATATTTCTACCACTGCTGTTTATTATTAAGGTTAGTTTAAAGGGACAAGTTTTATCGATAGATGTCACTACAGTCTTCGTATCTCTCCTGTTACAGTCTATAAAAGCAATTTCTGTTTAAGAATCAAACCACAACTTTCTATCTTTTGTCTATTTTCCATTAAACGTCACACATTACTATATCATTCTACAAACAAGACCAAAAACATACAAATTGACTGAATGTCTTCAAAAATTACAAATGTTACCGGTACACATGACTTCAACCTTTTCTCTAGCCTCTGCAGAACTACTACGTCTCATTACAGTCAAATGTTTTTCAACTTTTCACAATGTTGCCAGATACAAACTCCACATCCTCTCACCTTTTGATTTATAAATCAAAACAAAATCAAACTAAGTATCGTACAGGTATCTTCACCTTTCGACCTTTTCTTGTGACAACACGTTCACCCTTTTCTTCAATTTTACCTGAAGTCAAGTTTTTAGACGGACATTCCTCTTCATCTTTCGCTTGCACAACACTTTCTTCAGTTTGAACAAAACTCACTTCCAAGGGATACAACCGCTGAACAGGTCTGATAATTTCTCCACTCTCAGTCTTAATCCTAGCTACTCTTACAATATTATCCTTCCCAGGGAACACCTTTGTAATTTTTCCTAAAGGCCAGTCTAGTCTTCTCTTATTGTCACTTCCAACAACTACAACGTCTCCTTCTTTTATTTCTTGACAGATTTTCTTTCCGGTTTGCTTCAGTACTAACTGACTTAAATACTCACTACGAAATCTATCTCTCAATTGTGTTCTTATGTGCTGCAATCTTCTAAAACTTTTTGACTTGTCAACTGTCTCTATATGATCCAGATCAGGTACTCCTATCTCCAAATTATCTTGTAAAAACATAGCTGGAGTAATGGGTGTGAGATCATTTGAATCTTCTGACAAATAAGTCAACGGACGTGCATTGATAACTGCTTCTATGTCACACAACACTGTACTCAATTCTTCATAACTTAAAGACGCTCTACCCAACGTTCTACGAAGAAGCTTCTTGATCATTTGTATAATTCGCTCCCACCATCCACCCCACCAGGCAGCGGTAGGTGGAATGAATTTCCACTGAATCTTTCTACTGATGAGTACAAAGAAATGTGTTCCCAGTCGATTAACTTAAAGAGATTATCTGCACCGACAAAATTCGTTCCATTATCAGAATAAATTACCTTCGGCCTTCCGCGCCTGTCAATAAATCTCCTAAAAGCTGACAAAAAACTAGAGGTCGATAAAGACAGTACCAGTTCTAAAGGCACTGCACGATAAACGGCACAAGTAAACAAGACAATCCAACTTCTTTTCCCATCTTGAAGGAAGAGAGGCCCAGCTAAATCTACTCCGGTTATTTCGAAAACTAATGCATCTTTAACTCTGTCTTCTGGCAAGGAAGCTGGTGTAACATTAATATTTTTTGCATCGTACCGTTTACATTTAACACATCTTTGAACAACAGAACTTATAGTTTTTCTCCCACGAAGAATCCAAAACCTTTCACGCAACTTTGTCAATAATACTTGAACTCCAGCATGAGATGATTTCAAATGTTTCTTCAATATCAACATCTTCACAACTTCATGCTCAGGTGGTAATACAATAGGACTCCGAAAATCATCTTCATTGAGTCTACGTGCAATTTTAGTCTTTAACCTAATCAAACCTTCACCATCAACAAAAGTGCACAATTGTTTCAAACGATCTGGTTCACTAACAAAACGTTCTTTCTGGATAGTTCTCATTATAACCTTCTCAGCTGATTCTATTTCAAATACCAATAGCTCACCCGTTAACCTTTCACTTTCCTTTGAACGACAATTATGGATAAAACGCAAGATCAATGCAACCATACGTATTAATTTCTCATAATTTGAAAAATATTGCATATACCACTTTGGCTCATTTGCAACACATAATGAAACAACTGTTTTCAGTTTTTCATTATTTACTTCAAGCGCATTTTGTTTCATATCAGTTTTCGGCCAGAATTCTTCCGTCTGCCGTAACCAGTCAGGTCCTTCCCACCATTTACTCTTCAGTAACGCTGCAGCATTGCAGCCTCTTGAGGGTAGTGATGATGTATGAAGGGGTGATATGTTTATGTACTTTATTTACAAATCACACATATCACATCCAAAGCTAATGAACTGTATGATTCACCCAGATATCATGAAGGAACGAGAAGTAAGACTTGACGAATATTTTAGATGTTACTTGCTTCAATTCTTATTTAAAGGTACATGTGTTAATATGATAAATATAACATGCTTTGTTCATATGTTAATATACTGATATAATACTTAAATATTAGTACAATGAATTACTTATCTTAACATCTTTCTGCAGTAATCGTTGCTTGCTGCTAGCTAAACCACATGTTGCTTGCTAACCATCATACTTTGTCTTCGATCACACATAAACTGAGTAGCACTCTAAAACACCGTTAAGAACATGTGAATCTTGTATATTAATGAACATGAGTGTTTCTCTAAAACCTATGAATAAATATGCTTTTCTGAAACTATTAATGAATATGCTTGCCTAGTTGCACTTCACAACACATTGTCGAATGCACAGACACAACTTGAATAGAACACTGAAGGCACTGTTGCCAGCCAATGCAAACACAACTCACTAAAACTCACCAGAAAAAAAACACTAAAAGAATCACAAAGAATTCACTAAACCACTAAACTATATACAAAAAAATGAAACGAATATGAATAAAAATAATGCACATATGCAAGCTTATCCATCCTCCCCCTCCTTGATTGGACACAATCAATTAATATTCTAGTGGTAAAGGAATTAATTTAGCAACACTGCGCCGAAAAATGCCACTTTTACACTTCACAGTAGCCACTCGCACTAAATTATCACTGCCCGGATGAACTTCTTCAATCACACCTAACTTCCACACTTGAGGAGGAACATTGTCTTCTTTTAACAATACGACCATGCCCGGTTGTAGTTTAGGCTGAGCTGACTTCCATTTTCTTCTTTGTTGTAACTGGTTGAGGTAATCCCTTGACCAACGTTTCCAAATATGCTGCTTCATTTGTTGAATCCGTTGCCATCTGCCTAGTCTGTTGATAGGTGCGTCCAGTAGATCTGGTTCCGGAAGGCTGAGAAGTGTAGCTCCCATCAAAAAATGTCCTGGACTGAGATACATTGGATCTGTAGGATCGTTGAAAATGGCTGTCAATGGTCTTGAATTTAGAATGGCTTCAATTTGAATAAGTAACGTATTCAACTCTTCGTATGTCAGACTTGCTGTTCCTGCTGCACGCTGTAGGTGGTACTTCATGGATTTTATTGAACTTTCCCATGACCCCATGTGAGGAGATCTGGCAGGAATGAATTTCCATTCTAAACCTTCTTGAGCTGAGTGTTCAAGGATGTCCTTTCTGTTAGTCTTGGATTCAAAAAATTGTTGCAATTCTCGATTGGCGCCAACAAAGTTTGAACCATTGTCGCTACAGATAGATAAGCATTTTCCTCGCCTAGCAATAAATCTCTTCAATGCTGCGATGAAGGCTTGAGAACTTAAGTCTGAAACTATTTCTATGTGAACTGCTCTAGTGGCTAAACAGATGAACAACGCTGCATAGACTTTCATTTGAATTTTGCTGCGACTCGTGGGCTTGACATAAAAGAATCCTGCATAGTCAACTCCCACGTGTACAAATGGTCTTGCTTCATTTACTCTCTCCTTGGGTAAGTGTCCCATTAACTGTGATGAACTTGTTGATCTCCACTTGAAACAAACCAAACAATTGTGTACTATTGCCTTGACCATCTTCTTAGCTCTTGGAATCCAATATCTGGTACGCAAAGATGCAATAAGAAGCTGTGGTCCTGCATGAAGCAACCTTTTATGTTCTTCTTTGACTATCAGATGGGTGAAATGATGTTCTGCAGGTACGATGAATTGATGCTTGTTGTCGTACTCCAAGTTTGAATGTTCCAATCTTCCTCCTACTCTTAGCATTCCTTCCGTGTCCAGAAATGGAAAAAGATCCTTGATTGGGCTCTTTGTTGAAACTTCCATTTGTTGCTGCAAGTTCAATATTTCTTGATGATAGGTAGTATGTTGTACCATCTTGATACATCTGTGTAACGCTAAACGAAGTTCCGAAGCGTCAAGACTATCGATTTTTCTTTCTAATTTCTTGGAAAGACAATTATGTTTGAATCGCAAACAATATGCTACTACTCTCAACATTTTGTTTAACGATGAATACCTTTTCATAAAGCTTGTTTCATGAACTGCCACCAAACTTATCATGACTTTCTTCTCTTCTGGAATATTAGCTGGCTCATTTTGTTCTTGACATGGCCATTCTGCTGTGTGAAGAAACTCTGGACCATGCCACCATTCTCGAGACTGAATAAGAGTATTGGGATCCGCTCCTCGACTAACTATGTCTGCCGCATTTTCTTTACTAGGCATGTGGTGCCATTGATTGATTGATGTGATTCTCTGAATTTGAGCCACCCTGTTGGATACAAATGTCTTCCAACGATTGGGAGGTGATTTGATCCATGACAAAACTATCGTCGAGTCTGTCCACAGGTGTATACCACTGACCTCTATATTCAATATGGATAGCGTTTTGTCTATTAGCTTCGAAAGTAACAGTGCTCCACATAATTCCAATCTAGGCAAAGTTTGCTTCTTCAGTGGTGCAACCTTCGACTTTGAACAAAGTAAATTGACTTCAATGTTTCCTTGTTCGTCTGTAGCCCTGATGTACACTACTGCTCCAAAATTTTCTTCACTTGCATCGCAAAAACCATGTAATTGAATTTCCTTAACGTTCTCCGAAGACATTACGTTTCTTGTAATTTGTATCTTCGCCATCGCAGGTAACCAAGACATTAATTGATTCCACTCAACTTGTAGGACTGTGTCTAATGGGTCATTCCAATCCATCCCTGTCTTCCACAACTTCTGTAAGAAATTCTTGTATTTGATGACAATTGGAGCGATTAGACCTAATGGATCGAAGATAGATGACACTATGCTGACGACTTGTCTTTTTGTCATTGCAACATTACTTTCTGGTGCAGTTCCATGTTTACAAATTTTGTTCGAAATTATAAGTTTGTCTGTTAATGGAATCCATGCTATTCCTAAAGCCTTAACACCGTCTTGCTGACCAAGTATGATTGGCTGTTGTTTTTCCCTGAAGTCTTCAGGAACTCCTTGAAGTACTTCTTCTTTGTTAGAACTCCATTTACAAAGCTTGAAACCTGCTCTGCTTAAAATATTAATAAGATCCTTTTGTAGTTCTAAGGCCTTTGACACGTTTGGTACCGATTTTAACACATCATCAATGTAGAAATTGTGTTTTATTACTTCTGCTGCTTCTGGAAATTCCTTGGAATTTTCCTCCGCTATTTGCTTCTGACATCTTGTTGCCAAGAAGGATGCTGACGAAGTCCCGTACGTCACTGTTTGTAACTCATACGACTGGATCGGCTCTTCTACTGTATTTCTCCAAAGGATGCGTTGTAAACACTTGTCCTCATCATGAATTAATATTTGGCGGTACATTTTCTCTAAGTCTGCTGTAAATGCAACTGGATACAACCGAAACCTTAAAATAATGGAGTACAAGTCATCTTGAACAATTGGCCCAACTTGAAGAATGTCATTCAATGATTTGCCATTAGACGTTTTTGCACTTGCATCAAAAACTCTTTTAATTTAGTTGTTGTACTGTCCATCTTGAATACAGGATGATGTGGAAGATAACAACTGCTGCTGCTGTTCACGTCTTCTTCTGTAACTTTTCGCATGTGACCCAAACTTAAATACTCATCCATGAAAGCGGCATATTGTTTATGAAACTCGGATTTTGTAGCAATCTTCTTTCAAGCTGCTTAAATCTTTGTAGTGCCATGTTTTAAGACTCTCCTAAAGCTGCATTCTCTTCCTTCTTTGGTAATTTGACAATAAATCTTCCATCTCCATTTCTGGTTGAATTTTTTAAAAAATGCTTCTCACAATTTTCATCTTCCGGCGTGTAAATCTTAGTCTGAAGATCTTCGAGTTCCCAGAATTTTCTCAATTGTGTATCCAAGTCTGTCTCCATCTGAACAAAACATGAAATTACCGACTGGTTGGCTTCTTCGGGTATTGAAGGCATATTTCCGACGACAACGTATCCTAGCATCGTTTCCTGCAAAACTGGATAATTTCCTTTTCTAGTAGACCCTCTTGCGGACTTGGTCGTTGCTCTGGATCTTCAACCACAAGACATCCAATGGCCTCCACAGGATCCACGCCTCCTATTCTTGTTTTTGGCCGAACAAGAACGCAATATTGATGTGGTACAACATCTCCGCATCCAGGAGCCCTTTTTCGTTCTCCCGGATGACTGGGACTTCTGGCGGGAAGCCATCGAAGCCCTCTCCGCAATGCCCTGGCAGCGAGACCAGCAAGACGACGAACAATCTTCGAGTTTGGACAGTGACACTTCTTCGCTTAGTGATAGTGATAGTGATGATCTTAGTGAAAGTGAAACGGAGGAGGACGAGCCTCCACAATCAGAATCTCTCTTTGCAAATTTTGGTGTGCACCGTGTGTTCCCGCAGTGTATCCATTTCGATACCCCGGGTACTTTCTGTTGCGTCTCGGAGGTTACCCATACTCCACCCCTCCAAGGACAACGACAAATTCGCCGCACACACCACAAATATCGTTCAGTGATCAGTGCTCTTGAAGATGCTGGCATTCTTGAATCTAGTGATAATATAGTGAATTCATTCCCTATTTTTTGTATCCCGAAAGGAGATAATCAAAGTGTACGTGTCATATATGACTGCTCCCAGTGGACTAAATATTACCGTACAGTTTCACACGTTACGCTTCCAAAAGTGACCCAACTTTCCTCTATGGTGCAACCCACTGACTACCTCATGAAGATTGACCTCCAACAAGGTTTTTATCACATATCTCTGAGTCTCAATACTCGTCCAGGTCGACTTGGATTCCCAGGTAGAGTAACTGACGAGAAGGCACTAAAACTGATTTTTCCACATTGATTGCCCAGGTGGTTTGTCCCAACACTTCCAAGGCTTGTCGTAAATTAGTTGGAGAACCAATAAGTAAAATGTCATCATAGTACACCATGTATTTTACCAAATGAGAGACGTGGAACTGTAGTTCTTGTAGTACGAAACGCTGCATAATGAGGGGGCTCAAGGCCCACCCCATGGGCAGCCGTGTGAACCGATAATTACGTCCATCACAGCGAACACCAAAATATTTACGAGTATTGAGACTCAGAGATATGTGATAAAAACCTTGTTGGAGGTCAATCTTCATGAGGTAGTCAGTGGGTTGCACCATAGAGGAAAGTTGGGTCACTTTTGGAAGCGTAACGTGTGAAACTGTACGGTAATATTTAGTCCACTGGGAGCAGTCATATATGACACGTACACTTTGATTATCTCCTTTCGGGATACAAAAAATAGGGAATGAATTCACTATATTATCACTAGATTCAAGAATGCCAGCATCTTCAAGAGCACTGATCACTGAACGATATTTGTGGTGTGTGCGGCGAATTTGTCGTTGTCCTTGGAGGGGTGGAGTATGGGTAACCTCCGAGACGCAACAGAAAGTACCCGGGGTATCGAAATGGATACACTGCGGGAACACACGGTGCACACCAAAATTTGCAAAGAGAGATTCTGATTGTGGAGGCTCGTCCTCCTCCGTTTCACTTTCACTAAGATCATCACTATCACTATCACTAAGCGAAGAAGTGTCACTGTCCAAACTCGAAGATTGTTCGTCGTCTTGCTGGTCTCGCTGCCAGGGCATTGCGGAGAGGGCTTCGATGGCTTCCCGCCAGAAGTCCCAGTCATCCGGGAGAACGAAAAAGGGCTCCTGGATGCGGAGATGTTGTACCACATCAATATTGCGTTCTTGTTCGGCCAAAAACAAGAATAGGAGGCGTGGATCCTGTGGAGGCCATTGGATGTCTTGTGGTTGAAGATCCAGAGCAACGACCAAGTCCGCAAGAGGGTCTGGAAGCTGCATCGGTTGGTGTGGAAGTTCCTCCAGAGGGTTGGCCGGTGCTCCCTTAATAGGCAAAGGTGTCCAGAAGTCCACTGGCGGCGGAGAGAAGGCAGTATCATTCCTGCTTGGTTGCAGACGCTGGATTCGGAGTCTTCTTTTTCTTGGACGTCGCCTTCGGCGGCTGCCGAAAGGGCTGCTGCGGCATCTGGATATGGAGTCCCGGGATGGCAAAAGCCACAGCCAAAAATTCCATCACAAAGATGGGAAACGAGCGTAATGCTGTCCACTGGAACACTGGACGTCCCTCTTGGTCCACCACTGCTAAACTTGTGGGAGTAGCATCTGTATACCAATGCATATGAGGTACAAATTCTTGCCAAACAGGTAATGGACGAGATTGCACATTGTGAATAACTTGCACTACAAACTTGAAAAACTTCTGATGGAGAACCGCATATGCCATTGGGTATGTTAAAGTGGAGACAGGAGCCACCCAAACAATATATCCAGCCAGGATCTGGCGAGCGCGGTGAGAATGTAATATTAATTGCCAAGGGCAATTACGAATAATGTTGAGATATCGGGAGTCGACTTGTAAAGTATTGGCGTCCAGGTCGACTTGGATTCCCAGGTAGAGTAACTGACGAGAAGGCACTAAAACTGATTTTTCCACATTGATTGCCCAGGTGGTTTGTCCCAACACTTCCAAGGCTTGTCGTAAATTAGTTGGAGAACCAATAAGTAAAATGTCATCATAGTACACCATGTATTTTACCAAATGAGAGACGTGGAACTGTAGTTCTTGTAGTACGAAACGCTGCATAATGAGGGGGCTCAAGGCCCACCCCATGGGCAGCCGTGTGAACCGATAATTACGTCCATCACAGCGAACACCAAAATATTTACGAGTATTGAGACTCAGAGATATGTGATAAAAACCTTGTTGGAGGTCAATCTTCATGAGGTAGTCAGTGGGTTGCACCATAGAGGAAAGTTGGGTCACTTTTGGAAGCGTAACGTGTGAAACTGTACGGTAATATTTAGTCCACTGGGAGCAGTCATATATGACACGTACACTTTGATTATCTCCTTTCGGGATACAAAAAATAGGGAATGAATTCACTATATTATCACTAGATTCAAGAATGCCAATTTTTTATACCACCTGTCGAATTTCCTGGAAATTTCTGAAGAAACTGGTGTGTCCCAAGAGTTGTTATTTTCCCAGCTTTCTTGAAGTAACAATTTTGGAATCAACGTCACTGGTGACAGAAATCCTAGAGGGTCAAATAACTTATGAGCAGTAGATAAAATAACTCGTTTTGACACTGGTCCCTCTACTCTGCCTAAATTCTTTGTATCACACAATAAAGTGTCTGTACATGTGTCCCATAACATACCTAGAACTGGAGTGTAAACATCATTACTGCCTATAGAAGAACCACAATATACCCATCCTCGTAAATCGAATTTACCTTCACTGAGCAGCGACTTTGATTTTTCGATCAAAGCAAACATTTCGTCTTCATTGTCAACAGACGTGACACAATTATCGACATAAAGGGATTGTTTCAATAAACTAGCTATTTCTTCATATTAACGGGGAGCATTTTCTAAATGGTAATTAAGCACGGCCCCCAACAGAAAGGGACTGCAATTCCCACCAAAAACAACTCGCATATGTCTAAAAGTTTTAAACTTCCTTTCGTCAAAATTCTCCCACCAAAGAAATCTTAAATAATCACGATCGTTTTTATTTACCGAAATTTGCAGGAAAGCTTTTCTAATGTCCGATATAATCCCTATCTTTTTCTCTCTAAACCTATGCATAAGTGCCGGAATTTCTTCAGTTAAGTTTGGACCCTTCTCTAAACAGTCATTCAATGAATATGCACCCTTTGTTTTCGAAGACGCATCAAAAACTGGCCTGATTGGGGTAGTGGAATTCTCTTTTATCACTGCCCTATGTGGTAAATAGTAACTTCGATTGTCCAGCTCCTCCTCCGGTACTTCTTCTATGATTCCTTCTTCCAACCAGTTTCGAAAAACGTTATCATAGTCTTCGTATCTTCCTTCTTGCCACAGCTTCTCGATCATCTTCACACATCTCTTTTCAGCTATTTCCTTGTTGTCATGTAGTTCCATAGGTTCTTCCTTCCACGGCAATTTAACTTCGTAACGACCATCTGAATTCACGCACAAAGTTTCTTCAAAATGTCTTAAAATTACTTCATGGTTTTCGTTCTTAGTCTTAACTTTATTGGGTCAGTGATGCCTAACGTATCTAATTTCCACAAATCCGTAATACGGTCACTAATTGACAATAAAGTGATCACAACATTGGCAGACATACCATAACATCTTTTGGACGGTAACTTACCCATTATCGTCCATCCAAACATTGTTCTAACAGCAAATAGTCCTGACTCTAACTTTAACATATCTACTGTTAAAAATTCACTAGCCATATCCGCACCGATTAACAGTTCTATTTCTCCCGTACTATCTAAATCGGACAGCCAACTTTTTTTCTTCTTCATTTCTTTTAACCACGGTCCACGTTTAAGAGAAGGTATCTCACCGCAAATCACTGGTTTCTCTAAAACTTCCATCCTACACGAATGATTGTCATTAACATCAGCTACAAGTAGCCTATACTATATTTGTTAAGGAACTCCTTTTGTGTTTTGACACCACCAAACAAACTATGTTCTAAAGTTTCAGTACATATTGGTTGACAACCCAGTACTTCCGCTACTCGCTTAGAGACATATGATCTCTGTGAACCACTGTCATAAAGTGCACGCACTACACATTCTTTCCCGTTTGTTTTCAATTTTAACTTAAGTGTTTGTAGAAGAAACTCATCCCTACCATTTTGATTCGTAAGTGTTACGTTATGCTGTTCTGAATTTTGTTTTGTTTTGTTTTCTAATTTTTCCGAGCACAAAACTGAAAAATGTTTTCCCTTACACAAAAAACAAACAACATTAAACGTACAGCTCTTGACAGTGTGTTTTTGAGGTTTAAAATACCGAAAACAACATTTTTGCTGCATTAAAAGTTTCTTTTTCTCTTCTAGGTTCATACTTTTGGCCTTTTCACACTTTTGTGGTAAATGATACGCTTCACAAAAAACACACTGTTTGTCCTCTTTTACCTGATTTTGTCCAGAAAACAGATTATTAACAGTAGGCACCCTTTTTTCTTCTTTATTCTTTTTAAAATTCACCATGAAAGTTTGTTTCACTTTAAACCCTGCTTGAGCTAACGCAATGCGTTCTTCTCCCTCCACTTCATTTCTCAGAAACTGTAACAACTGTTTTAGTTTCTCACTATACGTATTTGCGTTATTGTCACTTACACTGGCTGTATGCCTTAACCAAACCCTCAAAATTTCATCAGGCAAACAAGATTCTACCAAGGGGAATAACATAGCTGCACGTTTTTCACTAGTCATACCTATTGATTCTAGCGCACGTAAATATGACTCAAGTTTATCATATAATGAATACCATTTTAACTTATTTTTGTCATTCGAAACATTCTGTATAACAAGTCCTAACAGTTCACGTATGTAGTACTCTATCAACAATTCTTCTCGACCAAAATGATTGCATAAACTTTCTATAGCTTTATCGTAATTATCGGTTGTGGGTGGATAACTGTTCACTACGTCCCATGCTCTGTTACCGGTACTAATTGCTTGTAGCAGGTATTGGAACTTGTCCTCTTTCTCGATTTCATCATTGTTATGAATTCGCTTGAACTGGCTCCAGAAACTTATCCACTCACTTATTTCCCCACTGAAAGTTTTCAACTCAATTTTCGGTAATTTAAGTTTCTTTTTACCTGTATGACCACCTGAACTGCTAGAAGGAGCTACTTTTTTCAAAATGTTCTCATGTTTTACACGCGCTTCGTCGAACATTTCCCGGTAACTTTCCACATTGTTGTACTCTTCATTGTAACGTGCTTTACTTTTTTTTTGCTTGTATCACTAAGCAACAGTTCAAGAATATTTTCATCATAGGTTGACAATTCGGTTATAAGTCTATCCAACTTCGTAAAATATAACTTGACACTTTCCACATTTACATTGTCTTTTTCACATTCAGCCACTAAGCTATTATAAGCCTTTGAAAACGATATCTGCACCGGTTTCCTAGCCTTTACTAATTTACCCATGATTCGTCCTTTTTTCCCGCCTCACGCTGGTGTGCCAAAATGTTACAGTCTATAAAAGCAATTTCTGTTTAAGAATCAAACCACAACTTTCTATCTTTTGTCTATTTTCCATTAAACGTCACACATTACTATATCATTCTACAAACAAGACCAAAACCATACAAATTGACTGAATGTCTTCAAAAATTACAAATGTTACCGGTACACATGACTTCAACCTTTTCTCTAGCTTCTGCAGAACTACTACGTCTCATTACAGTCAAATGTTTTTAAACTTTTCACAATGTTGCCAGATACAAACTCCACATCTCTCATGTATTGTTTATTTTTCACGAAAATTCACGATTTCTCTTACATATTTCAAGCTAGAGATTTCAAATTTTAAGAGAAGGAACTTCATAACCTATCGAAGGCAACAATCCATGCCGATTATTTATTTATATATAAACACATTGACAAATATATATAAACACATTGATAAATTTAAGCTATCGCGAGTAGAAGTAAATTACTATTGGTTATGGCTAATAACGTCATCGGTTTGGTGAAATTTTAAAGAGGATCTAACAAGGCTACTTCTATGGCCAAGCGTCGTCAATGATGGTCAGATTTTTGCCAACTTCGTCTTTATATAAATAGCCCAGTAACAATTAAAAAGTTGCGAAATTCCTCTATTATCTATGAACTGAACGTTCTTCTTGTCACCAAAGGGTGTTTATAATTCATTAAATCTTTTTTTTTAGTTTAATTTCTTTAGTTTAATTAAATCTAAATTTATTTAATTTAGTCCCTAGAAAAGTTATAATTATTTTGTCGCTGACAAACATGGCAAAAATGTTAGATATACCAACTTATTGTTTAAGTTGGCGACACTGATAATCAGTTATCACAATCGATGATCGATATATATATATATATATATATATATATATATATATATATATATATATATATATATATATATATATATATATATATAGCGTGACTTGGAGACTGAGGTGCTATGCTTACGTTAATTCAATTAATATTGATGAGTGACCACAATGTACAAGTTGTTGTTTTGGTGAAAATTTAGCCTACAAATTCTATGCTTCTTGTCTTGTGTAGATATACCTACTTTAGGCGAGGGGACTAAAATAAAATTTCTCTGGGGGACCATGAAATCTACTCGGGACCAAGCTATCAACCAGAAAGGATACATAGGTGGTACTACAAATTTATTGTTTAAAAATTGTTTTTGTTTGTGTATTTGTATAAACTCTGAAAATCTCAGGAAAAGGGTTACGAGAAAAAAGTGAAAGATATCTCGTCTCAGAAAGTGTATATGTCACATCTCGTCTCGGGGCTAACCCTACTCAGTGAAAATTCAACGGGAAATTGTTCCATCTGTCTCCTTTGCAATGTCGACTATCATCCTTGTTACGAATTCTATTGTTTTTTACTATAAAGTATATTTTAGATTCTATCCTTATACACAACTCATTACTCAGATTGCATTTAGCTTTTTGTAATCACGATTTGCCATTGATATACCCAGTGGCTATACATATTAAAAAATGAACTTACTCCTATAAGTAAGTTCACCGCAATTGGAGACGCGTTTTCTTAATTAAAATTTCTGCCATCACGGTCGAGACAATTTTTCATTGATATCTGAATTCTTAATTGTTTAATTCGATATTGGCCATTCATTTTCTGTCGAGACTGGCTCCGATGAGAAATGGTGTGCGTAGCAGTTAATCTTTCTCTTAATTCAATGAGGGAAGAAAAATGGAGTCCGTTTTTCACTGCTCACTTGATATGTCGTTTGTTCCCTTTCCTCTTCTTCCCTTCGTTCTTCCCATGATCTCCAGCATCCCATACCCCTCTGTCTCCTGCTGCCTCGTTTCTTACGTTTTTAATCATTCGAGATGAGAAGATCGTCTTAGAAATAGAACGCTTTTTTTTTTAATCTTCTGCTATTGAAGAGAAAAATATAAATTCATACATATATCTTTTGTACCCTTCTATCATGATGTAAAATTTTACTATAAGGGGTAAAACTGAGGGGGAACGCCGACCCCAAATTCAAAAAATATGTACGGCGCTCTCCCAGTTCCTAAAAACCTACAATGGGCGAAGATAAGCAGGGGGACGGCGTGACATCATGCCGCTACATACCGTCCCCCTACCTTTTCAGATCCACTTTTACCCCTGTTTACTATATACAATAATTATCATAAAAGAGTATTGTATCTGTTTTGCTTTTAAAAATGATTTTAAAGATTATTCAACTTTGTTCTGGAATACGTTATAAGAAAAACCAAAGACTGCAACAAGGGCTGAAGCTAATCACCAGGTTATAGCATTTGCTGATAATGTAAATATAATAGAGGATAATAGAAGAACAAAAGAAAGAAAAGCATAGGTATGTCTTGAACGCTTCTAGGGATATGGGTCTAGAAGTAAAAGCTAAGAAAATTAAATACATGGAAGTTCATCGAGATCGTACTACATGCTAAAAAAAAAAAAAAAGAAAGTTTACTAGTAAACAAGGAAAAGGTAGAAAAGGTAGACAGTAACCAGTTTGTTAATATATGGACAACAAAATCATGTGTTCCAGCAACCAAGCAAGAAAGGTTAACGTGAGAAGGTGATCGCAACCTTGTGTTACAGTTTAATATTGCTAGGTTACAATGTAATAACTCATAGGGGTACGCTAACCGATCACGTAGGTACCACTACCAATCGTAGCCTGTATCCGGTAACCTAGTTAGGATGTGAGAACAGACTGCTCGGTTAACAAAGCAGGGTGCATCAACTTCCTTTCCACGTATTTTGATTAATATAATATATTCACTTAATTGGACTAAATGGTATTAATCTCCCAATCACATCTCTGATTATACGTTAAAATAAAAAAATGCAATATTAAAATAGGTAACAACTGTCTAAGTTTATTGTACAATTGTATATACTTATGTGATATTTTTTATGATGACAAGTGCCTGTGTTTTAGTGGAGTTGATTCGGAGAACAATAGCGCTTTTTTTTAGGTAACCCGATCAAAGGGTTACGCCCTTTCTTCGGCAGGAGGAATTCTAGGTATAGGGTTTTACTTTTATTGCTAGTTGGGCATTGAGAGTTTGAGGAGCATTAATTTATTTTATTCCTTTGTGGTAATCATTTATTTAATTTTCTTCAATATGGCTTTGGAGGCATTAGTTGGCATAAGAGAGGCATCAATTTACGTAGGTTCCATTTATTATTCACTATTGCATCAAGGAGGCCGGGCTATGGTTGTGGAATGAGGGATGAGGTGAACTACTGATAGACACCACAACAAACACAGGGATATGGTTAGTGTAGACGAATGAAAGGTTATCTTCTGCTCTGGGGCGCCACAGGGCTGATGATGACAGATGAAGCCCGCTGCTAACAACATTAATGAAACACTAGTGCAGAGATGGATAAATGCATGGACTAAGATGAGGTGGATGGTATATAGCAAAATCGGCCTTGTGGGGGTCATTATCGTCTAAAGTGTTATGGTAAAGAGTAAGAAGATGTTGAAGAGGTGTGGCTTGATGATGAGGAGGGGTAACATGAATGATGTCCTGGTGAAAAAGGTGTCGAGGAAGAACGAATTACCTTCGGCAATGACTTTTGTAATGTATTTTGTGTGGAATGTTTCCGAGTGTTGTAAAATGGTGGGAAAGTTGATACGACGATATAGATCGGCAGTTGGTGCTGATAGTCTTATGCAATAAGCAAGACGGCTTAGAGTATGACGTTCGGATATTGCAAGTGTAGTGTATAGTGCATCAGGGGCAGAGATCCAGCATATATGGCCATGTGTGAGAGCAGGTCGAAGGAAAACCTTATAAGTCTTAATAACAGTGTCAGTATGTAAGCCCCAAGTGGTGCCCACTAGCCGCCGGAGAAGGTTTAATCGATTTGTAACCTGTGATCGGATTTTCTGTAAGTGGGGTTTCCAGCTGAGTTTTGAGTCAAAGATGATTCCGAAGTATGTTACTTGTGATGATAGGCGTATAAAAGTGCCATTGACGTGAATATGAAGAAGAGCAGGATTGCAATAAATTCGTGATCGGCAGCGAGGTGGAAGAAAAATGATAGCCTGTGTTTTGAGTGGATTTATGGTTAGACGCCACTTGTCACACCAGGAGGTAAAGGCATCTATTGCTTGTTGTAGTGTTCGATTTATGTGTTGAACAGTGTTGGAAGTGGTGAAAAAAGTTGTAAAGTCGGCATATTGATATAAAGAGACATTTTGTGGTAGAGGAAGCATGTCTGCTACGTATAATATATAAAGAAAGGGGAAAGAACAGAGCCTTGAGGAACCCCACAGTGAAGAAAGATAGGATGTGAAAGTGATTGGTTGATGATAATGTAAGTCATACGATTAGAAAGGAAAAAAATGGATACATCTAAGGAGAAAGGAAGAGGAAAAGAGTGAAGTTTTGCGATGAGGCCGATATGCCAAACTTGGCAAAAGCCTTTTCAAGATTGAACAGTAACAGGCAGAAAGGTTTGGAGGTATTGTAATGATTAGTTATGGTTGTCGTGAGGCGTAAGAGTTGATCGGAAATACTGATGTTTGGGTGAAAACCAGCTTGATGATGAGGAATGAGGTTTCGTTCAGAAACATGGGTACGAAGGCGACTGACAAGAATGCGTTCAAAGATTTTGCTGAGTACTGATGTCAATTGTATAGGACGGTAAGATGAGAGTTCTGTAGGAGGTTTTTTTGAGTTTGGTGAAAAGCAGAGTTTTTGAGATTTTCCATTGTGGTGGATAAAAGCCTGTGCGCAGAATGAAGTTGTATATGGCTGCAAGAAGTGTATATAAGACGGGAGGAGAGGCTTTTATGAGTTTATAAGTGATATGCTCAAAGCCAGGCGCCGTGGTACGTTTCAATTTGATGGAGGAAGAGATACCTGCAGGAGTAATGAGATCATTAAGAGGTGAATCGGTCAGTTGATGGTGAATGTTGGGTTCTGGAGGAAGGAGTGCAGATCTGCAAGTCGTTCGACACGTCGGGTGATAGTTGAGTGTGGCAGTTGTAGTAGGGGTAAATATTTCTTGGAAGAAGAAGGCAAAAGCATTTGCTTTATCAGTATCGGTTTGGAGAGAATGATTATGTGAAATGATAGGTTATGATTTATGTCGAGGTTGACCAGTTAACTGATGGAATTTTTGAAAGAATTTGGTAGGATGTGATGTAGTTGAGAGGGAGTTGCAGGTGGAGATCCAACGTTTTCTTTTATAGACAGTGAGGTAATTATGAAGAATGCGAGTCCAACGACGATGCTGTGCTAAGGATATAGGATTATGAGTGCGTTGAAAGTCGCGGAAAGAGCGACGAGAAGCAGCAAGAATGGAATGATATTGCGGAGGGATCGGAGGTTTGTGTGGATGACGTATACGTAGGGTATGTTATTGTGGGTGGCTGTGTCAAGAGATGCTGTGAGTTGGTCAACAAGGTCATAGAATTCGTGCTTCAAGTTAGGCTCTTGAAGATGTTGCAACGCTTTGGTTAGATCCGCTTGGAAATTAGCCCATTCTGCATGATCATAATCAAAGTAGTGAATGGGTGGTGGTTGTGGTTCAGCTGAGTAGGGGAGAATAATATCGAGTAGTATAGGAGCATGATCGCTGCCGGAAGGTGGGAGAACCCTAAGATTTTGAATATTCAGAGATGCAGAACTGATAGCTATGTCTGGGGAGGTGTTGCTGATGGAGCGAGATGGCGATGGGAGATGACGAAAATCGGCGGAAAGGATATTAGAAATGTAGTTGTGAAACTGTTGTTTCTCAGCCTGCGGGCGACCATGAATATTTATGTCTGCCATGATAATGTAATGCCTAAAAGTATTGTCAATGAATTGAAAAAAATCATATTGTATGAGGTGGCCTGGTCGAATGTAGATAGTGCATAGAGTGATGATTTTGGTTCGAAAACATAGCGTGACTATGGAATATTCGGGAAGTGGTTTGGAAAAGAATGAGTGCGAACAGGGATATTGTGATATATTACAATTGCACTGCTTCCATTTGCTCGTTGGTATGGTCGAGAACAATCATGACGGTGTAGTTAAAACTGTGGAAAAGAGACATGGTGTGTAGGTTTGAGATAGGTTTCGTTCAGAGCAAAAGCCTGTATTTGTTCCTCCTTTAGAAGTTGTTCAAAAACTGCTTTGTGAGTGAGAAGAGATCGGATATTAAGGAAGAGGAAAGTGACTGTCATGAAGATTGATAGTGTTTTACAAGTTGTTTGGCGATGGTTGTGAATTATAGAGATGGCCATTCTGGATCTGTTTTAGTAGATGTGATGGAAAAGTAAGCATGTGGACCGGTGTAAGTGGCAGAAAGTTGTAGGCCAAATAGTTGTTGGGCAATGTGATTGACCTGCATAAGAATGTGTGGGCGTAAGAATGGCCGAAATCCAAGAGGTAGCCAAAATAGCTGTTGGATAAATTTATTTTTGAAAATAACTACAAATATTGCCGTGTGATATATCATTTCCTAGGTTTTCGGGCTCAAGAAACCCATTGCTGATCAGTAAATTATAATGCGGCCACCATAAGTGGCTCAAACTACCATGAAAACAAATATGATGGCAAAATTCGACGAGAAGTAAAAAGTGCTGCATATCGTTTTCCATGTTTTGGAGACAAGGACCTCGTTGCTATCACTTAATTCTGACACCGGAAGTGTTGAAGAATTCAAGATGCCTTCCTAAAATAGCTCAATTTATGGAAAAAATTGCAATAAAAAGCAATAATAGCACAACTTCCTTTGGGAATGAGCAGAATATATCATTCATGATGTATATCACACTTCCTTCACTTCCCTTCTTGTACTCACAGGTGGATTCACCCGTAGCCCAAATTCCCAAAATCTTCCCTTTAAGTTACGGGTAGGTTCTTGTAATGTTTTCATATATCATTTGAAATCTTGGATTAAGCTACAAAGAAGATCATCCAACATTTTTTGCCAGATGAACAACCTAGAAATTATTGCGGCAGAAATTCGAAAGGAAGTGACAAACATGAAATATTGTTTTTATGGCTGTTTTAATCTCCATATTGAGCCTCACGGCTACGAAGCAAAATACAATTTAAGTCGGACTTTAAGAATCTACAACGATTTCACATATCTTTGATTTGCATGATATTAGGTGTACTAGCTTGAACATGGTGATCTCGGTTTTAGCTTATCAAACAAGCTCATAGTTATCTTATCTCCTACAATTTTCTATTCCCTGCTAAAATGATGCTTAAAGATGTTTAATTGTTATGTTTTTTATGATTTAAGAAATTAAAATATTATAGTAGATGCATTATTTACATAGGGTGTGAATTATTATTTAAGGAACAAAATAGCGTTTATAAGAGTATATTTATTAAATAATTACAGCCCATTACCATAGATAACTTAAACAAATGAATAATACAGATGGTATGTACAAAGTTACAATAGAAATTTGTGTAGTATAGTGATTGGGGTTTGATTATTAAGGAGATACTTTTTGAATTTGTGTGTGTGTATATGTGTGTGTGTGTGTGTTCATAAAATCATGCGTTCCTTTCACACGGTGTCAAGTTATGTAATAACATAAAGCACAAAGCATACTGACAGGTCATAGAGTCCTCCTATGATTGTCAGCACTGAACGAGACATTTTGAAGGTTCAGTAATCAAACGATACGCTTTGAGTAATAACTGACTGTTCGGATGACGAACGAATGATTGAATGATAATGACTGTTCAGAATTGCTAGTTTTTATACTAGTTTGTAAGTTATTTTGAAGTACATTAAAAGAAAAATATTTTTTTTTTTTTTGGTCAAAATAGTCACTTAGACAGTGTTTATGTAATGTGTTTTGCTTATTTTGGAAATTTTATTTGCACACTCGTTTCTAACAACAAGATCATGGGACTTGTTATTTCGTTTTAATTTTGTTTCTGGATTATTTTTAAAGTTACCTTCACGGAAGAAACACAAAATTCTAGTGAGTATAGCAATTGTTTAATTTTTTCATTACTTATGGCATTGGAACATAATCACACATCTACAATACATTCCCATCCATTTATTGTCGTGCAAAGTTTCACAAGGAGTTTCAGGCCTCCGCCTTCTTTCCACACCTTTACAGGAGCTAACCCAGTGTCTACTTTTGCAAGTATTGGTAAAGCTACCGCATGGAAAATGTGGATGGCATTTCATGACGTTGACAAAACTTCTTTAGACTATTCCAAAGTTCCTGACGACATCTGTGAAGATGAAAAATTATCCTTACTCATTCAGGATTTCTTTGTTCCAATGTATCATTTCTCAAGTTCAGTGGAGACAGCGAATGAAAACTGACGGGTTTTATTTATGCAGCTAAACAGATCAATTGAAAATCTTCCACCAATATGTAATATTCTGCTGCACCACCTGTAGAGAGCTATTATCCAGTGCTCTTTGTGGACAAATTGTCTCACTACTATAGGGATTTCTCAACAGTCAACGCCGAGATCACTATGGACAAGCTACGACATCTAATATTATGTAAATCCAAGAGAGCTGCAATGTGTAAAATTTGGCTTAAATTGTACTTTGCTGTGCAGATGTGAGGCTCAATGTAGAAATCAAACAAAACCATAGATTAAAACAACTTGTTTTTCACTTCCTTTCAGATTGCTGCCGCAATAACTCCTAAGCCGTTCATTTTACTCAAAATATTTCAAATGACATATGAAAACATTAGAATATCCTGTCCGTAACTTCAGGGAATTTTGGGGGGAATTTGGACTGGGGCTGAATCCGCGCTGTGTAAGGAAAGATGAGTCAGGGGAGAATGATGTACACCATCAACAATAGACCTAATATACATATTTTAAGAACTCAGTAAGTTTTCATAGTAGTTGAAAGTCTTCATAGGTGTATGATCCCAGGAGCGAAAGCGTTAAAGTTCCTCTCCATGAACAATATACTACCGTTATTTCTTTAAGAAAATTTTCTCTGGAAGAGACGAACACAAAATGTGAGAAATGTTGTAATGATTTTCAACAGCCCTTAAAACATTAATATTTCTCCTGCCGTGCCATCGTTTCCTGAATGGTGAAGAAACACTATTCTTTAGTTTTGGTATACAACGACTTTCAAAATCTCTGTTAGCCACTTCTTCCGTCGCCGAATTGTTTACATTACCAGTAACTCCGAGATTCCTAAACTCAATTCCAGACATTACCTTGTCTCTGTCCTACATGGACATATTTTGTTCGAATATCTCCTATGTGGGTTCACATTTCATATATGGTCTTTATGCTGAAAAGAGAAGTTAATTTGCAATTAAAAGCAAAGTCTGTTCGGTTTCCAATTTCCTTGGAAGTATTTAATTGCATACGAGGATGATTCAGACACTTTTTCAAGTTCTGACTATGGTGTCGAACAACAATAGTTATGAGATTTTAATTACCACTGGTGAATTCGATGAACTTTGACCTATGAAAACATATATCAGTGTAAGTTCAAATCTACACAATGTGAGTAAGGCAACTTTGGGAGTTCAGTTTAGTTACAGTACCTGATAGTTAAATATGAATTTCTGGAAGAATTTTTGATTGTACTTTTACACAAATTACAAGCTAATTGAGAGTTAGGAAACTCCATGAGAACTTGAAAGAAGTTTATAAGAATCTAGTGTATTCATTGGGCACCACTGCCCAGAGTCGTATCTAAAATGGGGCAAGCAGGGCACGTGCCCTGGACGCAGCTGCCAGAGAAGCCCAAAATGTCGTACCGGAGGATATAACAGCTAGGCTCCACATCAGTAGCTTCATGATTGCTATTGTGCACAGTGTCAGGTTCTCTTGTATATTCCTTTACCTGTAATATTTGATTGACTTTTTTCTGATACATTTGAACTTTGATGAATTCATCTACTTAATGGAATCCTGTTCCGTAGAGGTTTTTGGAAAGCTAAGAACTATGGCTTAATATTTGACTCCACTCCCGATCAAAGACACCAAGAGCAGATGTCAGAAGTAGTAAAGTATGTTGAAGTTATTCTGATGAGGAAACGACTCAAGTGTGATACGAAATTGTGGACGAGTTTATGCTCAAATGAAGTGTTTTTGAGTACAATTAAACCCATTAGAGGGAAAAACCCTCGATCTCAACCATTCTGGAGATATAGAGGAATAAGGGAAGGCTGGTGCTCCGATATTTTGCAAATTTTTGAATATGTAGCGATACCGTAGTACAAGTAAAAGAGACTTTTAAAAATGAATAATTCCTTCATCCACGAAACTTTAGTAATGAGTCGCCTTAGACATGAGGGTTACAAAACGTAAGAGTCCATAAAAATTCTAGGGGAAGAATGTTTTGGAGAGGGAAGGCAAAAATAACGGAGTTCTATTGTTGTCTGAAATAGGCGTGTAAGGTGTCTGTGTATAGGTTTCTTGGTACGCTGAATCGAATAAAAGCATCATCAGGTCAAATAGGTTGAAAAAGGTAAAAAATGGTGGCCGTCCGAATTTCCCAAACATTTGTAATTTCTACAATTATTAACTGATCGGACCTTTTGCACAGAATATTACCAGAATTTTTGTTCACATAAAACGTTTGTTCTGTTCCTTTGGCAATATAATTAATGCATTTTCATATCACCGTTTCTCATTTCCTACGAAATAAAGACATGACATATTAGCAAGTAATATCATACAATTTTGTTCTTCTGTCGACATTTGTTATTCCTCATAGCCCCTTCTTTTTCTGGTCCCAGGTAAAATTCACGCCACTCACCTCAACACTACTTTTTTTTTCGCTCTGGTGCATCTTTCGTAACGTTTAAATACAATTTTCAAATATATTCACTCGCAACATAGCCGAAAATCTACAAAATTCTAAGGAAGGAATTCCCGTTCTGCCTAATTTTCGCAAAACCGATATTTAAATTTCAGGGAAACTTATTAGTACTAATTTTGTTTCCTTGATTTTCAAATATATTCCAAAATCCTTTATTTGAGCGGACGAGTGAGGTGCAGAAATTGAACGTCCAGTTTTCTTAGTTAGATTGAACGCATCAGCAGAATGTTTTATATGATTAATTAGAGTTATTTTATGTGATCAAACAACCCTAAAAATCATTTTTAGTATAACAAATCTAGTGAAAGTGTCCAGTATGATGTAAAAAAAGCAAAACACTACAATTGCGTTGAGTAAAGTGGTTATTTATTTCAGATAAATACTTTCAAATATCTACAGCAGAAAGCTTTACAAGAACAAAGCTTGCACTACAATAACAAATTAAAATATGCAACAGGAACCACAGTTCTAATTTCTTAAAGGATTCACATATTGTGTATATGTTGTCAATTCGAAGGATAACAGAACCTTGAAACATTTTAAGAATCCTACTTATAAACACATAATATTGACACATATTTTGACACCTGCTTACATACAACCTTCATTGTTCCAAATGTAAGCAGTATGCGACAGCATCTACATACGAAATTAAATCCAAATAACCTAATTCGAGTTTACGCTGTTAAGAACTTGATCCTTTGGTGAACATGTTTATAGTTAAGTTTTTGTTTGGAAACGTTATACAGGATGTTTCAAAACAACACTGACAACGTTTGGGAGGTGATTCCTGACACCAAGATAAAACGAAAAGTATAGACCAACCTGGGTGCACAAATGCTTCCTTTCGGAGCTATAGACTGCCGAAAACATGAAAAAATTAACTTCAAAGGTCCATAGCTCCGAAACTACGGGACCTACAATAGTCGGGTCAAGACTTTAATTAGGAACTAGTATGCGCCCTATCCAAATATCCGTTTCAGAATCCTGCGATACTTCCGTAACAATTTTTATAGAGGTGGTTTGTGAGTACTTCAAATTATAAGACCGTAACCAAGCTCATTCTCCAAAAATTGTTTTGTGAGTACCTTTAGATTCTGGAAAGCCCCTCCCTGGCTCACGAAAATGTATTAAATTTCTTAAAAGTTTCTTAATACAAATAAAAAATACCAAAGTTAATATAGCAACCAGGGAGATGAGTCCCCAGAATATTTTCTTCGGGAGCCCATGAGATACACGGATATTAAATAAAGGAGGCGAATTATATGAGTGAAAGTAAGTGATTATAAAAGTGTTTGTGGCATGAACATTTTAGGAACGAACGGAAAACACCCTTCTCAACGTGGGTATTAACGCTCCGCCAGGAATGTGCCCTGATTTCCAAAGGGGTGCTGGGAAAGGGGCGATTGGGTGAGTTTGAGATTTCATGACCTATTAGGCCATTTCCTTATGAGGAAAGCCATTATGCCTTTTACAAATTATCAAAACTTTAAACTTTATTCTTTTTCTTTCTCATTTCTTTTTTTTTTTTAAACTAATGTAGATTCTTCAAGGCTGGTTTTAAAAATTGAAGCCGTTTGCTGCTTCGTCATTACTTTTGTCCAAATCTTACATTCAGCTCTGTCCATTAATGGATTATATTAAGATGAGGGTAGAACCTTACGACAATCGTATTTACCCAAGGAGAAACTAGGCTCGGAAACGTTGTGAGCCACTGCCCTAGATTACCAGCAACGTATATATAAAGTTACATGCTCTATGAAGTTGAATCAGAAATTTCTAAAATTCATACAATTTAATAGTATTGAAACAAAAACCCTCTGCATTTCAAAATAAGTTTTTGTTTCCACTTCATAGTGAAAAGTTAAAGAAAGAAATGTAGAATGTGCCACAAAGCTCCTTCTACTGCCATTTTGTTGCCTAGCCTTTCAAATGCTGAATTATTATAAATTATTGTAGAGATAATAGGGTATCTGTCCTGATGTGTTTTACAAATAACCTATTTCAAATATGGATTGCCCTGCCCTCTTCTGTTAAAATATTACAATTTTCAGTCTTTCAGAAATTCTTATTGATTTTGATACCATTATAATTAAGAAGTTGTCTGTTCATTGTCAAATGTATGATTTTAGTGTATAAGACATTGAAATGAAGTTTCTTATCATAAGTTAACATTAAGAAAATGCTAACCTTTTCAGAACATGATTTTTCACAGATTACAACGTATTATAGAGTAGTAATGAATTGAAATGCCATTATATTCTATTATTATGCCATTTAGAGTGATTGATAAAATGAACGAATATGAAGTAATTGGTGGAATGGGAATGTGAGAGAATACGGAAAAACCACATACACGATGTCGTCCACCACAGTTTCGTGCTGCCGGGGACGGAATCACGGACTTCTCGTATCACACGTGAGTATCTACCACTAAGACACCGTGTCCCGAACGATAACGTTTCTCATCCTGAACTTACATTTGAATCTGCAACCTTTCACACTAAAGATTAATCATGGCCAATGAATCAGAATATTCTCCCTCTTACATCCTTATAACTTAAAGCTGTTCGATATATTTTTCGGTATTTTAATATATTTTTAATAATCAAAAATAATTAAAATTTCACGTAATACGCATGTGCTAACTTACCAAAATTCTGCAATTTTTTGATTATAAAATGTTTGAAAAAGTTTTTTTTTTTCACTTTTGACAATTACATCATCAAAGCGCACGGTTAACTTTATATGCAGTATTGTTGAATAATGGAAAATGCCTTAATAACAAATACCAATTAAATAACTTATTCCACATAGGTTTCGTTCATTAAGCAGAAATAAAAATATATCTGATTTCTATTTTGTCACTGCAACATTATGATGAATGGATAGTTGCACTTTTACTTCCCTTTCCTTATAATGCTCAATTTAAGTCAGCACAACGTTGCTAATTTAATTTCAGAGAAGCTGAAATGATATAATGAAATGAAGGGGTCCTGAAAACAACTGCAATCGTCGGGAAAATAATTAGTATTTAATTTCCCTTAAATCTAAATATCTCTCTCTCTGCGAATATGAGGCAGAAAGGGAATTTGGCAGAACAGGAATTCCTATTCTGATTAAAGAAAAGATTAGATAGAAAATGTGTTACAAACTGCTGGAGGATCATTAGGCAGAACAGGAAGATACCGGTGAGGATAGAGGCAGGAAGTAGGGACGCACTTTTTGCTCTAGCCCCAGACGCTGTTAACATTAACACACTGCCGTTCTCAGATTCAATGATTTGAGCAGGGGGGGGGGGGGAGAACTGCAGTGATAATAAACACTCTGACAATCTCGGAAATTGTGAACAAGAGGACCATTCACAGGTTGAGACAGATAATAAAAGATTGTCATATCACCGTGTAGTTGTTAAATATGGAAGTTGGCATTGATGCGAAACTCACTATCATTTATAAACTGCGAAGGATCACCAGTAGGTTATTGCATACCAGAAGGTTGGACCATAGATGGGATGCTATGTATAATAATTTTTCATTGGACCCTATAATTAAAGAATTAAAAACATGACATCCGAAAACAGGAACCTCGAGGCTACTGCTTTTGCATAATAAAGTATCTGCTCACAAAGCGTTTATTTGTACAGAAACTGAATGATGAACAATCCAGTCTCTTGAAGATCCACTCTACAGTCCCGATCTTGCACCATGTGACTGGTTGTTTCTTCGGGTGAAATCTGTCATTGGCAGAAAGCCTTTTACAAGGATGCAGGACCTTGCTTATGCCATAAATTCAGATCTTCTGACAACACTCTAGTCGGGGCACCGTGGTGCCTTTGATAAGTGATTAAAGCACCTTAAAAGTATGTGGAATGGAATATAATGGAGGACACTTTGAAGAATATTTAGTACATCTTATCAAATGGATTTTGAAAGGCCACTTGCAAAACTTTTTTAATTAACCTCGTATATTTACACAAGATTCAGAGAACTATGAGATTTGAGGTAAGCTACTCGGAGCTTGCAAAAAGAAATGTAAATTATAAAATAATGTCCAATTCGTTCATTTTTTTAAAGTAAATACCATGTAGGAAAGAGTATGCTTCGTTCATGCTATATATCAACTAACAAAAAAAATGTTTATTGAACGTTAATACGATTTCCTTCCAAATGGACACACTGTTACCTGGTAACACTTCAATCAACAAATAGCTTTTTTCTTTTTAAACTTCTCTTCAAATTCTGATCGTTTCGCAGGTGATGTTTAATTGTTTATCAAGATCTTGAAAGTAAATTCTTTCTATCCTCTTCATTTTCCTTTCCGACTGCTAAATGTTTGGAGCTTTGCTGTTTAAATAAGCAATTTCTAATCCGAGAACATTTGCTTTGTTTGTGCATCAGGCCTAATTATCCTGCAAACTTGTTTCCAGGGATTGAATCTGTTAGTGAAGCAACAGCGTTCGTTGGTCCGGGCACGCCTGTAATTGCAATTTGATTTCTTTCTTTTCTTCTTCCACTCTCAGCTCTTGTTGCGACGGGGAAAAACAATGTTGCTTAACGGGGACAATGAATTTACAAGAGATTGTTTGGAAATCTAATTATAAATGTGCTGTTATGTAGACATGTTTTGGCAATATTTGGAGAATTTAGTTTTGATAATAAAGGGTGAGGTTTGTGACTGTAAGAACTGTTTGAAAAGTTTTTTTCTGTTTGATTGTCGAGTGTTTCTATGATTTTCTGAATGAAATTCATTGATAAGACAATATACGTATTCTTCATATTACTGAACTAGTGTCTTCGTGGTAAAAAGTTCACTCTGAAGAACAATTTTGCGGGTTTGAACCCTTGTCTTCCCATAGGTGTGGAGGTTATAGTTACCTCCGGGCTTTTCCATTTTATAACTTCATTAATTTCAAAAATCATTGTTAACATTTACAATAGTTTTCCATCATGTAAGCAATCTTAAACTTTTATTCATTTCACATATTATGAATCTGAACCACATATTATGAAGTTGTTTTAGGCCCTGCCGCAAAATTCGAAAATAGACCCCTTCTTTTCATCTTTCTCTTAGGCTAGTTTTAGACGGAAGCATTTATGGTAGCATTTCTCGTAGCAAAAATCGTATCATCAATATCCTACCGTGTAAAGTAGCAAATGCTATAGTATTTCCCAAGCCATGGCATATCCTATGACATTTCTTGTCGATAGAACCTGTTCTATTTCGTAGCATTTTCCCCAGTGTTGCCAACAAGTTGATTCAAAAAGTCGCTAAATAGGGGATGAAATGACTAATTTTGGGTGAAAAGTCGCTAAAAAAAAATATTCCTGCAAGTTCGTCTTTATCTCTCTCTCTCATATATATATATATATATATATATATATATATATATATATATATATATATATATATATATATATATATATGGGGGGGGTGTATAAGATATGTGATCAATTCAAGTCATAGTACTACCTAGGCCACAAAAGCTTAAGTGAAAGAATCATATCTAACTAACAATAACTTCACTTTTAATTTTTAACTTTATGATCAATTTCACTTCAACGAAATCAAAAATAAGTTTAGGAAAACGAACAAAAGTAAAAGTCTACAAAGAAGAAAATATTATTTCTCGTCTACTCACGCTTCTACAGATAATCAGTTTGTATTATTTATGTCTCTAAACGGTAGCTCTAGAAACTAAAGAACATTAAAAGGTTTTAGTTGTTCCTCGTTACAGAGCAAAAGATAACAGCAATCAAAGGGAGAACACGGACATAAATGCTATGTATTTTCCCAGCTGGTTAACGCTTGCGCTGATTCAAACAAGAAAAAGGGAAATAAACATAGGTCTATATCTGTACTGATTCGAGCTAAGAGTACTTGATAACAGGGCAAGTTGTTTGCAACAAAAAGTCGCTAGATTTATAAGTAAGTCGCCAAATTGTAATTCAAAAATCACCAAAAAAGTACCTATTCGAAAAAAATATTTTTTGTCTCTATCCTGGAAGTCGAATCCCCTAGATTTAGCGATTTTCCCCCCAAATTGGCAACACTGATTTTCCCCAGCATTTCTGGTCCGATTGCGGCGCCGTGGTGTGTTAAAACGAGGCAAAAGATTTTGTGCCAAATATCCAGGCTCTATCTTTTGTGTGGGAAATTGAATTGTAGTAAAGAAAAATGAGTTGGAGTAGGGATGCTCTTTGCCCACATACTTCCTTGTGATTTTCTTTTTTAATATGACCGGCGAGAACTGTTGTTACAATTACTATAGCTTTAGCTACCTCACACTTAATTTCGGAATCATAATTGCGCTTTTCTCCAGTGATTTGTTTGCTACGTCACGACAGAAGCTTTACCGTTTAAAAGCACCATATACGTTTGATGCCATAGAATATTATATGAAATTTTTGGGAGCACATCTGCTACGAGAAATGCTACGATAAATGCTTCCGTCTAAAACTAGCCTTACTCTTTGTGGGGCCCCCGGAGCCTGTGGGCTCACTCCTCTCCCCAGGGCCCGTTCCATACATGACAAATTAATTAAGGGGGCAATTGTCAAATCTCAAAGCCATACGAATAAATATTTTTTTAGGGCCCTTAGTAGTAGACATTTTTTTATTAAAATGGACCCACAACTCATTCTTGTTTTATTTACCTTTTGTGTGCTGTTTTGTTTATGTAATGTAGTGAACCTGTTTGATGCTTCATTTATAATTTCATGTTCGTATCGTAGCCTATATGGAGTAAGAAAATTTTGTCTTAAAGTGGGCCCTCGTCGAACGGCGGGAGGTTCTCTGGGGGGACAGTTGCCCCTCCTGACCCCCACAAGTTACAGCTCTGATAAAAAGGAAGGGAATATTATTGTTTCTCCACCAAAATACTAGTTTGTGACCCTGGCTCACTTGGTAGTGATCATTGTTCAAAATAGTGTGGACGTATGGCATAAAATCTAACGCATTAAACACGAACCAACTTGTGTTAGATGGTCACTAAAAAGCGTGAATGCTATCTAACCGAGTCAGGACAGGAGCGCAGCAGGGGGACCCGAGCGGGTGCGTTCATAGGAAGCAGGCTTGTCAGTGGCAATGGGTATACGCATAAATGACGATAGTGGAAAACACTTTATATGTCAAAATGCATGGCGTATGCATTACACAGCTTTGGAGAAGATACTGAATGACATCCAATAAAGTACCAAAATCTACTAAATTATGTTAGATTAGATTAGGTTTGGTTAGATGTTCCTCTTTTCTGTAGTTTCAAATCGTTTCTATATTTACGACAAATTGTTCTCCTGTTTACCACATGCCGTAAACGTCGTCAACGCCTAGTGGCTCACTTGCCGGTAAATGTCGATCGTCGCTATAGCGACGAGTCAAAGGTTTGCCGTTAGTGTGCCACTGGCGGCAGGGTTTCATTGAGTCGAAACAGATATCTAGAGCTGGGGTATTGAAGTTACCACCACGTAAAAGCGATGACTTTATTTTGGCCCGCGCTCCTTCGATTCTCGGGGAGAATCGCAAAGGGACCAACACGAACTATCGCCAGTCATGTGCATGTGGTTATTGCTGTATTTTATTTTTTCCTGACAAATTGTTTCTAAAGTGAGCTCCAGGGATCAAGTGTAACCCCTGACACTTCAGCATGAAGTGAAAAATCTTAACATGAGTACTTATAATTGCATCAATTTAGATGGCAACTGTAGCCGATCATTTGAAAGTGAATATGGGAGAACCATGAAATAAATTAAATAGACGCGCGTCATTTTGTTATAAAATTACATGGCGGGCGGATTTTATTTGATCCCAAACGGTTATCGTCGAATATACACGGTTACAGGAACACTCAGATTAGCCAAATTAAAAAGACCTAAACAATTTATCACTCTACAAACGACGTTTTCTTCATTGGCTCCGTGGGTAAGTCGGAAGAGCACGCGGTTGGTAATCAAAAGGTTGGTGGTTCGCACCCACCTCGAGGTATTCTTTTAGTGTTTTTCAGACTCACCTTAATGTAAACAAATTACGCATATAAACGATTTATCATATTTTGGGGGAGTAATTTTGTTCATTGGCGTTTCGTTGTGTCTCTGCCGCTGGTGTATAATTTTCAAAACGGAAGTGGGGTCACCAATTTTTGGCGAGATGTTGGTAGTTGCCCATCGATAGTCCATCGACGCTTACGGCATGGGGTAGTCCAATTTCACACAATTTCAATAACTGATACTCCTTATTTTTGTGCAACTCGAGAAAACTCAAACACGATATGTGATAATCTTGTCATTTACGCACGATTTCCATACTGCCTTTCCCATAAATCAAACAAGTGTACCTCTCCGCCAAATAATCCCTTCCGCCTCCTCATATAGTGCCATTTACAACATCAAAAACATCTAACAATTAACAATAACAAACATTTTCTTAGCTTCAACTATTCCCAATTCCCCTTATCTGACTTTCACTCAGTCTTCCTCACAAACCAAAATAAATTATCCAATTCATCTGGTATTTTTTTTTAAAATTGGTTTGGCGATACAGCAGTTAACCCGTGTTTCAGGATACAAAAGATTTTTGAATACACATCTTAACATATTTTTTCCCGTAATATCCTATTGAGAGGGGAGGTTAAAATCCATAAACCCAATTCTTGCATACGCTACTCTGTATCATGAAATGTGTGGTGGACAAACACCGTGTGCGTGGGTTTTCTCGAGGTTCTCCCGTTTCCTCCCACTTTCTTTATTCCACCATTTCATTCATTTCACATAATCACCGTCTCCTTTAGCCTAACCAGCATATCCGTGGGACGTAAAACTCAAAGATTTCATTTCATTTCTACGCCACTCTGTATCACATATCAAGTCACAAATGGTTAATGGAGATTGCTTTATTTTCTTCTATTAGTAATAATATATTAAATAGAAATTTGTCTGTCATGTGATATGAAATGTGTGTAAATACTATTAATCGCTTGTCTCACCCTAGGGTTGCCATCTTGCCGAAGAAAAATGTCAGGGCGCTTCATGCAACTATGGAGGCGGGAGGGGAAATATACCAGCCTCTGTTTCTTTTTCCGTAATAATGTAATGCTTTATGTAATATTAATAATAAATAATTGTATGTGTAATGTGTTGTATGGTCTGTGATTGTATATACTGTTATTCTCAGATGTTCGCTTTCTCGGGACCAAGGTGCGTTTGAGTATATCACCAATTTAACCAGCTACAAGTCTATATTGCCATCACAGAAGAATAGCTCGCAACCAGAGATGCACTCATTCACTCCATAGTCGTGGAAGAAAGAATCGGAACTCAAATGACCTGCCCTAAAAATGTGTACAGTCTGTATGAAGTTTGCGGAACGAACAAAGAACTCGAAATTTAGGAAAATAAAACAAATTCAGAACTCGTGATATCCAGCGATGGGTTCCCTGTAAAATTTCCTCTATGCCATTTTCCTACAGTGACTTGTCAGCATGGCAGATAGAAAGTTGAGTTGAGTTGATTTTAGTTTAGCGTCCCTTTCAGCAGCGAGGCTATATGAGACGTGGACCTACTGATTAACGTGGAATCCGAACCACATGAGCTCCCGCCGGGAATCGAATGACAGATAGGAAGACGAACTATCGTGCAAATACTGATCAAGCTGTACTGTACCAACCATTAAAAAAAAAGTTATTCTACTGTACTACTTCTTTGAAATGAAATAAAACAGCTTTTTTCAATCTAAACCTTTACTTGTTTCAAGGAAGGTGTGAAGTATTATAACAAAAGGGTTTACAGAAGATAGGGAGCAACAATACGTTTGCTTTATACTCCTATTGTCAAGCTGTACCAAAGTACATGTCAACATTTGTGACCAAGCATTTTAAAATTGCACATACATACATGACATTCTATATTTTTCGCACACATCACATCAACTTTCATACTATATACAAATCTTTTGCTTTGTTTACATGTATGTGCCTTCTTTAATTTATTTTTAGTATTTTCATCAATTGTTTAAAATTCTAATTATCATAGCTGTACACTACAGCTTGCATTAATAGGCACCACATCCCACAGTTATTATCCTGTCTAGGCTAAATGAGACGGTAATGATGAGAAATAAGTGAAATTATGGGATGAACAAAGTGGGAGAACCCCGAGAAAACTCACACACACGGTGTTTGTCCACCATAAAGTTCACTTGGCGCGAGCTGGGATCGAAGTAAGAACCCCATGCACCAGAGGTGAACACTGAGTCACCGCGGCCCATAGCTTATTTGAATAAGCAGCCTATATATAGTAATTCAATAATACAAACACGAGACTAAAAAGTCTCCTGTGATTTTTTTCTTGCTGCCACCACAGAGTAGTTATCATATATCTGCTTCATAAATATGATATTTTTTGGATAGAATATGAATATGTGACTAAGTAAATAATTCATTTTTCTTTTTTTAACGTCCCATGATTATGCACTGCGGATAATGGAGATAATAATGATGAAAATGGGTAATAATAGTGAAATGAAGAAAGTAAGAGAAAAATCCCCAGAAAACTCACGCATACAGTGTTTGTCCACCACAAAGCTCACTAGCGCAGGCTGGGATCGAACCAGGAACATCACACATCAGAGGTGAATGCTCTATTACTAACAAGCAACATACAGAACAAGGCACGATCAGATCCGACTCAAACTTCGCCCAGAGAACATATAATACAAAAGAAGAAAAAATGCCAAATTAGAGCTGCCCCCATCCAGAAACACCGGAGATATGCTCCGCAACATAACGCACCACGCGACAATATGATATAAGGTAAACGTCGCTAGATACCCCTTTATGTCGGAAACGGAAAGGATGGGCAGCACCAGGATATCAAGATATTTGATATGCTATAACACTGACTTGGCGGCCATCTTGAAAGCCGCCATCTTGGATATAGCGTAAGGTATTGAAATGAGAAGCGGGGTGTATGATATATCAATGTAAGGTAAAATGCAAAAGGAAAACCAATGATGTAACCGCGAAAAACATATGTATGATGGTATGGACGGGACGAAGCGTAGAAGACTCGGGCAAAACAAACGTGTATTCTATGGACAGAATAATAGGGCACGACTCCACGATAAATGGTACGCGACAAGTAACTGCAACAGTGTCTGTGCATGGAAGTGCATCCTCCTTGACAGATTATGCCTTCCGAGGATACTGGGATTCCGTTTGGAACAGTGAAAACAACAATTGCAACCCGCGATACGATCACTCGTTTGGAGACTACATAATCTACAAAGGACTACCTCTTATGGAACAGCAATTCGGCACCTCACTCCGGAGTGTAGGACATATCATCTTGGATTGGTGATCAAAAGCGCGACCTACCTGTGATTGAAGCCCACTCCTGGACACCGTTTTGTACGTTTCTTGTTCAATTTTCTTGTTGTTTCGTGTGAACAAGAGACATTTCGGCCCACGTTTGTTTAAACAACACTATCTGAAACAAAGTGCGTACGGATGGGAAAGGCCAGCCCTGTTCTAGCTTACATTTCTTTACGAATGTATCTTTTCCTTTGCACGGTTTGCTACACTGTTTCACGACGGTCCCAAACAGTCACAATATCAGAGAAAGGCACCAATATCCTCGGAAGGCATAATCTGTCAAGGCGGATGCACTTCCATGCACAGACACTGTTGCAGTTACTTGTCGCGTACCATTTATCGTGGGGTCTTGCCCTATTATTCTGCCCTTCGAATACACGTTTGTTTTGCCCGAGTCTTCTACACTTCGTCCCGTCCATACCATTACACATATGTTTTTCGCGGTTACATCATTGGTTTTCCTTTTGCATTTTACCTTACATTGATATATCATACACCCCGCTTCTCATTTCAATACCTTACGCTATATCCAAGATGGCGACTTTCAAGATGGCCGCCAAGTCAGTGTTATAGCATATCAAATATCTTGATATCCTGGTGCTGCTCTTCCTTTCCGTTTTCAACGTAAACTGGTATCTTGCCATGTTTACCTTATATCATATTGTCGCGTGGTGCGTTATGTTGCGAAGCATATCTCCGGTGTTTCTGGATGGGGCAGCTCTAATTTGGCATTGTTTCTTCTTTTCTATTATGTGTTCTCTGGGCGAAGTTTGAGTCGGGTCTGATCGTGCCTTGTTCTGTACATTGCTTGTAAACCACCGCGGCCCCTTTATATTCTTCACGTAGCTTAAGTCTTTTTTGCAGTAATGTGTCTTGAGATAAGTTACATCTATACAAAATTAAATTTTATAGCTACAGATTAAGGGAAGAAAGAAAAGCTGTAAACAAGAATGTGTGAATTAGATAATCTTTCTTCTCTTGGCTTGTAAGCAACATTTAATAAAATTTTAATTGCCGAATAAAATCTAAATTTTTACCTATGTTGTTTCCTTTAAGAGCAACAATTGGTTTTGTAAGATAAAATATTAAGGACTGTAGAAAATAAAATAATTGGTTGTTTAAATAAATGTAGGAACATTTTCGCGTCTCGACTTCAGTTGAAAAAATTCGGGATTAGGACCGAAAAAAAAAAGGACTGTCCCGAATAAATCGAGATGCCTAGTAACCATACGCATAAATCAAATAAGGGACCGAAATATTGCAAAACATTTGACTCGTGTTTATATTATTATTACAAATTGTGTTATGTAATCTTTAAAATACAGTAAAGCCACGATTATCCGCGAAAATATTTTTTAATCCTAATGCAGTTACTCTTAATTATTTCTCGTAAGTAGTCAATGCGAAATGACACCCCGCATACAAATAAGTACTGTATGTTCTAAAACAAAAACAAATTGCTTTGTAAAAATAAATATTTCCAACAATAGTGCACGTTTTGCTTCGAAATATAACTCTCTCAGATAAGCAGGAGCCGATTGTTGTAAGGTATGAGAAACGGGAATTAGGAGAAGTGATTTGTGTGGTAGTAAATTGCATTAGTTGTTCCCTGCGGAGTGAAAGTCCGCGGGTGACCACTGAAGGGTTAATTACGAACCTATAATAATAATAATAATAATAATAATAATAATAATAATAATAATAATAATAATAATAATAATAATAATAATAATAATCGAAACCAACAACTGGGAAAATACAATAGGTCCTACAGTGCAAAGGCCGAAAATTACTAACAGGCTTATTGTGCATTGTAATCCTATAGGCCCTCTCGTAATTTGTGGATGGGAGGCAGGCTCTTGCTCTTTTGTTTTGGTCATGGCTTTCATATTCTCTGATCATTGACTTTAACGATCCGAGCAATGCAGACAATAAAACATAGTTCTTATGCTGAAATACTGTATTTTTTTCCGTGTTCGCACCTCAGTTTTAGTCGTTTTTCGGGTTATTTGTGATTTTCGCTATCCGCGGTGTCCTTGCCACCCATTCCGTGGATAATCGAGCTTTACTGTATTAACACAGAGTTTTAATCATGAAAATATTTTTATTAAGAATACAACAGAATTAATGAGCACGCTACCTAGTTAATAACATAAGTATACCAAAACTTTCCAGAATATTTAATATGTAATTGTGATGGATTATTTTTCTGAACGAAGTTACTCGTATAACTGCGAATATAATCAAAGCAACAAGAGCGATGTTTAAAAACGTTACAAAATATTGTAAACAAACAAAAAGAAAGTATAATTTATTTAATTATGATTAACATTGTAAATTTTGCATTGAAATTAAGTGTGGCTATTGTAAATGTTAACAAATTATTTTGTACTATTATTGTGTTGTTCAGCTGAATGTATGTTAAATGTTGTAAGCTAGAAAAAATATTGCAGATTTTCAAAATAATTTCATTTTCATACAAACAAGTCCATTAAAATGTTCAATGATTTGATATAATTTGTACTGACAGCAGTGGCGGATCCAGGGGGCGATCGGGGCAATCGCCCTCCCCCCAAGAAGAGGAAACTTTTTTATTTTATATATAAATAAAACCCATACCAGAGTTTGGAGCTCTTAAAAGTAGCTCTAAGTAGTAGTATTACAACCCACCGCCCCACCCCAGAAGTCGGTCCTGGATCCGCCCCTGACTGACAGAGTAAATTGCTATCAGTTGAGCATCAATGAATAATAAAGAAGGAGCCACCCGTTTTAATATCACATAAACGGTATTAACTTTTGTTTTAGAGGGAAAGCTGGACATTCTGAGTCCCAAATACTTCCTGGAAGGACAAATTATTCAAATCTGGAACTATCTCAGCTAAACTTAGACTTCTAGAGCTCTTACTCATATAGAATGTTTCTCTTGAAACAATCTGCAAATTCAATTTTACGTCTAACTTAAACTGTACTACAGGCTGCAGCAACTCTTCTCCGGTTTGAAAACGCTTTTCTTTGACAAGACAAAACTTATCTTCGATTGTTATGGATTAGAATCTGTTTGCGAGCACAGTTCTGATACTGTTTCCACAAGAATGTTACACCATTTCTTGTAGACATTTTGGCTACTTCACTCTGATACACTAACAAAACATGCGACTTCATTTAGATAGTGTCCAATGTAACGCCAAAATATAATGACCAACTTTTGATATTCTGTTTCATTTTTGCTACGACCCATTTTAACGATCTGTTTTCATAGAAAAAACTGGCACATTCACATCAATTTAGTGCAGTTGCAATATACGTGAGGGGTTGATTCATTTAGTCATTTAGTCACCAGTGAAACATAATCTATAAAAATGTTAGCTCTAGAGAGGGTAACTAATTTTTTATTCCTATGTGAGGGAAAACCATCTCATTTGCTGGTATGACAACTGTGCATGACCGTCCAAAACGTGGTCTTTCACTTCACTTTCACTACTGTTGAAATGTGCTACCCACCTCCTAACATTCACTGTCTACACTCCATAAAAATTCAACAAGACTCGATGGATTTCAATCGGTGCTACTTTTTTTTTCTGCGCGAAGATATTCAATTGCACATTCAAACGGGTATCCAAGTCAGACTTTGCACCTACAGGATTCTTATCTGCCGCTATCTATCCCACAGCAACGAACTATCAAGTACATTTGCAGAATGATTATGAAAGCATTACTTTCGGAGCAACCCTCGTAAATATATATATATTAATAAATACAGAACTCAGTGGAAATACTTCACCAATTTGTTCGCTATGTTGCCACTTGAAGACATTGTAGATACCTACATTATTTGTGTAACTGCACTCAGAAATTGAAGTAAAGTGTCGAAACAAGGAAAATGTCTTTCTTTTGCATTTTCTTCCTCCGCGAATGGCAAATAAGAATTTTCATGTCTTCGCTATTGACAGTCATCGAAGAATTGGAAAATATAAGAAGCAAGAGCTGCTATTTCCAATAACATGATACTATTTTTGAGCTTCTCTGAGAAAATGTCATACAAAGACAGATACAATGTAAAAAGTTGAGAACAGGAATGAGACGAAGAAAAGCGATAGTTTGGATCCTTGTGCGTGTGAGAAGAGAAGAAGTTTACGACTTGTCAAATCTCTTTTTCATCTTCTTCTTCCTCTTCTTATTTTTTCGTTGTATCGTACCAAGTGATAGGAAATTCCACGAAAATTGAGGTAAGAAATTCTATCCCTCTCCAAGTTTCTTCCTTTCTTATACTACCAACTTTATTATTGAAGTTTTTTTATTATTATTGAACAAACTGTGTCATTTATGATACTACAAAAAATATAAAACAAAACTTCATCGTCTATATCTCTTCCACAAACACTTTTTTTTAAAAAAAAAAATAAAAGAAATCATTGTCAATTTTTCACGAATTCTCTGGTTTTTCTCTGAAGAATCGGAAGAGATTATTATACATAAATAGCATATGGATGATGTCTTTTATGGTGAAAGTTGCAGAAACAAAAATGAAATGAAATCTTTCAGTTTTACGTCCCACGATTATGCCGACTAGTCTAAAGGAGACGGTGATAATGAGAAATGAAATGAATAATTGAATAAAGAAAGTGGGAGGAAACGGAGGAACCCCGAGAAAACCCACACACACGGTGTTTATCCACCACAAAGCCCACTGAACCACCGCGACCCGCAGAAACTAAATCACAGGCGTAACTATCGGGGTCAAGCCTCTCAGGAGCCGTGCTGGTCATGCTCAGAATATTGTACTAGACGAAAATAATATAATAAGTTTACCTCAATTTACGCAAAACCCTTTTAAGTGCCATTCGCCTTAGACATATTTAATAAGGACTTTACTTCGACCACCCATCTATTTTTTTAAGTATGGCCTTGGCTCCTGAATGTAATGAAACTAGCTGGACCACTGTTATAGTGAATAGTGCAGCGGTCTCTCAAATTACACTACATACGTTTTTCATTTGAGTAACTTCATATATATAGTGAGAAAGTTTATTATTATTATTATTATTATTATTATTATTATTATTATTATTATTATTATTATTATTATTATTATTATTATTATTATTAGTTGTTGTTGTTGTTGTTGTAGTAGTAGTAGTAGTACCATATTTATAATAGTAATTTTTGAAAATCACTATTCAATTTGATTCTTGCTTTCCCTTTTTCTTTTTCTCTCTTTCTTTCTTTTAATTGCTATTCAACTCTAATATCCTTCTTTCCAGCCATTACATTGTTTCTCCTTTCTTTTTCTACTTTCTACAATAAATTAGTAGTGCTTTCTACTATAAATTAGTAGTGCTTTTTGTGTTCTACCAGCAGTAGCTCTAGAATATTACAAATTATAATATGAACTAATTTATATTGATAGGTCTAATACAAAATTTATATTTGTATCAGAGGCGGCCCGTCATAAGGGGCCCGGCCCGGCCTTACATCGATTTTGTATTAACATAGAAAAATGTATGTATCTTAAGTTATTCTGCTAGTATTGTTGCTATAATTTCCCTCTGAACCAAAAACAGTAGTTCTCACTCCTTCAAATCAGTTTTTTCATGTACTACCTACGCTTATGGGTACGCTATTCACGCGGTCAGTACAAAATAAAGGCAGAAAGGTCCTTGGTATAATCTCGCATTGACTCGTGTCCATGTGGCGAACAACGTGAAAACGCAGCTTGAATGTACATGCCATGGGTGCCATTTAGGTGCCATGGGCCAAGAATCGTAGGCCCTCATCACACGATTGCACCCGACAAATTCCGAACGAAAAGGTTTGAAGCTTGCTTGTGCCAAAATTCGTTCTGTCTATAGAGGCAGTGATGCCAACACATGGGGAAAATCCCATTTTGTGGGATATTTCGACATTAATTTTTCGAAAAGGGATAAAGGGAATTTTCGTAGAAATTGGCAGGATATATGGGATTTTTATATATTCACCTCATCAACTCTAACAAAGGTTCTTAATGGACGGGAAGTAGACTAATAAGTTTACAATAGGTCTAAAATCAGTGCTAATTGTCAAATTTTGTTACTGTAAAATGTATGCTGATATGGAAGTGATATACGCAGCGGCTTGAGAATCTCAACCAATCTCTTAAGAATCAAAATGGGAAATTTTGCCCCTCGAGATAGGATTTTGTAATGTTTGAGGTTGGCATCACTGTGTAGAGGTTGTTGATTCCGCACTTTCAGTTGTTTTGTCCCTTGACCTTGCTCTCCTGTCTTACTTCCGCTGAAGGAATCCAAAATCAACCGTGTGTCCACCCCTCAGTTTAGACGTTCATCTTCCTAGTGTCTTTTGTGCTATATTTCCCCTGTGTTTTCGTGTGGTTGTGCGAAAATGAATAAAGTACGCGTGTTAGAAAGTATTACGCGTGTTTCCAATACGTGAACTCTCAGAACTTTTCCACATTTAAACATTCCTTCCCGGAAAATGACTTAACAGTTGCATCCTGTTCCTATACGATGCTGAACAAAGAAAAGCTCAAATTCGAACTACCGGCCACATTGAGCAATGATATTCTCTGTGCAATTAATAACAAAAGTAACTTATTACTATTTCCGCATAACAATGACTTAACAGGTACTTTTTCTGATGTATCAAAACTGGTGGCCATAGTGTTGTTGCCTATGATTATACTTAACGTGTTAGTATGATAAGTTTTTCTGATTGCAATTTCGGGTTTTTAAAGCAATTCACTTAATAATAACAATAATAATACAGTAGTAGTAACCATAAAGAATTTCTCTTGAGGCTTGGCCCACTCCCCGGAAAATCAGCGCCCGGGGCGACAATATACGGCGGCGCCCCCATACATATATTCCAAGCAATTTTTCCTATCTTTTTTCCTTTTTCCTCCCGAATTTTTCGCCCCCTTACTTCGGCGCCCGGGGCCGTTGCCCCGCTCGCCCCCCCCCCACGGCACGGCCCTGTTCCACGAGCCGCCACTGATTTGTATTATGCTTTAGTATCTTCTTTCAATGGTACAAGTTTCTCAGAATTTAATGCATTTAGGAACATCCACTAGCAGGTTTGAACACAGTCTATGCAGCAGAAACCATTTCTCTAGTTACTGCAGCAAGAATCGTGTACTTAGCGCATTCCCCTTCGCTCCACCTCCACCCACATGGCACGAACGAGCTGTCAAGTAACACCAGTTAGTTGCCTCTAGAGTATTTGATTTCTTGTAGCGTGAGGGAAGTATAAACCGAATCAAAATAGCGCATTTTGGAGGGGGGGGGGGTCTTTGATAATTATCTTGGACATCTTGAGCCCGTTTTGTAACGTTTTGCTTCAACGCTACACAAACTTTGTGTTTTACGGTACTTTGCGATAATCGGTATATCTGCTTGGGCATCTTTACATTCAAATTACTGGTCGAATGGACCAAACCAGAGCAAGCCAACAAATAGGCTTCTATTTTGATTGAAATAATTGAACAGAATGCAAAGAACGCGTTCCGTATAGTCGCTTCAATTTAGTATTAACTGCAGAGAATCGATTAACCGTGCGACTAACTGTAAGTCGAACAAGTGAATACGGGAAAAGCTCCCGTTTCCAGCCTGCTCTGCCTGCTTAGGGGGTCCAATAACCCTTCACCCCTCTGGATTCGCCTGTGAATGTAACCAAGGTTAATGGGGGTAGTAAGGTTGGATCATATCGAAAACATGACGCTGAATGGCTGGTGATATTGCGTCGCTACAGGGGCAGAGCGAAAGAAATGCATAGTCACAAACAATACTTGACATCTCTAGAAGAAATAATGATATTTATCGTTGAATATCTTATTTTTCTGGTTAATTGTTTTGGACTTCATAGTAGCAATGTCTGTAGCTGAGGCAAATTTGGACTTTGATCTTTGTGCCCCTGGGTCCCTGCTCCAGGACCCATGGTTCCTGGCTTGGTCAATGACCCAGGAAAATCCCAAATCTAAAAATTTGGTATGGTAGTATAGGACCATGATATGTACCTCTGTATGTTTTAGGGGTCCATCTCGTTCCCTTTCATGGCTAAAAAATTGCCAAAAATTCAAATTTCGGAGGTTTTTTCACCCAATTTATCCCCTTTGATGAGGTTTTATTACTTTATATGGTTATATAAGCATGTACAGAAGACCATTCCCTTTATAAGATGTGAATATATTGGTGCACTCCTTTGAAACATTTGGGAGGGGTACATTGGCTCACCCCTTAAATTTTGAAAATTGCCAAATTTAAAAACTCGGTACAGTAGTATAGTAACCTAACATGTATCACTATAAATTGTAGTGATCCATCTCGTTCACTTTTATGGGTTAAAAATTCCCAAAAATGAGTACGACCACATGTTCGGTTCTTGTCCCTATTGATTCCTTTTGATATAAGGTCTTACTATCTTATATGATTACATATGTATGTACAGGGGCCAATTCCCTTTCATAAGGCATGGGTACCTTGCCTCACCTTCTAAATTGAGGGAAGGGTACATTGGCCCACCTCCATTAAATTTCAGAAATTGCCAAATTTAAAAAAAAATGATATAGTAATATAGGACCATAATAAATACCACTCTAATTTTGGGTAGTTCATCTCGTTCCCTTTTATCGGCAAAAAGAATTGCCAAAATATAAACGCAAACAATACGTTGTATCATGTGGAAGGTGTTCGATTGACATAACTTATCTTCTTTGAGGTCATATTATCTTATATGAGTGTATATGTGGGTCCATTCCGTTTCATGAGGCATGAGTACATTAATGTTTCCTTCGGAGAGGTACCTAGGACCGCCTCTTTCAATTTATCAAAAAAGAATTTGGTAGCACCCTTTTGTAAGTTTTGGTGATTCATCTTGAGTGTCAAATATTAGTACGGTTACGTGGTCCTAAGTACCTTTGATGATTCTTTATTACCTTAGGGAAATTCAAACAAAGTTTTCAAATAAAAAAAATTCAAATTAAAAATTCAAAGCAATATTTTAATATAAAAAGTTTCAAATCAAAATTGTCAAACAAAACTTCAAACTAAAATTTTTAAACAAAATTTTCAAACAATAAATTTTCGAACTAAAATTTTAAACAAAAATTGAAATTAAAAATTACAAACAAAAATTTTCAAACAAGTTTAACTAAAAATTTTCAAAGAAGTGCATCAATATATCCACGTTTTATAAAAGGGAACCGACCCCTGTACATGCCCATATAACCATATAAGGTAATAAGACCTCATCAAAGTCATGTAATCAAGCAAAGATTCAATCAAATACAGTATATCAAAATTATGGGAAGTCCAATCAAACTTTAGCGGGATAATTTACCTAATTGAGAGGAAATGCATCTTTGGGCGATGTATCCTGCAAGATATGGAAAGTTTTTTGCTAGTTTGATATTTTGGAAACACACAAAGAAAGTTGAAACGTAAGTAGTCATTCCTTTGACACTAGAGAAATCTACCTTTGACACTGGTCTTTTCTTGGGGTTCTCCTATTTCCTCCTATATCCTCATTCCACCAATTCTTTCATAAACAATCACTTTAACTAATTATGAATCTCCTTACACCTACAGGACATAGGAGGGGAACGTAAACCTGAAAAGTTTTATTATTTCTGTGTAAAAATGTGTTGTTTGTAAAAGAAGGATATACTATGTTTGCACCAGATCTCCCTTGTATATGCATACGGTATATGGTTATCGTATACATCCTCGGCGCGAGAGATTGGGGTTAGATTTCCCGCTGGAGCTAATGTGGTGTGTGTGTTAAGCAGTATATATATATATCCTCACTGCTGAGACACTCAAGTCACATACAACAACAAGTACATTTGTATTTCTACTGCACTTGGCACATCGCGCACCGAGTTATTCTTTTTACGTTGCCTTATGTAAACAGTGTACCCTTGTGACCATAAAATAAAATAAAAATTCTTACTTAAATTTGACTTAAGCACAGTATGTAATACTCACACATGCACACACACACACACACACACACACAACTATCACTAAATCTTCTAAATAAGTCTATATTATTTTTTAAAAAAGAAAATAAGCACTTCAATAGCTCAAGGCCAATTGAGAAACCCGAGAAATTTCAGTTAAAAGTTCTCTTAATAGAGTAATTTTTCACGCGAAAAGTATATGAAAAGCATTTAAAATACTTTTCTATCCTTTTGGATATATATTTTAATCAAAGAGAAATGATAAATACATAAATCAAATCAAGAGCTAAGTACAATATTGCAAGGATCCCCACATCACAACAGACGCACGTATCAGCTCAACACGTGCTAATGATTACAAACAACCTAGCAGACAACAGGCCAACCCGGAAGACACCGAGGAACACCGAAAGCAGACGGACCTCACGGAAGGACCCGAGGAGGACAAATAAAAGGAGGACCACCGAGGGACTCAGCATCAGTGGGAGAGAGAGCTACGGGGACATACTTAGAGAGGAGTTAATGTGCAGTGTAGGAGCAAAGCTGATTGATCGCCTTGCGAAGATAGAAGTTTCGTCAATGAAGAGAGGCTTCAAGAGAGAAGATAGGCATTCCGGGAAGACCTTGCGGTGTTAACGAGGAATTGCCGTGAAAACAAAGGATTGCACATCCTTTGCATAAAGAGAAAACTGTTTATCTAAATAAAGATAGCTAACAACACACTACACACATCGCTTCCTGGAGAAATAGGCATTGTTTTCCGTCGGCTGGACCCCCTATTGTGAGTCAAGCTTCGCGCTGGCCATATAGGTTGTACAGCCTTTAGCGACAGTCGGCTGACGGGAACTCAATACTATCTCTTTGGGATAGCATTAGAGTGGCATTTTACACTAAATTAGAGCGCCAAACCCTGCATAACTCATAACTTAACTCATACTAGAAGACCGGCCCTTACTAGAGCCATGCCAAGACCCAGAAAGAAGACACCGACGAGAAGACCGCCAGAGAAGGAAGAAGATGAAGAGTTCATCGATGTTGTCACCGTCACTGAAGCAGTCCCGCCAGATGATACGTTCCAGAGAGTTGCCCCAGTGACAATCGAGAAGACGTTCCTAGGAGCTACAGAAGCCTACCTCAACAGAGTCATAAGTCTTAGGATACTCAAAGAAGAATTCCATGTAACCCAAATAGAAGAAACCACATACAGAGTGCTCTTCAAGACTGAAGCCACCAGAGAGAGATTCTTTAAGTTATTCCAAGACGCAGATTTTGGCTCGAAGGCTAAGATCCTGGAGAAACATAACGAAACCAAACACAGAGAAGAGACCCAATCGTCGAAACAGAAAACTAAAACAAAAGTCCCCGCACAGGCAGAGAAACCAAAGCACACGCAGGTGGAAAAAACCAAGCTCAGGCTCTTACGAGGACCACGCAAACATACAGGTGAAAAGCCAAACCATCCAGACGCAGAAATCACCCGCAAATGAAAAACCAGGCCCTTATGAGGACCATGACGCATCGCCCCAAGACGAGGACGCGCCTAACAGCCACAAAAAAGAGGATGACTTCCAAACAGTGAAAAGAAAAAACAGAAGGAGAAAGGCAGCAGAAGATGTTGAAGCACCACAAGAAGACGAAAAAAGAACACCAAGACGTGAATCAACATTCACATGCGTGATTAAAGGTGTACCCACTTCAGTAGATATGAACGAAATCAAAGCAGCCCTTAGAAAGGAGAAAATTCAGTTCACCAACATCATTCGTGTACAGACAGCAACAGGACCAGCGCCAATGTTAAGAGTATTCTCGAAGAATGCCGATGACGTAAACCGCTTAACTTCTTATGGGCTGAAAACTAAAGACCACCACTACAAAGCAGAGAACTCAAGACTTCAACCAAGACCGATGCCGTGCTGGAACTGCTACCAATACGGCCATCGTAGATTCCAGTGCAATTCCGAACGTGTTTGCTTCCGGTGTGGTAACACTCATAAAGAAGATTGTGGAAAGCCCATAAATAAGAACTTTTGTGCTACATGTAAAACCAGTAACCACAGAACAGGAAGCAGCAACAGCCCATCAAGACCAAAAGGCAATATCCAACAAAGAATAAGAAACATCACCTTCGAAAGAGAAGCACGACCAGCCAGGCCTACTGGCCCTTTTCAGGTCCAGCGCAGCCAACATCAGATCCCACCAGCTAAAGAACCACAACAATCAGATACAACAGAAGAAAACCTAAAAGAAGCAACTGAAGCAGCAACCAACCAAATAATAACCTGGCTTACTACAGTATTAACCATCTCAAGCCCACAGAAGGAACACCATAGGATGTTAAGCGCAATACAAATAGCCACCAAAAAAGTTTTTGGAAAAACAATTAACGCTCTTACCACAACAACAGGACACCTTCATATCACGAAGCCAACATACGCACAAAAAATCAAGGAGAAAGTAGCCGCACTCAACACTGAAAACCAAAGCAGACCGGAAGTACATCCTCAACCTACACGCAGTAGAAGCAGTGGAGGAGAAACACAGGGGAGAAAGTAGCTGCAACCTGCAAACCGATGACGACTCAAGCACAGACAATGGCCCATGAATTGGAAAATTGCATGTTCAAAAAAATAACAGATATCCCCACTAACATAACACCTCCCCAATACAGACAACACAGATAGCTTAACATATACAGATAGGTTTTTTGTAATTTAAATTAAAATTATAATTTATTAATTTATTAATACAGACATTTTTACATGGATTTTCACCACCCTTCACAAGTGGTTTTGCCATGTAAATACTATTGCATGCAGCATGACCGATACAGGGTTTTTTTCCTGGTTTCCAGGTTTTTTATCCCTCTATCAAGACAATAAAATCTTCTTTCGCGCTTTCCTATCTTCTATCTTACCCTTCTTTCTTTCTATTTACACTTTATTTACAGATACGCGAGTAAATGTCTTCCGAAAAGATAGAAACCGCGAGACATACCCACCGACAGCAGCTTTAGGCTACTAATTGCATGTGAGGAGAGGCATGTAGATAGATGGTTGATGCCTTACTCTCTGTAAGGGCGCGGGCTTTCCCCAGCGGCGTCCTTATTTTCTGTTTCTGTTTCTGACTCAGCATCAGTCGACCAACTGATCGCCTAATCTTTACCTTCCTATGTCGCTGTGGACTAGGAGCACCTCTCCCTTACCCTATGTCGCACTGGGCTAGGGATCCATCTTAAACTTATAATCCAAGTCTAACCTACAACCTGCCAAAGTGTTCTGGAAACTGCCATGAGTGGAAGAGGCACCCAGCAAAACATTTAGTATTCCTTCATTTGGTCATTGAGGAAGAGACATTGAATTAGAGACACTTGTATTTATTATATTATATTTTGTAATAAAAATTGGTGAAGGGGAAAAGACACCCGGTCTATCATTTGACTCTACCAAACATTACAATATATTCAAATTTATTTCAAACAGTTCAACTGATTCTTCATATATCATAAATCGGAAACAAAAATTGTATAGAAATTAACCCCTTCCCCCTTTACAACTGACATTTTTGCAAACACTCAATACTTGTTCAGTTTTCATTTTAATTAGTATCCCTAGCTAGCTTTCACCTAAGTCGAAATTTATATACCAAATTTTCTCTTTTTAACTTGCTTGTAATATATTCTATTTTTGGCATATAATTTGGACTATCTCTGTCCGGCCCTGGCACTAAAATGAATATTGGAATAAAAATGACATTATATAAACGCGACCCGAGCCTCATGCTAAGCATATTCGAAAATTCATTTCAATCCATTCAACTATTAGTCCAGTGCATTTAGGCAGATTTTGAGCCAAACCTGGATAAAAATAATAACAAAGCGAAACCACTTGGGTTAAGTTCAGTGTGCTTTCCAGAACCAATCCTGAAAATTCCCACCTTCTCCCACTTTGGGAAAATCTGCCATCTTGGATTCAATATGGCGACCAGACCGAGACATAGACTCACACTTAAATGACAATATCTACTCACAGAATTAAGATGAAAACTTCGTTCTTGTGACAGTTTCAAGATAATAGAATGGGTTAAAGAATTTACGTTTACATCGTTTTATGTGTTGCAGGACATTAATACTGGAAAATGGCGGACATTATGCAATTCTCCTTTCACAATAATGTTTTAAGGTTGGTGTAAAGGGACAAGTTTTGCCAATAGATGTCACTGCAGTCTTAGTCTCTCTCTCTCTCATGTATTTTTTACCTTTCACAAAAATTTACAATTTTTCTTACAAATTTCGACCTAGAGACTTCAAACTTTTGGGGAAGGAACTTCATAACCTATCGAAGGCAACAATCCGTGCCGATTTCTTATTTTGAATTTTCTTCATTGTTGAAAGAGTTATATTTTTAAAGGTTTGGATATTCCTTTCAATAAAAAAGCCATTTCAACAATGAAGAAAATTTTAAATTAAAAAATCGGCACGGATTGTTGCCTTTGATAGGTTACGAAGTTCCTTTTCTAAAAGTTTGAAATCTCTAAGTTCAAATTTGTAAGACAAATTTTGAATTTTCGTGAAAGGTAAAAAATACATGAGGAAGATATGAAGACTGTAATGACATCTATAGGCAAAACTTATCCCTTTAAACTAACCTTAATGGCATATTACTCAGAAACTAACCGAGATAAACGTGATAGAGAATAATCGTAGCTTTCAAACGATGTAACTTATGTCGGTCTATTTTAAAAAATAAGGGAATTATTCGAATTTTTGTGGCACTGAGTGTGCAATTTTCCATAAGATGGCATTATCTTCAGGTGCCTGCTATATACGGTTTCATACGCTCTCATATGTCTCCTCTATTTGACTTGTGATACTTGCTTAATTTTCTTAGAGCATAAAAAATATTTAATCAGATTCCCTGAATATGGTCGATAAGACCGCCATTTCGGATTCAATATGGTGTCCAGATGAAGAGGCTAATATAACACTTAGAAAATAATAACTTATTAAAGATATAAGCTGGAAACTTCGTTCTTTTTGTCAATTTCTAGATAATAGTTATTTCCTTCTTACCCATTGTTGCCATATTAAAATATTGCCGTTATTGTTCTAAGAGAGAAATTTTCTGGTTCCTAAATGCTGTGTCAATGCCTATTCTTTATGCTGCATAGGACGTTGAAAACCTAGCTAAATCAGAGAATAGTTTTCGTAAACTTTGATCAGCCAATTTGTCATAAAGCCTTTGAGATTCTATCGTCGGCTGCTCCTGAAAGCCCCTTGTCTGCGCTGGAGTCCGTCTGGGAGGATTTTTTCACCTCTTATTGTATTTTGTTGGTGCAATCAGTATGATTATGGGAGGAAATAGCTTAGAAGATCTTCGGAATACACTCTATGCAAGTAATAGTATAGTTCAAATGATGAACTGTAGCCAGTACTCAACAGCCTTACGTGCACATTTTCTCACACAGTAAGCTTTGGCTGAACTAAATTTTGAGCTGTTAACTGAAGGAGACATTATCAAGCGTCAGTTGGAGGCTATATATATATATTTTAATGTTAGGGATGTACAATTGCTTCCAAGTTCTGTCAGTGAAAACACAAACATTCAGACAGCTCTTACTGTGTTCTATCAAAAAGTAGATCAACTGATAACTCACAGTCGAACAACAAAATTATGGGTCCAATATTAGCATCTTGTAGAAATTGTGCGACTTTATATTATTGCAGAACGTGCTGATGATTGGAATCTTCACTTGTACTGTATTCAAATGATGTGTTTTTTTCATGTTGCAGGACATTTTAACTATACAAAGACAGCACATATTTATTTGCAGGGCATAGAAAACACAAAAAGCCTCCTAATGAATACATACAATTTGTCAGGAGTTCCTATTTTACTGTAAGAAGAACAGATAAATATTGGACTGAAATTTGATCATACGTGATCATTGAGCAGTTTCTTATGCTCTCGATGAAATCTATTGGCGGACTGACCCATAGACGAAGGTTAAGTACTTTCACTGGGCCTTATGCAGAGTCGTTTTGAAGCGCAATTAGTGCCATACTAAAGAGTTCTACTAACATAAGTCTCCTGCAGTAGTCAGTGCTTAAGTACGATCCTAATCATACGTCGAAACGACTCTGCATAAAGCGGACTGTTGCTAAATGGATAAACTATAACTAGCTATAACTAGGGTTGCTGATAACAGAATAAAAAGTGAAGTGTTACATTCGACTTCAGATCAGCACGTATAACATCGAAATTCAAGATGAAGCAGGGACGCGTCTGATACTAAGATGATCGAGTGGTTATACGTACACAATCCCTCCCATAAAGAGTCGTTTGATTTTGTGTCTCTTACTAATGGATTGGTTGCTACAATTGGCATAAAGTGTGATTCGGCTAAATAAGGTGGCCTCCATGCAATGAAATCTATAACTGACGAATCTTTTAACAACATTCATCTTCAGAGAAGAGACGCGGTCAAAATTTTTGGAATTATGACAAAAGGTATCAAAATCAGAGAAGACATTGTAGATGTTAATTCTACCCAACATTTTTATCACATACTCTACGTTGTGCACTCTGACGAACAACTTGCAACGTATCTTCGATTCGAGCTTGCAGCTTGGTCTCAGGAAAGGATTTTGAAGAATGTATTCTCAGAAAAGGATCGGCAAAATCTGCTCTCATTCCAGTCCTGGAGAGTTATTCAAAGCCAGAGCATAGATTTTCTATGCCCAATTTGAGAGTTTCTTACACCATGGATGGAGGATACTAGTTGCATACAGTAGTTCGGCAACAAAGTCAAACATATATAAACAAAAATGTGGAGAAATATGTTACAGACATTACAAGCTATTACGATATGGATGTGATAGTTGTGTTTGATGATTTCAATAAGTGTACTAAGGGTAAAGAACGCACTCGTCGTGAAACATCCCCGAAGTATTTCTAGAGGAAAGTCATATGGTGTATCCTCTCGTAATGTGTTCCTTACAAATTCAAAGAACAAGACACGACTTATATCAACACTTTCAAAACATCTACAGCTAGCAGGAGTTAAAATACTGCAAGCAGAACCCGATGACAATACATTAATAGTGACCGCTGCAATTGATACCTCACATACCGAAAAGAGTTGGAGAGGGTACAGACGTCTTAGTTTTACTAATTGCACATGCTTCTTCTCAGGATGATATTTACATGCTCGTCCCAAGCAAAAAGAAATATCCTCAGAGAATATACAGTAGTAAAGCACTTCAATAATCTCTAGGTGAAATAAAAGACTTCATGCTCTTTCTTCATGCTGCTAGGGGATGTGACACCACTTCGACTCTGTATGGAAGTGGGAAAGCCAAAGGTTTTTATAAGCTTATGAATGATTCGGAACTACGAACGAAAGTTACTCTCTTTTAATGAAGAACAATCGTCACCGGATGATACTACAGAGGATAGAGAAAAGTTTCCTTGTGTAGTATACAGTGGAAAAAATAGTAATAATCTGAACCAGTTGCGATGCGAGCTCTATTTGAAAATTAGAGTGAAACAGTGTTACTAGAAATTTCAATCTAGCTACTTTTCCACCTACCTCAAACGAAGCAAGACAACATTCATTAAGAATTTTCTTCCAAGTTCAACAGTGGAAGGAAGTAACTATATATTCTACTCAATGAGGATGGAAATATTACAATGTAAAGTTAAATCCAATAAAAACTATGAAAGAGCCTGTTCGACGAAAACTAATTCGCATATTATCTTGTAACAGTAGAAAAGGATTTAACAATAATAATTGTAAATGCAGAAAAAGTGGACTTTAGTGCTCTAACCCTTTGGGGATCCCATGGTACAATTTGTACCATACGGGGTGTTTCATGGTACATTGCGTTATAACTCTCCTATTTGAGCTTTTTCGTCCTTTTTTTTTTTTTTTTGTTTGTTTGTTTGTTTTTGTATTTCAAGTCCAGAGGCATTGTAGAAGACATTACGTATGGTTTCACACCTTCCTGCGTCGAGCCATAGGAGGTGATGACGTCATAAGTCTAAAATTTATATTTTCGTGTAATACCTTTTTGGGGGGGTTTATGTAAAGTATTTTTGGCGGGCTTATTTTTGCACGTAGAAGATTGAAATTTTGCACAAACATGCAGTCCACCGAGTAGTATTTACCAGATTTTTTTCAGATTTCTGCGTTAAAACAGGGGGGATCCAGAGGGTCAAAAAGTTGAAAAAAGGGATATTTTTACCAAAAATTCCCGTTTTTCCTCATTTTCCCGCCTTAGATACATGATGGCGACAAGTGAATGGTACCGCCTGAAAGGCAGTTCTATTCTGAAGAGAATGATGTGCGACACATGGCCCTAGGATAAATTAGGGAAGTGTCAGGGAATTTTTATCAAAATATACTTCTGTATAGGGGAATTTTGGACATTTTCGGTATTATTCTTTGCGTGCTTTTTTTTTTTTTTTTTTTTTGCACCTAGAAGATTGAAATTGTGCACAAACATTCAGTCCACCGAGTAGTATTTTCCAGATTTTTTGATCAGATTTCTGCGTTAAAACAGTGGGGTACAAAGGGGCTAAACGTTGAAAAAGGGAAATTTTTACAAAAAATCCCTTTCACGGGATTTTCCCGCCTTAGATACATCATCGGGGCAAGTGAATGGTACCGCCTGAAAGGCAGTTCTCTTCTAAAGAGAATGATGGGCGAAACAAGACCCTAGGGTAATAAGGGATGTCTCAGGGAATGTTTAAAAATTCCCCTCTGTATACGGGAATATGGGACATTGTCGGTATATATTTTTTTGACGGGCTTACTTTTGCACCTGGAAAATTGGAATTGTGCATAAACATTCAGCCCACCGAGTAGTATTTACCAGATTTTTTTTCAGATCTCTGCGTTAAAACAGGGGGGTCCAGGGGGGGCTAAAAGTTGAAAAAAGGATATTTAGACCCAAAAAATCCCGTTTTTCCTCATTTTCCCGCCTTAGATATATGATGGAGACACGTGAGTCATACCGTCTGAAGAGAATGATGGGCGAAACATGACCCTAGGGTAATTAGGGATGTCTCAGGAAATTTTTTACCTGAGATCATGGTGTTTTACGGTAATTTGGGGCATAGTGGGAATTCCTGATAAAATTTCCACCGCCCTTGGTGTTCAAGATAGAAACTTGAAATTTGGCACACACATTCAGTATACTAAGTACTATTTATCAGATTTTTTTTTAGATGTCTATGTTCACACAGGGCCGCTCCAGAGGGGCCCAAAGTGAGAGAAAGAAATTTTCCCTCCAAAATTTTCCCTTTGACATCATTTTTCCCGCTCCTGGTATATGGTATGAGCATGCAAGTGGTATCATTTGAAAGCCAGCTCCATTGTGAAGAGAATGAGGTATGAACCATGATCCTAGGATAAACAGTGACGATGCAATAGCTGCTTGACTGAAAGTCTAAAAAATAGCCCCAAAACCCCGGATCTCTTAAGGGCTAACATGTGTGGGTTCTGTACAGGATATGATTGCAGTAACCGTTTGACTCCAGTAAATGAAAATGATCTAGAAGATTCTTCCAGTGTATATTGATTTTCATAATTCGCAAAATCATACCTCACATTTCTTTAAAAAAAAATATATACAATACTCCTTATTTAGGATTCTGTTGTATATTGTAATTAACAAACATAATTTCCATAAAATATATGTTTGTGTAACCTAGTGTAGTTGCTCTGTTATTGTTATGCAAAGAATATGTATTTTCCGTTAATTTTTAAATGACCAATGATCAATTAAAAACTTTGGTTTATTCCCAGAAATGTTCCTTAAACATTATAGTTTGAAATTTATTTGCCATTGATACAACACTTAGAAACCACAAAATTATTCTTTTAGGACAATAACGGCCATATTTTAATATGCCAACAATAGATATGAAGGAAATAACTATGTATTATCTAGAAATTGACCAAAAGGACGAAGTTTCCAGTTTATTTCTTTAATAAGATGTTATTCTCTAAGTATTATATTGGCCTCTTCATCTGGACGCCATATTGAATCCAAAATGGCAGTCTTATCTACCATATTCAGGTAATCTGATTAAGTTTTTCTATGCCCTAAGAACATTAATCAAGTATAACAAGTCAAATAGAGGAGACATGTGAGAGCATACGAAGCTATATACTGTACAGGGTGGCCCAAAAGTAGTTATACAGTACTGTACTGATCAGATCGTTGCACTTTATATCATTTCTTATTGTTATCCATCCGGTAGACTTAGTTTCTTTATTATTTGTTCTAAATGTGTTTTCACTTACATCTTAAGCTCCAAAAAACTGAAGCAAATAAACCCATAAACTAGAATATTATACTTGAACAATGCAGGGATGTATATCTACTTTTAGGACACCCTGTATAGCGAGCACCTAAAGATAATGTTATCTTATGAAAAATTGCACACCCAGTGTCACAAAAATTCGACTAGTTCCCTTTTAAGATAGACTGACATAAGTTACATCGTTTGAAAGCTACGATTATGTTCTCTCACGTTTATTGCGAGGTATTTTTAATATCTCGGTTAGTTTCTGAGTAATATGCCAATAAAACATTAGTGTGAAATGAGAATAACTATAATTTTTACATAATGTCAGCCATTTTTCAGTATTGGAGCAACACGTAGAATGATACAAACTTGCAATCTTTAACCCAGGGATCCAAATAACCACTCGCCCGGGGCGAGTGGTTCATCAGAGCGGGCGAGTATTTAATATCATACCGATGATAACTAAATTATTTCTATTGTGGAATGTGAGCTATGGACGAGTAAAATTTTGTTGCTTATTTGCATCCCTGCTTTAACCTATTCTATTATGTTGAAACTGACACAAGAACGAAGTTTCCAGCTTAATTCTGTTAATAGATATTGTCATTTAAGTGTAAGTCGATGTCCCGGTCTGGTCGCCATATTGAATCCAAGATGGCGGATTTTCCCAAAGTGGAAGAAGGTGGGAATTTTCAGGATTTGTTCTGGAAAGCATAATGAACCTAACCCAAGTGGTTTCACTTTGTTATTATGTTTGTCTAGGTTTGGCTCAAAATCTACCTAAATGCACTGGACTATACGTATATTCTTGTGAAAGGGCGACACTGAACATCCTTTATTTTTGTTATAGAATATTCACCTGTTACTATCCCGACGTCATGCGTATAGCTGGAATTAAAAAATGGATCTACACTTCGCGTTAAGAGCTCCTCTGGAATGTAACCTAATAGTGATAAACAGTGCTTAACTTGTATTTTGTCTGCTGCAATATGGCATAATTAATTGTAACTCATTTAATTACTGTAAGATTTTTGGAAACCCGAAATTGATTTTTGCAGACGGATCCACAAAATTATCGTTACGCCGCTGTGTTTATGTTTTACCGAATATATTGATATTATTCAATAAAATTAAGATCTTGTTATTGTTTTTAATGTTGATGTTCAGTTAATATTGCTAGTACAACCATGGCCGTCCGCAGCCGGGGGTCATTGTATTTTCAAAAGGTGTTCAGTTCTTGGAAATACATGCCAAAATATACGAATTTGTTTTCATATACTATAGTTTTTAATATAATTATATTAAATAACATAGTTTATTTCCTGTACTTAATAAGGATAGGCCTATGTGCGTAAATTAGAGGTCTGCATGGGCTCGGGCCGAGCTCTCAGGTCTAAGCCCGAACCAGCCCGCAGGCCGAGTTCGGACCTACAAATCATATACCACTTCGGGCCGAAGCTGTCAATTTTTAAATTTACAATCATATTTCTCTGTCAATTTCGGGCCTAACTTTGTACATATACTGTACAACGATATATATTGCACCGTTCTTCCTGGAGCACTTTTAAAGCACAACGGCAAAATTAAACCTCTAATTGCTGTAAATAAAAATACAATTTTGCGTTAATTATTAAGCTTCTGTAATTCGGGTTTATTTCGGGCTCATTTGATTATCACACGTGCTCGGGCAGGGCTCGGGCCTAAATGCTAAATCATATTTCGTACTCGGATCGGGCTTCACATTCTAAATTCACGGGCCGGGCCGGGATCGGGCAATTATTCCCGACCAGTGCAGAATTTTAGTGTAAATAACTGTTATTTTATATGGTGCATTATAAAGATCAAAGTACAGTATATGTGTATTTGCAGCTGCACTTATTTGTTAGTCTCTCTCCCCTTGGAAAAATCCTGCTCTCGTCGCTGGGTAGGCCTGCAACCATGCTCAAAGGTTGAGTTGAGTTGATTTTGAGTTTAACGTCCCTTTTCAGCAGCGAGGCTATATGAGACGTGGACCTACTGATTAACATGGAATCCGAACCACATGAGCTCCCGCCGGGAATCGAACCCGGGTCTTTCCATGCTCAAAAGAGTATGGCTATTTACTAATCCGTAAAAACTCGTAATCTTAGCAATAGTCCCTACTGCGTGTTAAAAGATGCACGTTTGGTTGATTGAGACCTCTATTTCAAGCTATAGTATAAACATTTTCGATGAACATTGCGAGAATATACTCTTTAAAAAAAGAGATGAATGGCCAGGTTTATCTCTATCGTCTCTTTTTTTTTCTCTTTTATATATTTCAAGAGACTGCGCCTCAACTTCGTTTTTTTTTCTGATCTCCGAAAATTTGAAATGTTCAGAAAATTTGACATAATTTTCATCCCTCACTGCATGATAGAAAGTATACAAATCTGAGAAGAGGGGGCAAAGTTAGAAATGAAGCTGTTGCTTTTAAATGTAAATGAGAAAATTTTTATACATATAAATTTAAAATCAGTAACTAGTTAGGCTACTATACACTATGAGATAAATTCTAGGAATTCTCTTACGATTTGTCCTAGTGTCAAAATCTCAATATGTATGGCATCAGATCGCATGTCACTTCTTATGCTCTGAACGATCGTATGAGATTCCTCTTGTTTAGAACACGCTCCATTTGGTAAAGAAAATTTGTAAGATTTCGATGTAAGTGTGTGGTGGACAAACACCGTGCTCGTGGGTTTTCTCGGGGTTCTCCCGTTTCCTCCCACTTTCTTCATTCCACCATTTCATTCATTTCTCATCATCACCGTCTCCTTTAGCCTAAACCGGCATAACCGTGGGACGTAAAACTCAAATAAAGATGCTCCCGGCGGGAGCTCATGTGGTTCAGATTCCACGTTAATCAGCCGTTCCACGTCTCATATAGCCTCGCTGCTGAACGGGACGTTAAATTCAAAATCAACTCAAATAAAGATGCTGTTTGCGCACTTATTAATGCATACGAGGAGCATATATATTTATACTAATTAATATTGAGTCAACGCTCTTCACAACAGACATGCAAGACAGAAGGCATTGGCAAACATTACTGGCAGAGTATGCGTTGTGAGACCTGATACAAGTACCTCTTCGGAGGATGTTAAGCAGGAAAGATCTTCATATGTATGACACAAAAGGGTAGGGTTTCCTACGAAATATGTCGTAACATTTTTCCTAAGATAAATCCTAAGATATTTCCTAGGATTTATCTCATAGTGTATTGCTTTCCTTACTGCTATGTCCAATAGCGTAACGCAAAAATGTCGCCCCCCCCCGCAGGATTAGTTTTGGGCCCCCTTCCCACGCCCATCAACTTCCCACTATATTATGTCCCTGTAGAAGACAATGGTTAATAAATCCATGGAACAGTGGCGTATTTACGATTTTGTTTCGGGGGGCTTGGCTAACTTTGGGGGGGGGGCTTTGCCTGAAAATGTGAAAATTCTGCAAGATATTTCATATACTTTACTATAGTAAGTAAGATTTCGGGGGGGCTTAAGCCCGGAAGCCCCCCCTAAATACGCGACTGCCATGGAATATAATAAAATTACAATTAAAATTAATACTCACCGAAAAGACAAGTTATTTTCCCTTAACCTTCGAGTGCTAAGATGATTTTTTAAATTGGTGTTGCTAGAATTGATGAATTTTCACCCAGAGCATATTTTTCTTTCCTAAAGTAAATAATGTTGTTCAGGGAAATTGATATTCCTTATTCAGCTCACTTTTTGTAGCCTATAGTTCTTGGCAGGCCCGTATCCAGCGGAGTGTAGGGGGCCGCCCCCTAAATTTTTGCTGCTCCCCCCTAAAATTTTCACGGTAGGCTTGCAAATGAACTATAATATGGTTGGATCGGACCCCCTAACTTCAGCCGGGCCCCCTTACATTTTTGGGCTGGCTACGGGCCTAGTTCTTGGCATTTGCTTCGTCGTGGGCCCCAAACCCTGCGGGCCTTTCCGCACTGCAGGCCCTGCGTGACCCTCAGTTACGCCACTGGCTATCTCGACTATCGAAAATATTGTTATATTGAGGCAAACCGCTACAGAATGAGGTCCTAGCACATAAAATAGCACACATAGCTGCTTCGAACCTAGTTTTTAATAACAAATCAAAAGTGAACTATCGTATGCTTAAGACGGAGTCAATCTAGGTTTCTAAGTTCATTGTGAAGAGTGAACCATTTCTAAGAAACTGGCAATATTGTTTATGTCATAGCATACAAATACATAGTATAAGTGCCACTGTTTTGCTTGCCTGCAGATCGAGGTGAATTAACATTTCCTTTCTTGCCGTTTTCAGTTAGGAAAGAAATACATCATATTTTTTTACTATTCTTATACTTTAATAGTGATTATTATTTTAATCAGTAAACTTTTTCAAAGAAAATTACCTAAGTAGCAAAGTTGAATCATCAAAAATACCTACTTTGTAAGTTGAAACTAAACATTTCTTCACTGGGTTTTACTTTAATTTGGGCGTGTTTATATTTTGGATGGATGTTTGCTGACACGTTTATAATAGCAGGAATTTGGTGTTTTGTAAGTGATATGTACTAGAAATTAAGTTAATTGAAAGATTTTTATTTCAGTTCTAATTGGTATAGCTTGTATTCGCGAAAAACAAGTAGATCATATTTCTTTTCCGGTGCTTGTGAAACAGGTCAACACCCATGGAAGTAAACAAAACCAATTGGTTTTAATGGGAATGGATACACTTTCATATTTCGAAATTTTGTTATTATTAACCGAAAACGTTTATAAAGATAAACGAGCGTGAAGTTTTACTATACGGATCCATAGTATAAGTAGTAATAGTAGTAGCAGTAGGAGTAGGAACGGGTTAGAAGCCCCGCAGTGGTTCGTTGGGTTCTTTCTCGACATAAAATGGAGAAATTACAGACCCCCAAAATTTTCCGTATATTTTACAACCTGTGGATCCGTATAGTAAAACTGCACCTAAACGAGTTAGTAAGAAGTAGTTTTTCTTGTTTGTTATGATGATCTGCGTCAATCGTACATAAATTTCCTGAGTCGATTCTCCTTTGCTTGTTTTTATACTTGCAGGTCAAGTTAGGGACACCACTCAAAATAATTGTAACAATTTGCGTGTAAATACAGCGTCCAAACATGTACCATGCAACCTACAGTGCAAAAAGCACAAACCAAACGTGCTGGGTGGCTATTTAAAACACGAATGCTTACGAGTCAGGGCAGGAGGAAGCTGATAAGCCTACTCGCGGATGCATGCGAAAGGAGCAAGCGCGTCAGCGATAGTAAACATGTGTGTAAGTAAATATAGTGAAAACACGTAGGTTTTCGCAGAGTACAGGTGAAGTTTAGGCATCATTCGAAATAATTCTTAAAAAATAATAATTCTTTCACTGATTTCTCTCTTATATTCTCCTCCAAAAGATTTACGCTGGGCATAACAATACCTCGCATAGCCTAGATGAAATATGAGAGGCTACCAGAAGTAATTCTTGAAAAAGGACAATTCTTTCACAACTTGCGTATAAATATAGTATCCGGATATGTGGCATACCAATCTCGGCTATGTGGCCACCAAAAAATAAATGGTATCAAAGTAGGAATAGGAGTGCGTCCGAAGGAAGCAAGCGCGTCAGCGATGATGTGTGGGCGGGTGGATTTTTGAAGTGATACGAGTTCATACAATACTTCTAATGATTTTACACTAGAAACGTTACACTTGAAAATATAATATTAAGAGTTTGCACACTGTGTAGAAATATTCCGACGTTGAAAAATAATATCTAATATAGGTAGTGTAGCCGGCCAATTATAAACTTTTTGGTACCGGTACTTTGACTTCAAATTTAATATTGTTTCTCAAGAAGATGAAGAACAAGATTATTACACATACTTTCATGTTAGAAAATGTTAAGAATTAATATATAATCTCGTCTCTGAATTCACTTTATGTGCTGAAGACAGCTTAACTTATATAATGAACTTCCTCATTAAGTAAATCTTACATTGAAAGATTTCCATCACTTGACCAAAGTCCGATTTGTACATGAACCCGGATTTCTGGGTCAGTCTTTCTGGTCATGTCATAACTACGTGCACTTTAGGTACCGGTGTGTGTAACAATTAAATATATTTTCATTTTGGAAGCAACTCAATCTAACTTTGCAGCTACGTTTAACTTAAAGATACAGCCTTACTAATGTGAACACACATTATTACTAATCTCTGCTAGGTTTCTGATGAAGGCCATCGATTTGTTGTCGAAAGTGTAACACAAATCAATTACAGTAAGTGTATGCTTTAACATAGATGCAGTCTAGCACAGTTTGTTTCTGAAATCATACTAGTATTGTAGCAATCCTTTTAAGACTTCCAGGTACTTTATAGGTGAGTGTTAATTAACTTTATGTGTGTATTTGGTCAGATTTTATATTTATTTAAGTAATAGTTTCATTATAACAATGTTTGAAATCTTGTTTGTTTATTTGACGTATCAGGAAGATCATACCAATAACTGAGAAACAGCAGAAATTTAGGCTGATGTTGTTTGTCTCAGCGACCGTAAGAGACTATACATATAGCAAGTAATTTATAGCGAAAATATCGCGTAGCAGTATTTAAAGAAAAAAAAAAGTAAATCGTGCATTTTTCGCTAAATGCTTCATCAGACAGCGGGAGAAAGAACAAAAAAGTAATATTGTATCCTACCTGTTCTCTCTATGTGATAAAACGTTTAGGAATGGTGATAAACATATCAGGTGTTTTAAAATTGGCGCCCACAGACCACAGAGTACTATTCTACAGGTCAAAATAAAGCGAAAATGTTATATGATGTTTGCCCTCCGGGGCCTCCTTCAGGCGCTATGGGGAATCAAAATTTCACAATGTGGCACGTCGCGGATCAACTTTGACCCATTAACATTACTCTACGAATACAACAAGTAGAATCGATTGCTACACTAATGAGTGATGCTAGTGTCAATGAATATCGACTTTAGCTGCCATCTGGAAACAATTGATATAACTATTTGATAGATTGGTAGATCTAATCTAGGGTTCTTTATTTGCGATGTTGCCACATAGTGCAATTTGCGTCTCCAGACGAAGGCTCGAAAGGTATACAAATATATATAGCTTTATTTTGACTTGTAGAATAATGCTCTGTGGTCCGTGGGCGCTATTTTTAGAACACCCGATATATATGTATATAAAAGTGAATGATTATTGATGGAATAATTGGTGAAATTGTAATTGATGATGATAATTGAGCCACCGTACCTTTCACATGAAAGTGTTGTAAGCCTGTAAGTAGTTGGAGTGAATGGAGGAGGGTAAAACTAATAGGACGGGTGGATTGATAAGAGTGGAAGGAAACGAAGAGTAGTAATAAATGAAAAGAAAAGTCATATAATAAGAATAGGATTGAAAAGTGAAAATTATTGCAAAATAATAAATAGAAAGCGTGAAATGTTGTTATATATATACACAGTGAAACCTGTCAACTTGGCCACCTGCTTATCTTGGCCTAGTTCGTCTTGAACCTGCATTTTCCCATAAAACATTCATTACTTACTACTCTATAAGTTGGCCACCTGTCTATCTTGGAAGTTGGCCACACTGAAACAATGTTTATCCTATGATGACAATGATAAAGTTTCCTGCGTATCTTGGCCAAGCAAAATACCGTTTTGTTATTTTTCTAAACTCTAACTCTTTCGAATTCCCATATGTGAGGCAGATGTTCTGTATTTGTGACTGGAGAAAAGAAGCAAGGATTAGCGTGATATGCTCTTGGAGGTCAATCGCCAGAAGCCTACCCTGATAAAGGGGTGGTGAAGGAAGATGTGAATAAGAAAAAGCACGTACAGGAATTCAGGGAATGGTTGTACATATTTGTTTACCCTGTCTGTTTTGGCAAAACCATTAGCTATATCAGCTCCTCTCATCAGTGGGGAGCTTTAGTAATGCCGGAAAATTCTCAAGGTTAAAACTAACCATCTCAATTGTCAACTATTGGCACCTGTCGGCTTGTCAAAAGATAGCGGAGTTTTTGAGATATGAATTCCCTCAAGATTTTCTCAAAACATCTTTTGCTCCGAGGGAAATACTTCAAGCTCATTAACGAGGTAGTTAACTACAATATTAGAGTGTGCATATCTGCCAAAAAGAATAAAACAAATACGTCCAGAATGAACCACCATTCAGTAACAACTGAAAAAAGTCATGTAAATTGCATATGAATTTCTCAATTTATAACTTAGGTTTTCTTGTTTTCAATCTGATTAACTCAGTGTGCTATAATATCAATTTCAATAAATTGCGTACACAAGCTTCAATTTAATGGTTGTTTGTGTTATTGTGTTTTCAATCCGAATAATCCAATGTACCAGACTAGTTTTCAGGAAGAGAAAGGTATGCACATATGTTAATCATACTATAGTAATATTTTCTAGTACTGTATATTTTTATTACTCTATATGCATTATTTATAAGTAGCTGTCGTGCCACTGCTAACTGAAATTTTACAATCAAGTAATACTAGAAATCCTATTCTAAAAATACACCTATCACGCTTGTTTTCTGTAAGTTGGCCACTTTTCGATGGAACAGATGGTGGCCAACATAGACAGGTTTCACTGTATATGAAAACCCACACACATGGTGTTTGTCCACCACAAAGCCCACTTGACGGAATCTGCAATCGAACTAGGGAACCCAAGCACCAGAGATGAGTGCTTACTACTGAGCCAAGTCACGGTAGCCCCCAAATGTTGTAATAGATTAGAAACGTGAGATAAGAAAACAATGAACGGTTAGCGTACGCGCCTTCGACGTGTGAGATCCTAGGTTCGATTTCCGGTGAACACTCATGTAGTTCGGACCTACGTTAAGCTGTCGCTCCACGTCTAATATAGTCTCGCTGCTGAAAGGGACGCTAAACTCAACATCAAAATCAAGTCAACAAAATAATGAAGTGTGTAAGAGAAGTAATTGTAAGTAATAGTAACAAATGAAATTAGTAAGATTTTTAAAGGTAAAAAGAAAGAATGGAAAGTATAGCGAGTATAATGAGATATAATATTATGACAGTTAAGACGAGAGTGGGACGTTTGTGAACCAAAATGGTAAAGTAAGTATTTTCCCATGTCTTTCTGAGGGACATGGAAGGGTCTAGGGAAAGAAACTTCTGAGGACAGTTAAGACGCAATGCGTGGTAGTCAATTGTACTGGTGTGAAGAGTGTGTGTTCTGGAACAAATAGACACTGAATTCGAGCGCTGCAGGACTACTGATTGTGGGTGCGAATCGAAACAAGATTCTGCATTCTCCAGTTTTCATTTCTATCGTACTTATATGATGTTCCGGTAGGGACACTCGGTCGGAGAGGTGTGTAAGCTTTTGAGGGCTGTTGAGTGAAGTTTTCCCTGAATTGTCCTCATTTACACCAGGCAAATGGCGAGATGGTACCTAACTTAAAGGTGCCAAACTGCTCTTTTCCTTTCTCATTTCCCCGCATAATGTGATACTGAGGGACGTCATCCTTCATACGTGACGGGCTAATAAAATGACCATAAATATCAGAAGCTCAGAAATATAATTCCTGATGCCTCAAAGCTTATTCGATAAATTAATGGATTGGTGTACCTTATGCAAATCTAGAAAAATCACGGAGAGTCATGTTGTTGTGCTCTGAAAAAGAAAAAAAAAATGTTATTAATGTCATTTTTGAAATTGGTAAAAATTCTTATTAGCTATCTTTTACACTAGAGAAAATGAACACCCAATGTCAAGTGCATCACAACATTTAAAATATGTGACATTAATGGAACTAAAATCATGTATGCATCCAATATTAATATAGATAGAAGGTGATAAATTTTGTAAAAGAAACTGAGAACTATTTCGATAAATGGTAGTCAAATAAAACTGCAAGGCTTCCTATCTGCTGTCAGATTGTCAGCTCTAAATCTGGACATTATGTAGTACGGCAGTAAACCAAGATAATTAGAACTTGTTTCTGTTAGTCTGTTGTTTAGAAAGGACTCAGATGTAAGACCTTATCATATTAATCTACCTTCAGTTTTACTTCACTCTCAATTGTTGTTCATACTACTATTACGTGAGGAGGGTGGAAGTAATTTAAAATTACTGGATAGTAATTGTCTTCAATCATCGCATAATTTTCACTAAAACTGTAAGTGTTAAGTAAATACTATTGTTTCTATTGATTGAGAACAAAAATAACTTAACAATGTTCGAAATAGGAATGGAGTGCTCTTTCCCAGCAGTCCAAGATTAACTTAAAAATAATAATTCTCTTTCTGTTTGTTTCCAGAATATGAGGAGAGTGTAGATCATGTCTGTTCTTCAGGACCGAGACGAATACTTGAAAAATCCATATTTTACAAAACACGAATACGGAGATTTTACAAGCTTTTATGTAGCTATCACCATTTGCACTGTCCTTGGAGCATTCTTATTTATATTGAACGTCATCTGTTGTTGCTGCTCGAGGTACAAGGATTATTGGCAGGACAGTAACACAGGTAGGAAAATAATTCATTATTTAGGTATTAGTAGATTAAGTTTTAAATGTAAGAAACAAGTAGAATAATTCAGAAATGTAAAGTGTTAAGCTTTCAAGGTAGGACTGTGATGACAGCTGAGTTTACTCGGAAGACAATATACAGGGTGTATCAAAAAAGGCTGTACAGCTGTGAAAACTCATTGATTTATTCATTTATATTACAGACATGGTTTTGGTGTCGTTTTGTAGCAAAATACATCAATTGTTGACTCACGTAGTACACTAGTTCAGAAACAAGCCACCGCAAGCGCTAGCGGCAGTTGCAGCAAAGCCTTTACTGGTCCCGAGCGTGCTAGCTGTGTATTTTGGTTTGAAAAAACCAAGTCTCTGAAGCTGTACAACGTAATTTTCGCACAAAGTATGGTAAAGATCCTTCAAGTAAGCCTTCTATAATATTTATGAGTGGCATAAGTGCTTTATTGAAACTGGAGGTTCGGTAAAACACAACAAATCTTTAGGTCGTCCCTGTATGTATGAAGACTTGTAGAGCAAGTGAGACTTCAGATGGGATGTGTGTTGCATCGCCAATAGAAAGCGTATTGAACCTCTTTAGGTGTAAGGTTAACAACTTCATATATTTGTTAACAAAATGACACCAAAATCATGTCTCTAAGCTAAATAAATAAATCAGTATGAGTTTTCAAAGTTGTGAAGTTCTTTTGGACACACCTTGTATAATTTATTGTAACATTTTCGACATAGATTAAAAATCTGCATGACAACCCATAATATGTGAATCTTATGGTGGTTATAAGAAGGGTGAGCTTTTAAGCTGTATAACAAATGCTTTATTCTACATTTGAATTGATAACTGGTGATCTTGTGTTTATTGCTAATTCATTTTTTTTTCTTTCTTCTCTGAATTTCAAATTATATACAAGGGTCGATATGAGTTTCAGAACTGATACTGGTACCTGGGAATTTGAAGCTGCAGGAGCAAACTGCAGTCAGAATGATTAAAAGTAGTCTGTTCATTTTTACGCACTGATTTACCCGTTTCGCGAGATCTTTGAAACTGGCTTTAACGTCATTCTCTGGAGTGTAATTTAATTGTGCCATTAAGGGTGTCTGGATACGAATAGTCGTGAAATGCTGTCCTCAATGCCAGTTTAAGTTTGGGGAATGGGAAGAAGTCTGCATAAGTCAAATGGGAGGAATGAGGAGACTGGATGAACCTGGAGACCCCACATTTCGCCAAGAGATGTGTGAGAATAACTGCTGAGTGAGGACGACCATTGTCATTTCTGGGAAAACAGCTGCTGCGCTCTGACAGATGTGGTCTCACACAATGAACTGGCTTCAGTAAGCGATCAAGAGCGTCGCGATAAAATGGACCGTTGATTGTTGCGCCCGTAGAAACCCATTCTTTATGAATAATGCCTCGGCTGTCAGTCGTTTTGGATAGTGGTGAATTTGTTCCCCTCCACTTCATGCTTTTGTTGATGGATAATGTTTATAGCACCAGATTTTGTTGCCTATGAAAATGTGGTGTAGCAACGAAAAGCCCTACTTCACGAACTTAATCACCTTTGTGCAGCACTCGTTTCTCAGAGCTTCATGTCGAAGAATGGGGGCATAGACACCGTACACAGATTCCTTTTTTTCAGATCTTGTTTCGGGATCTGCTGGATCGCTTCACTGCAAATGTGATCACAACCTCCATCATGCAATGACCTTGACTGCAGAGGATCGTGACGACGCTCCATATTATCCTCTGAACTACTGGTTGACCGACGTCCAATTTACCGGTAATCAGGAACGACTTCACGCCCATCACGAAATCGAGCGTATCATTCAAACATACGACCACGAGATAGGGCATTCTCACAGATAATAATTCTGATAACCTTTTATATATCTGTTTCTGATTTTCATGCCTTCAAGTAAAGATTAATGCTCGTCTTATTTTTCATGTAAGAGTCCATGACGTTGTGTGTGTGGTTAATGCTTCGATGACCTATGTTTAGAAGGGTACAGATACTCTCTTCACTATTTCTTCCATATGTCCGTTGTAAACAGTTCCCTGTCATCAGTAGTCACGGAGTACCAGCATCTGTCCTGAAACTTTATTGTCAAACCTCGATATATATATATAGAGAGAGAGATGTCTCATATGTATCAGTATTTCCATATTTTAAATACAAAGAGAGAAATGAGTTAGTCAACCTAACCGTCATTTACCAGTATTACCAGCATAGACAGAAGGGAGCTCAGAGGGCTCACGCTCCCTTTCATCCCTTGAAAAAATAACTTCTTCCTTATTCCGTTTGCAATGCAACCATAAAACCGAAGAAAAACCTTAAAAATGAAAACGAGTAACAATTTTCAGTAATTTTGTAGAAAGGAAATTAAAAGCAAAAAGTAGAGTAAAAATCAATACGTTATTGGGAAGTCTTCAGATTTCCTGGAAAACAGGTAAAAGGTATTGCTTTTGTATGTATATACGAAAGATAAACAAATGAAATCATTGAGATAATAGAAATACATATTGACAATAAAAACAGCTAATGTTAGGAATAAAGTGGTGTACGCCTATGTTTCGTACCAGTTGCGTTTTTATAGGGTTGAAAGTATACTACGATTATAAAACATAACGGACACAAAAAATAAAGTATACTTCTTTAAGTTTGAAGTTGAAGGAAACAGGACCTGTGTTTTCAAATTTTACATTTTTTCTGCTTATAAGCAACATGTATCTGAAGTGTCGTGTTCTATTTAATTTACTGTAATAAAATAGGATCAGTATAGTAATGAGCATAAATACAATTAGAACGTATTTTTAATTGTCATAAGCTGTATAGGTTTACTTGCGCCTGTGATTAAGTTAGCTATACAAGAATTACAATATTTACAAAAGGTAGTGGTTTCTCTGACATGAATATTAGGAAAGGTTTGAAACTAGATGGAATCGTTGTAAATTTTTATTGTAATTTTCATAGATTCCCAAAGTGTCTGGCTTTTCATCTCTTTATTTCTGTGTTTAATATTCACAGCATTTTGTGTTTCTGTAGTTAATATGTTGTCACGATCAATTCGTCTGTATTGGTTTAGATTATATTTGTTTAATAGATTTAATGAATTTTATGGAGGTACTCATTTTAGGAACTTTGTAACTCGGATTTCGTATTAGAAAATTGGAGGTGTAATGCTTTTTCTCAGTTACTAGAGATGATTGTAATTGTTCTGTTCTTTCAAATGCATTGCTTGTAACATTCATGTTGCTGTATTACTGTGTGAATGAACCTAATGTAACCTGATGAGTGTCATCTGGAGATCTGTGTGACTGAACAATTAGTAGAAGTACAGCAACACCCAAAAGTACTGTTGGTAAGAGAGGTACCGCAAGCAGGTCTGTAGATATAGTCAGTCCTCTCCAGAAATATTTCCTGACTACACCTATGATGAGTGTCACACACATATTTAAATATCTGGTATTTCAGTTTAGTGTAATTTAATGTGTGGGACTTACAATAATTTAAAATAGTATTACCTAATGAAATGAAAGTGTGGCTGGTCAAAACCAAGCCATAGTGTTTTCGGAAAGTTAAATTTTTGTGTTTTACCTCCTTATGGAATACCGAAGTAGTAAAGGACAAGACGTGCTTGAATTCGGTGCAGTTGACGGGTGTACAGACCAGAGATGAGCTCCCTCAGTCATTTTTGCCTTCAAGAGGGCCCCTCTCACCCTTATTTTGGTAGATGAGTGTGAGGGAGTGGATTGACGGTGAGTATGGCTGAGGGTGAGGGCATCAACAATATTTGAGTGTGAGGGCGAGTGAGTGTGAATGAATCGATTGAGAGTGATTTCATCAACAATATTTGAATGTGAGTCGATTGAGGGTGAGTGTAACTGAGGGTATCTACAATATTTGAGTGTGGATGCGAGTGAGTCGATTGAGGGTGAATGTAACTGAGGCTGAGGGCATCTACAATATTTGAATGTGAATGCGAGTGAGAGAGAGTCGATTGAGGGTGAGGGCATCAACAATATGAGTGTGAGGGCGAGTGAGTGGGAGTGTTTTGATTGAAGGTGAGTGTGAGTGAGGCTTAGCAATAATGCCTATCTCTAGTGCAGACCATCATGCAAGATCAACCGTCACACTATAGGCCGTTTTCCACCACACTATTTTGCCTCCAAGAGAGCTAGAGGAGAGGATTGTTGATGTAGAAGTAAAGTTGATGTACGTGGGAAAATTTTAAATTTATTACCTAGGCAATTATATGAAAGTGCTTTTGAAATTTTCATACAGTGACGGCTTAGAGTCCAAATTTAATCCATTCGAGTCCCAGCACCCGTTAGCCCTTTCCAGAATATATTTAAAAATTACAGATAGGTAATTAATCCTTTCCTAGGTCCCACGACCTCGAATACTCAAAATGTTTTTAAGTGTACGCGTAAATACAATGGATTTTAAAGTAATATGTTAACAAATAATAATAATAATAATAATAATAATTAAATAAAAATGTATAACAAAAGAATTAAAAATATAAAACAAGGAAAATCATAGGAAATGCTTCCGCTGCAACTTCCAACAACGAACTGAACAATAAAGCATATGGGTGGCCCGATTCCTGGGAAGATGTGCGCACAGACACACACAAACATCTTTCACGTTCAGATCCCAAGGTGTTCGAGTCCTAGGCCTTCCGACTCCGGAAACAATACAGTAATTCTAGGAATTTCAAAATTAGATTTATTGTTGTGAACCAATACAGAGTATGTTCCGACATTGGTATTCTTTTAAGAGGGGCACGGTGACTCTGTAGTAGAGCGCTTACCTCTGGTGCGTGGGGTCTCTCATTCGATCCCCGGCCAAGTTAGTGACAACATCGTGTCCGTAGGTTTTTTCGGGGTACTCCCGTTTCCTCCCACTCTCTCATTCCAGTAATTCTATCATTATCATTCGCTTGCTTTAATCATGTCCCTTAAGCTAAAGGGCATAAATGTGGGACGTTAAACTGAAGGATTTCATTTTAATATTTTCTTACTAAAGAGAAAATGTCAATGTATTAATGTCTATCCTGCTTTTTTACACCATGCTGAATCTAACTAACGTTCTCATTGCCATGAATATTGTTATGCACCTAAAGAAAAAAATAAATAAAATAAAATAAGAACGTAGTATATGTTTCGTGGATAGAGACAGTTGTCAGAATAAGCAGTGAATCATTGTTAGTTTTAATGTGTTTTCTTCACAAAGACCCTTATTTTTGTTGTAATTGGTTATTTTGTAATCTTTCTTTTCAGGAAACCGGTGGGTCTTTCCGATTTGGATAAAAACTCCTCATAAACAACCACCACTTGATTATACTGAATTGGAAGAAACCACCAGGGAACTAGTATACAAACGTCCACCACCTGTCGATTATTTGGAGCTTGAAATCAGAGAACCAAAGACTTACTAAATAATACGCGGAATGGCTTTCCACATTTGGTGGCCACCTGTTGTAACCTTAACTTTGTTCATTGTTCTTGTTATCATGCTCATACTCCGATTTGGAGGAAGATTATGTCGAGCTCGGCATGTCGCGCACGAGCAAGACTTTGAGTGGGAAGCTGGGAGAACGTACGAGCAAAAGGTTTCCCCTACTTAGTTTTACATAAAATGCTGGTCCCGATTCACGAGTAACTATTGTCTGATATACGAAAAGTGAAAATATGGTCTGAATAACTAAGCACCGATCTGCAGAGTAATAGAATATATGGCTATTCAAGGAGTGAACTTGATAGTGTAGAGGTAAAACGCGTAGGCACTGGAAGCCAGAGGCCCAGGTTCGATTCACGTCCAGTCGTGGTTTTTCTAAAACTTTTGGAGTAAGTTTTAGAGGAATTAGTGCAATGTGAAATCAGTTATTTTCTTTAGTTACCATATGTACTTACTGTTCGGTTAATTCATTGGAACATCTGCAAATTGTCACAAAGTTTTTATTTATTTTTTATTCCATAAAATGAACTTCGATTGTTATGCTTCATTAAGTTTACTGAAGTGAATATGAAGTACACTTTAGAATCACTATATTGTCGTGTATTTCAGCGTACTAAGATCTTCTAAAACGCCAAATTGTTGATTTTATTTTTCTTTTGAACAGTAAGTTATCATGATATTGAAGAACCTGTTAATCAGTAAATATCATGCGATACGAAGCAGAAATGCGAAATATTCTCTTTCACAGCAATACTTCACTGAAGTATACATTGAAAAAAAAAAAAAAAAAAAAAAAAGAATGGAAAGGAAAGAAAGAAATAGGTGTGCGAAATTTCTTGAAATTTTGTGATTCGAAGTATTTTACGCAAGTCTTTGCACCACAAGTGTAGATTTATACGTGACTAGAACAAAAGGACGATATTCAGAATAGAACCTACCATTTTACATGGAAACCGAATCGTGCTTGATTCTTCCATCTGAGGTTTTGTGAGCTCCTTCGTGGATAAGTAGTTAGCGTATGCGCCTTTGGCGTGGGAGACCCGAGTTCGATTCTCAGCAGGAGCTCGTATGATTCGGATTCCACGTTAATCAGTAGGTCCACGTCTCATATAGCTTCGCTGCTGAAAGAGACGTTAAACTCAAAATCAACTCAACTCTGAGGTTTTGTGAGCTTCCTATTTGAAAATTCTGGAACAGCGTTAAATGTTGGTATATTCCTTTAGTCAACGTATCTTGAAAGAAAAACTATAATATTTTTCAGAATATAGTTACTTGTGAATCGGTAATAGATCTCTTGACAGAAATATTGGGAACGAACGTACCATACAAATTTTTTCATACTTTACGTAAAACTTATTTAATCGTGAGGTCGGGATAAAAGTATGGAAGAAAGGAAGTTAAATTTTTACTGTTGAAGAGTGAGAAATTTGTTGTGGGTTTCTTAATAAGTGTTGACGATAGTTTTTAATATACCACTGTAATCAGTTTTCTACTTGTAGTCCATAAATACCATAATTATATTTTATGCCGAATACGTATTGTGTTTTGAAGAGCTATAGCCAGAGAAGGTACGAATTGATTCAGTAACTTAAATATGATATGTCCTGTGCATATTAATAGAAAACTGTTTGGTAGCTAAGTAAGTTCTTTGAATGAATTCCGTCCATATATTATGTTAAGATTTCGATGTATTTTTTATAAACATATTGGAAGACTGTAAGTAGGTGCTGGTGCAATTCAGATTTGAACTTGTATTTTTCACAACACAACACTTGATATTTTTGTACACTTCAAAGAGAAATGTATAAACTCAGAATCTGTAAGATTTTATCATACTAGTACAGTAAAACTTTCGAAGTTTTGTTGCAATAGGTATTATCGGGGATGGTTTAAATATTTTTAGTGTTCTGAATTTTTTGTGTTAAATAAAAAGTACTCAGGTTTCAAAAATATCTTTCCAGTAATAATAGTATTATTAGCTGCAATTCTTTTATTTGTTTGTTAGTAGGCAGTATTATGTAGTATTGCCATATTACAGAATAGTACCAATTAGAATATAACTTTCATGATATCTGTGATTTTCAGATGTCTGTTTATCTATTGGTAGAAAAATAAGTATATTCTAATGAACACTACTTTTCTTCGTTGACTATACATGGATTAAATTATTTCTGAGTATAGTGATTTTTAAATCTTACACATTCCATCAGTTTTGTATTAACAATCATCCCTCCTCTCAAAATAAATTACAGTTAAATTTAATGCACAATTTAATTTGATATTTGAGGATTACTTTGAGGCAAAAAGAAAAAGAAAAATCCATTATTGGAGCTTTTGACTTTAAAAAAAGTGAAAGTGATGTTTATAATGTAAAGAGTAAAAGTTCATAGTGACTTAGTATCTTTAGAAATTCAATGTCAGTTCGATGATTTAAGTTTCATTCATTTTTAAACTTATCAGATTTATCGGACGTAATCTTATCTGTTGATAAAATTTTGTTATCTACTATGTTTCTTAAAATATCTCAAGTTTAAACTAGAAGCATGTATTTTTTACTCTTGTGATATAACAGTGAGTTCTGAATACAATATGGAAAGTGGACAGTAGTAATTTCTTATAATTGACAGCGTAGTAGGCGCACGGAACTTTGGAGGACCACATAGTATAGTATAATTTATCTTACTTCGATAATCATAGTATTTATTTACATTCATTTTAGCTGTGAACTATAAATAATATTATGATCATTTATCGTTTTTAAAGTTGAATAGTGACTGAATAAAGCGAGTACTGTTATAGTTGTACTAATTATCGAAGTAGTGGTTTCGAATTATATTTTAGCCGTTGTCGAATGGTGTTTTGTTAGGAATATTAGTTGCATATGTTTTTGTTCATATAATTTTCATAACAATAGATCAGTTAGAGTGTCAGGTTATTATTTGTTGATAACGATTATGTAATCAATTTTTCACAAAAGCTATTGTAAAGGTATATGCATGAAGTGGATATTTCAAATTTAATCTCTGACTGAATAAGCTGTAGCATTATTTAAGTCACGAAACAGGTAACACTTGTTTTACTCGAAATTGAAAATTCATATTTCCAGGTTTTCTAAAAGTAACTTTTTAGTTCAGTAATGAATATGTTTTTAAATATTCCATGGTTTACGTTAGTTTGATTTGTATAATTCGTCGATATTTCTGATTTTTTTTTTCATACTTGGCAAAAGGAAAAAAAAAAAGCATTCTTTTTAAAGTGTAAGCTGCGAATAAACATTGTAAAATACAGCGGTTAAAAGTAGGAGCTGTTAACAATTACATCGATAAACAGTCAATTGTTGCAGAAAAAGCTTTAGTATTTCATAATATTGCTGAGTAACTACATTTGAATCATAAATTCCACCGAAGAAATATTTGAGAATAATATCCCAAACCATGTCTACGGTTAATTTGACGTATATACTGTTTACAGTATTACTTATTAAACTAATGCTATTATTGTTGTTACAGTAACTAGATTTGCAATTTTTAAAAAGTATTTTGTAAAAGTGGTCAAGAAATACTCCAGGTTCTGTTTTTAAAGGTTTATATATAATGAATCTCAGAGTTAACTCCAGAACATGGTCAGCAATAGGTTTAAATTTATTGCTGAATCAGTAATAAAATTCAAATGTAAGAGCTTGTTAGCATTCCAAATTTCACTGTTTCAAGTTTCGAAAAGTATTTTTTACAGAGTATTATGTGTTAAATAACTTTATCCGTCCTCTTCGTGCTTTTTTTGGAGTTAGTGTTTTGTATATGTTGTTACAGTGAGTTATCTTTAGATAAGCGCATACTTCAGTGTATTTTTGTACACTTAGAAGTTGTAAACTCTTTGTACTTTTATATATTAAGGAAATAAATTTTTACAGTTCTTGCTAACTGAAACGTGTTACTTCGCTGAATATTATGAATTACGGCATAAAATCGTAGATAATGATGTGCTTTTAAGCGAGATATAATTATTACTTTTACAAAAACAATAATTAGTTCAGAGTGTAAAGGGGTTGGATACTTTTTTTTTTTTAACAACATTGTTTATAATTAAGTCGGCTGGCTGACATAATGACTTATCTCAATTCTATAAGAAAGAAAGAAAGTTTGTACATGCATCAGAATGAACGTAAAAGACCTTACGTAACAGTGCTGTATACTACTGGATTTTGAAAAATGAAATATTTGAGTTTTACGTCCCACGTTTATTCCGTCTAGACTAAAGAGAGCGGTGATGATGAGACATGAATGAAATGGCGGAATGAAGAAAGTGGGAGAACCCCAAGAAAACACACACACGGTGTTTGTCCACCACAAATTCCACTTGGCGCGAGTTATGATCGAACCAGGGATTCCACGCACCAGAGGTAAACGCTCTCTACCACTGAGCCTCCACGATCCGTACTGGATTCTGAGTTACTATATTTTGTGAGAGTTTAAAGCATTGTGTATCACTTTTAAGAAATAGATGCATTATTATGTAAGCCAATTAACTTTGTCGTGTCTGCATTTACGGATAAACAAAAAAAAAAAAAGTTACCCTCTGGTTTTCAGATCTGATGTTCAAATGGAGAATAGAACAATTGTTTTCATTTGTTAAATTTTTTAAAAGATTCCAAATCTTTAATACGTACGGAAAGAGAAATAAATATTTCGTGCTAAAGGTCTCAGCTTAAAGATCAACAATAGAATATCAAATATATTCACACAAAAGTAACAATATATTAGATAGAAAAAGAAAAAAATCACAGCAACGAGAAACTTCGAAGGACTCAACTGACGATAACGTGCAGAAGTAACAATACTTGAAACGAGTAAGTAAAACATAAATAAACTCTTGAGTATTATTGGTTACCACAGCTATATACATATATTTGTTGCAACAATTGAAAGCTTTTATTATTACCAAAAGGTGCAAAATGCATTTTAATGTCAGTGCACAGTTAATTCTTCCGTCAAAAGTACCATTTATCCAGAGCCCTATGTTGGTTAAAAAAAAGAGGGGAGGGATTACTGTTGTGGCTATATTCTTGTTAAATATAGTTGTGGTTTCTTAGAGGTTATTGAATTTTAATATGTCTCCAAGGAACTTTTCATCGTGATTGAATTACCTTTAGTAAAAATGAAAACAGTTGACAATATTGCATTGATTTACATAAAATTGTAATGCTAAAAGTATTTTCCCGCTTTATTTAGAAAATACTATGAACAAAACTGCGGAGTTACTATAAGATCGTCCTACACTATGGGGGAGGAGGGGGTTAGTACTGCTATTCTGGTTATCATCAGACAGAAAACATTTGGAATATATATATAGTATTTGGTCAAGTGTTTAAATAAATGTACGCGGATTTTGCAACAACTTTTTAGAATTGATATTCGTAGAGTAATAAAAATTTCAAATTTAGTGTATTTGTAGTCGTATATTTGATGGACGTGGAAATAACACACACAATGCAAGAGGGATGGCGAAGTTGGAAGAAAATATGTGGAATTCCGTGTGGTTGCAGAATCACAGTAAAAAATAAAGGGATAATTTACAAAACAATGGGTTGCCCAGGAATGATGTACAGAGCATAAACATGGCCAGTAAAGAAACCACGGGGAAAAAGGTTAAATGTTACCGAAATGAGACTGCGCTGGTTATGTAAGGTAACAACACAGGAGTGAAAGAGTAAGGGGAATAGCCAAGGTAATAGAGATATCCAAGAAAGACAACTGCAATGGCATGGCGATCTAATGAGAGGAACAAATGACTACGTGTATGGTCAGAAAGAGTGATAGCAATGGAAGTGAATGGCAAGAGAAATAAAGGAAGACCGAGAAGGAAATGGTTAAGAATGACTTCACTGAGAAGGGTCTAACAGGAAAATAATTCCGGGACAGGGCTTTGTGGAGAAGACTCATCAGAGACGTCAACTCCACATAAGTCGGAAAAGACTGAAAGGAAGGAATTTCTTATACTTTATGAGTGTTTCTGACCGTACAAGTTTTAAGTATATTCAGACCAGTACATGTGAAAAACTACGGAAAGCAGCATCAGTTACGCAATCATCATGGAGTTGAGTACAGACAATTTCGTACTACGATCAATAATTTCATAGTGAGGATAGAAGTCCGAAACATCTGTGACAGAAACTCCAGCTTCAAAAGCAACAATTTATAACTGGTTTGGAAAATTGCATAATAGAGAATGTTCGCTACATATCCGACCATTTTCGATTTGGTGCTGCCACCTGGGGTATCATGCTGGAATTATAGGTTTGGTGGCGGAGCAGTGTTGTGTCTGACCTTGAAGGTGCATAAGTGTTATTAAATGGCGCCGAAAATGAACAGGTATTGGGAGGGTTACGTAATGTCCCTTTTCCATGTTGTTTTCGTACGTACCCATTTTGAAACAATATCGGGAGAATGGGTTAACACTCAGGGTGACTACTGCGAAAGCTATCGTGGCCTGTTGTATACAACAGGCTCCCACTGCGAAACATACCCACGAAAACCACCAGAACGTCTGTAAGCAAAGTGACACCCGAAGTGCTAAGGGGAATAAGTCGATTGACGTGCCCCCCACGCAAGGTAGTATGGGCCACAAATTCCACCTCACACCATCAACTGTAAAAAAAAAAAAAAAAAAAAAAAAAATTCTCACGCGACTCGGGTTGAATTCTGTACGGAAGACTCGTGTACACTACCTGCTACCGTGTTACATTGCCGAACATAAGACGAACTGCAGGAAACTGTATGAAAAGTACCTGGCCTGTTCCAAATGGAAGAAAGTTGTTGCAATGATGAATCATATGTCTATCTCACTGCTGGTGGTCACATTCGGGCGATCACATACCGTGATATTGACGGCATGGGGCGCAGCAACTTTGTTCATCAGTGCAGGGAAAGTTCCCCTCGTGACCTTAATGTTGTTACGGGATTCGGATATGAGAGTAAGTTGATGATACGCAAGGGGGTCAAAAACGTGAAGATGAATGCAAAATACTTTCAAGAATCCATTCTGATACCTATGTATCAGAGAGGCATCCCACACTTCTATGGAATGGGCGCGAACCAGGTGATGATCCATATGCACAAGGCTTCGAGTCTTACCGCCATAACATCACTATGTTTTTATCACGACAAGACAGAGGAATTAGGAATTCGTGTCATTCCGTTAAAAGACATTCCTATGAAAAGACCTGATGCCAGTCCAATGGATTTATACGCATTTGGACTGTTGAAACTACGTTTTCAATATCGCCGCCAACACACCCTCGATGGTCTATGGCAAGCTTGCAGGGAAGAGTGGGACAGAATTACCATGCCTGTCCTGCACCGGAGCTTGCTGCAATGTAAACTGCAACGCCATGTGATAGTACACAATGTTGGGGGTTCAATAAAACATGATCGGTGGTCGCAGCGTGATATTTCTTAAGGCGAATACCCGTCAAAATTGAGCGAACAACCTTCTGTAGTAGGTGTTATGTCTAAATGGATGGCCTGTAAGGACAATAAGCCTTGAAAATACTGTTTATGAAAAGTTAATGAGAAAAATATCGAAGATGAAGCTATCAAAAGTTAGAATAAGAACTAAGTATTTGATATATAGCATTAAAACGATATTATATGAGCATTTGAAGATGTTAAAAAGAACCTACGCGTTGGATTTGCATCTCTTCAGAGGCCACAAAATAAGATGCAAGTTTGTGTTAGACAAGACTTAATGTCGGAAAATCACAACTTCTGTTATCGCAATTTATGAAATTTCCGCTTTGATCCCCACCTTCATGCCTGATAGCAAACTGCAACTACAGGTACTTCTCTCAATTAGCCCAATTTGGCACAATGTTACTACTTTCTATTCACAGAAGTTGAAGAAAGAATCACAGGGATCAAATTGAGTAGTGACTAGGGAGATGTTACAAATTTTCAGTTCAGAAATCAACAATGTATGTGTCTAGGGGACTGGAAAGACTGCTTCAGACGCTAGTTTACAAAGGATGTATAAATTATTACTGTATCCACATCAGCTTTAATGAGATTCGGACAAATGTATTGTTCAAAACCTTGGCTCTTTTACAAACTTCTGGAGACTATTCCTAAGCCCAAATTATTGATACATAGGCTGAAGAAGTAATGGAATCACTGCTATAATTCTTACCTGGTTTTATTGTCGAAGTAAATACCAGCTACATTGTTCTCCCTCTAATCGACCACCATGTCCATTACTTGCTGCGTCTGTAGCAGGTGTCCATCGTCAGCATTACTATCTTTAATGATATTTGGCAGGGACCGCCCTATGGCTTCTCTGATCTCTTAATGCTTCTCGCAAAGTGATTTTTTCATCTTCGCGAAGCGATCGTAATCTCATGTCCTGATAACATGGCCAATGTCCGAGTACTCCCGTCAGTTACGTAGCTCTTTCAGAGCATTAGTTGGTATGATATCTAGCATTATTATTCAAGATAGGCATCTTTGCTAGAAAATTGTAGTAGCAGGGTGCATGGACCGTCTGCCCGCAACGTACAGTGGTGCAGGATTAGTATGCCAGAATGAACATTACCTTTATATTTCTACCTTGGCGCAGGACGCACTGTCTTTGGACTGGATTGCGGCTTCAAGCGTGGTTTATACAGCTGAGTCCAGGTTTCACCCATAGTAACGACCCGTTCAAAGAAGTCATTTCCACCTGCTAGTGATGCAGCAAATCCTGTGTAATTGCATACCGGTGTCATTTTTTGCACCTTGGCGATTTGTTGAGGTATTCACCACGCCACACTTTTGCACAACCCAAAATGTTGTGCAGGATGGGAAATACAGTTTTGTGTCATACGCCTACTTCCACGGCTTGCTCATACGTTGTCCGTCGACATTCCATCTGTAACAGGGAAGAAAGAAGTTGAATTATATGGTTGTCAGTTTGGGGCCCTAAATGGCATCCATGCCTTCCCGAAACACTTTTATGCATGGTGGCACTGTTAGATGCGACGAAGGTTTCAATGATGTTCATCTTACCTTTGGGACTACGTATAACTTAAGCAAAAATAAAACCTACCTAATCAAACACTTATTATTTCTGACCTGTAGTCGTCCCCCTGGTGTAGTGGCAAACACATAGTCCCGGGTACGATTCTCGGTATGCAAAATTAATTTCACAATCATATACGTGTCTCCTCTAGCTTAAAGGGATTACCCGTGGTACCTTAAACTACCAAAAATTTCATTTAATTTTCATACTAATCAGTGTTACAGTTTTTGATATATCTGATAAAAGCAATAATATATTACCGAAATTGTAACACAGTGATAAGTGTTTGTTTTAGCCAAATTTTAGTTCTATTTAAGGCAAAGGGTTCGTTACCATACGCTTTACGCAGTTCCTGAAAACAGTCCTGTGCATTTTGACCACGTACCACTACAATTTTGATGCAAATATGTTATTCCACTTTCGTGAACATCTCATCAGGGCTCTTGAACTCTCGTTAGGTCGCTTAAAATCTCGGCCTCTACTTCACGATTCTACAGTATTTGACTGAATAAGATCCAACCGTTCCCATTCGTCTAGATATTCGGTAAACTACTGAATACCTTGGCTATCTGATTCATTTCTCGTGCATGTCAGAATGGTTCCCGCTATTTTATATACTGCCTATATGCATAAAGTGTAATAAACGTAGATCGAGCAAGAGGTTTCTGGAATATGTTAAATAAAGACGTAGATTTATTTCTAGTTTGCTAGTGTTGGCAACACTTTAGAGTTTCCACAGATGTGGAAAATCAGTGAAATGGATTGTGGTCAAGGAACTGAGGTAAGGAAAGAAATAATCAGAGAAATTTACTAAAGTTGCTTTTTACGTATAAGAAATTAAGAGTATTACAACAGGCAAGTAGGTAAGGAAAGCATATTAATAAAGAAATATCTCGTAAAACGTAAAACTGAGTGAGTTGTCTGTATTAAACTGAAAACTAATTAAACACCCAAGTTACGTCAAAGTAATGTGGAGGTAAACTGAAAGTCAATGTTCGAAGTGGAAAAAAAGCAGAGGCGGTATGTTTTATTATGATTTTGACTCGACATACTGTCTATCTAATTGTTAAAATGCAATGAGGATATGTTGTCTAAAAGATTGCATTTCTATTTCCATAATGAATCAGAACCATGGGAGAACTTTTCGTAGCTACGAGCAGAGTATGGCTTTGCCTCCGCCTGCAACATTCTGCGAATAATAATAAAAATTATCCACATATGTTATATTATAGAGAATTATACACGAAAATGCTCTTAAACGGATCTATATATATATGACTTCCCACTCGACTGAGGTATTCCAGACCCGCGGGAGGATTTTATCCAATTATTAAATAGACGCAAAAATACGTTTCAATGAAAGTACATAAGCTCCATCAATTTGATGTTCTTGACACACCAAACAATGACAGAACACTTAAACAAAATAAGATATTTTTATTTCATAAACTATATTTTTCTTGTAGTTATGTATTTCTTTACCTTTGTAGACAAAATGAGTTCCGGCGAACTCATAACAATATTTTCCGACTTCAGTTTAAACGAATCGCTTCATACACTGTCTTTTGTTGGATTGGGCCCATGAGTGATTTCTTTCTGTCATGTGATCTTCGCAACCAACACAAGTTTTTGCGTAGGAGCAAGGAGTAAACTTCTTTGTAGACAACTCTTTTTAAAAACAAAAGATAGGAAAAATATAAGGAAAATGTTTTTTTAACTTAGAAATTATTTCTACATAATAAATACAATCTTTTACGTGCAAAACAATTCTTCAGTTACTGTGTACAAAAATTGATTTGTTAAAGGTATATTAGCATCCACTTTCCAATGACAGTATGTCTTCATCGCTGAAAAACCAGAGGCGGTGTGAAATACCACCGTATACCGTCTCACTTCGACCACTGCAGTGACATACTAACAGCCAGTTAAATGACTCAATAACAAAGAAAGCCAGAAAGCAATAGTGTGCTCCTTTTGTTGGAAGCATCCAGAATTCAAATCATAATTCCATATCGATTCTATAACACTTCAGAAAGAAAGGATTAATGTGTTTAGTCCAAATTCTATTTATGTAAGTGATAAATCAAAAAATTGTGGAAAGTCATGAAAATATGGCTTATTTTATCACATAGAAAAACTACCGTTAAAAGGAGGTTTTCTATTCACAAGTCTGTACTCAGAAATCACACTTGAACAAACTTGACTATTATGTCAATGACGTGTACATAATACTAGGCACTAGGAACACATAGACAGAAATTAGAACTTGAATAACAAGCCTAAAACACAGAAAAGAGAAATTACAAACTGAGGTACAACATATTCGAGAAAAGAAGAAATAAATGAGAAACAAGTTCGGGATTGTTAATAAAGTGCATGAATTTCGAAAGAAAATTAATCATTGATAATAATAAAGTACATGAACTTCGAAAGAAAATTAAGCATTGATAATGAAATGCGTGAACTTCGCAAAACAAAAAAAAAAAAAATTAAGCATTGATAAAGTGCGTCAATTTCGAAAGAAAATTAACCAGAACTGCTATGTGTGTTTTATGCATATGGCATGTTTGCAAATTGTTGTAGTGTGTATGCAATCCATGAAGCAAATGATATTAAACAAATTGTTGTATTTAGAAAAATACAGTTAGGAGAGGTATAATTGGTTAGAAGGGAAAGAGAAGGGCGACAAAAATAGTGTGTCAGTGTAAGTAAACTTAGAAGTCAAAGAAATAAAATTAGATAATTGTAGAAACCCTGAACAAGTCATGCGTATGAGCTGATATATACGAGATACTTGTCTTAAAAAAAAAAAAAAAAAAAAAAAAAAAAAAAAAAAACATACATTATTTTCCATTATTTTACGAACGTATCTGTTGTTAGCAACAACTCCTTGTTAAATTAAAGTACGACGTATAATTTCTTTATTGTTATTTACACAGAAGGAGGAAAAAGTAAAAACACTATTTGTAAGAAATGATTTATTTATAATGCTTATCTACAATGAGAATATAACCTTGTTTGAATAACTTACATTGAAACAACATTACTCAACTATACTTTTGACTAATTACAACAATATTCTTTCAAGTAATGTCTGCCATGCGGCAGTGTCATGTCGGACAAAATCGAATACCGAGTTAAGATTAGGTTCGTCCATCTCCAAGGAAAATTGGAGCAATCGATGAGCAACGAGGTGACAGTTGTGTATGATGAGGAGTACCTGTCTTAAGACACAGTAAAACGCTGGAAGACAGAATTCAAATGTGATCGCACAAGTTTACAGGGTCACCCAAGGGAAGGTCTACCTTGACTACAAACCCAAGCGTGATGGCGAAAGTTGAGCAGCTGGTCCCTAAAGATAGACATTGTGACTATTAATTGTTTAACTAGGGAGGATCCGTCCATACCATGCTACATGACATTCTGCACATGAACAAACTGACATGGTCATGTTGTTCGTGTTGTGAATTAATTACTTATGAAAAAGGACTACGTTACGGGATGCTCTGAAAGCAAAGAGACGGGGTTTGCTCTCGAAAAATGTTGCTTTTAGCGGACAGTGAAGCGGCACGCCGAACAGCAGAAACTCTCTTTTGAGCGCCAATGTGGTTACGAACTTTTGCTCCACCAAACATGTTCATCTGATCTCTCTGTCCGATTACTTCCTCTGTTCAAATATGAAAAAGCGTTTGCGATGTTAGGTTTTGCGGATGATGAGGTCATTAAAGCTGTAAAACCTGGTTTGCTTCCAACTCCTCAGACCTATTTTGCGTATGCTTAATGGACTGGTTTTTACAGGTCGTCTTGAATTAAACATAGATGTGAGAAATGTAAGGCAATACGAGGTGAATATGTCGAGAAGGACTCGGTCGGAGACCAAATTGCAGATCCCTAGCTCTATTATAGTAAAGGCAAGAATTTTTCGCCTTACCTCGTATATTATACAGATAGCACCTCCATGTGCATTTACACAAAACTTCTCAAGTTTTCCCGTGGTGACATTCAATCGAAAAGCCTTTTCCGGCCAGCCATCCTGAGTGAGGTATTTCCAAGGGTTTCCTCATTCACACCAGGCAAATGCCGGGTTGGTACCTTGCATAAATATTGCAGGCCTCTTTCTTCCTTCCCCACTCCCCTGGGCAGTGGCGTCGGAAGTATTTTTCAGCTGGGTGGCAAACTGTTGTCTTGAAAATAGACACTGGAATGTAACATAGGTAAGATAATACGAATATATGTTTGTAATGTAAAAATAATTTGATTTGATTGGTTAATAATAATAATAATAATAATAATAATAATAATAATAATAATAATAGTAATAATAATAGTAATAATAATATTAATAATAATAATATAATGAAGTTGTAATCAGTTTCATTAGAGTGAAATTTCCATCTATGAGAGGCATCTTAGTTTACATCTTTAGATTAATTAATCCCGTGTCAGTTTTGTGCTGGATTTTGGTCTGGTGCAGAAATTTTCAACCACTGAAATCAGAATTAAAAACATATAAAATTGTAAAATTTGTACTGCTCACAATGACTATTTGTAAGTACATTTTTTTTACCATTTTATATACTGGTATATATTTTTTAACTGTATTGGACGTGGTCACACGGACACTATTAAAGAATCTTAAAGTTACTTAAATCGCTTGGAAACGAGGGAATTAAAATTATATTTTTTAAAATTCTGTTCTAGTGTTGCAGTACACTTTAATATTAGAAGTTGCTATTTAGAACTACAAACTTTGTAGTACTTTGTAGTAGAAAGTAACTTGAACATTATAAAACAATCTACATAATTAAGTAAAAAAAATAAGAAAACAATATTTTTTCTACCTACTTGACTTCGTGCCAGAAGTGGAAAAATGGAAATGTCACTAAAGACTTAATAAAATTTATATAGAAAATTCAATTACACTAATTATCCAGAGTTATTTGTGTTTTTTACTACACTTACTTCAGTATATCCAGTTTGTTATTACATTCACCTCTCTTCCTAATCTCATTATATTCACTTCACTTCACACTAATAATAAGGTACGACACAATTAATAAGGAATAATTCAGTTTATATTGAATGTTAAGTGCTATTTTGTAATTTAAATAATTGGTTATGTAACGCATAACATTTTCACTTACGTAATTCTACATTTATTTCTTTTCAAAATTGACCAAAAGTATCTTTTCTTTCGCTTGTCTTTGATATTAATTCTCTTGCAATGGTGTTTAAATCTAAGTCTGGTCGCTACACATGTGCAACAACAGCAGATGAGCCAATCTTTCCTGCGTCATGGACGTCCTCAAATATGTCTTTAGACGACGCAAATAGCTGAATGATCTTTCGCAAATGCTCAAGAAGCTGGCATTGTGAGAACGAAAGTCCCTAGACGAAGAACTTGATCGAGAAGGCTGCGAACAGTTGGGGTTTCAGCACTAATAGATTTAATTTTCTGGTGGTCGTCAGCGACTCAGTAGTCATCAAAATAGGTGGAAGCAGCCTGAGCTGAGCTCATAATCTATCCAGGTTAAAATCTGACGCATGAACTCCCAATTCCTGCTTCAAATAATCTCTTGAGAGAGGCCCACCAGCACATATAGCTCCTTCACAAAGTATCTTCTAGAGTTTTATGAGTTGTTTGAGGCCTGGCTAATTGAAGCGACGCTGCACTTCATTCAACAAAAAAGTCAATGATTTCGAAGTACATTTTTTAAGATCTGATACAGGTTCTAGGGTACGTGCTATAGAAGGAGTATTAGTCTGCTCCAACCTAATTGGTGTTCTGTTTCACCTTGATGAAGGGGGCAATTTTAAGTGTAGTCTGTTTGCATTTTCCTTTGCTTCCTTATAGATGTTTTCAAATGCACTGTCCGTTCGTAGGTTTCTCAGAGTATCCTCTAGATAGAATTGCTGCTGATCTTTTAGTTCCAGAAGCAGAAGCTTCAGAATTTTTAAGCACTTTCGCCAGTTGTCCACAAGGTACAAAAACACGTATACTGACTATCAGAGAAAATATCATTCCGAATTTGTTCATTTTTTTCAAATACCCTTTTAGGATTACTTTTTTTTTTTTTTTTTTTTTTTTTTATCATCATTTGGACCACTTGTACTACTGATGATTCTTTTCCAACATGATTTAAATTCGTTTGTAGTAGATTATAATCTGCTTAGAGATTTTCGCCTAACATACCAGCGAGTAGGACAAAGAGGCAGCAAATGTTTAGGATTACTTTCGTTGATAGTTTTACAGGGTTCAAGAACAATGTCGGCGTATGTTGTCTATCGTTTTGCAGAATCCAGGTTGATGCTTCAAACGTCTTTCACTATAGCCCGTACGTCACACAAAGATTCCCATTTTCGTGCTACTTCCTGCAATGGAAGATCTAATGCATGATTGTTACAATGAATGTATACAGCTTTCGGATGTTGAGTCGAAATTATCTTCTGCACACTATTCACTCGTCCTGACATAATAGCAGCACCATCATGACACTATTCGCGTATATTTTCTGCATTCAAGTCAAGTTTCGTTAGAATATCTTTGATCGTGATTTTTGTTTGTGTCATGTGATCATTCCCATAAATATTTTGTTGGGTTTGATGAATCAGAGTCAATTCAACTGTTCTTTCTTTGAAATATCAGTTGTGGAGTCGGCAATGATTGCATAAAATGGAGACTCTTTTAACTTCTGCTACCAAGTCTCTCTATATTGCATGTCTCATAATCTTTAAAATTTCATTCTTTTAATCAGCACTAAGCCAATTAACCCGTCGATTAATCCATTGATTGAGAACGGGCACATCCATTTTTCTTTCAGCCAGGAGCGACATCAAATTATCCGTACTATGCAAATGTCCACTGATTGCTTCACCACTGCGAGCTAAATATCTAAGACTACTAGTTATTATAAGCAGTGACTGCCTTCCTTATTCTTGTTTACGAATTTGGTCTGAAAGGAGAGCTGAAACAGGTGTTCTGTTTCTGCACTGATATCTTAACCTTTCACTACCACTGGGACATATGTGTCTCACGATACATTCTCAGAGGACCCGTAGTAATTTACCGCATGTTATTGCTATGAATCGATGTTCCACTAGTAAAGAGAAGCCTGCAAATGGTTCACAGTATTGTTATGAACATTATCAAATAGACAGTAGTGGAAGTGAACGTGAACAATGAAAGTGAGGAACAATGTGCTAGTGATAAAGCAGTGGTTGCATGTACTATTATTTGGGAAAGGATGCCGAAATGTAAAATATTTGTAATCATAAATACGACCTAATTTTTATTTTACTTTATTTATTTATTTATTATTTTTTTACAATATACATATCATAATTGAAAATACAAGATGATCATTCATGTCACTACCACTGGGACATATAGGTCCCACAGTGGGATACATAATGTCCCATCCTTTCCACGTCGAAAAACGAAACGGTGGATTTTTTTTTTTTTTTTTTAAATATTTATATGGTTGAAAACAACTTAAAGTAGTTATATAATAATGTTTTTCACTCCGAAAAAAAATGGTAGCGAAAGGGTTAAATGAACGGAACGACAATGGAGTTCGCATTTTTCATGTGCTCTGAATTATTAATCCTACCTTATACATTTTTCCTCCTCACTATAAAACTTACTGCACTCTGCATATTGTTTGTAAGAATATTAATTTAACTTTATGGAAAATGTATTTAGTTCCTAAATGTCTTGTTACTCATTTAAACTGTTATATTTTTCAAACTTTAAAATGTTGCTCGACGATTCGTTTCATATTGCAGACTTACGATTACTTAAACAACAATTTTTAAAGAATTTACAGTGTTTTGAGAATATACATCAATGGAAATAAAGAAAATTTTCAATTCTTTTTCCTAACTCTTTCTAACATGGGGGAAGAAAAAGCGCCCGGTCCCTTGTTTCAAAGAGAAAGATGAATCTGGAATAGATAATTTTTTCACATTACCATAAAAAGCAAAATTTAGTTCTTATAATCAGTGTTGTGCGATGTTTCTACAGCCTGAAAGTGAGGGGGCAAAAGTATTTTGGCCCCTCTGAAAATTTCAGGAGGGGCAACTGCCCCCTTGCCCCCCCCCCCGGTTCGGGCGCCCCTGCCCCTGGGTAGTGTGATCGCCGAGGGACATCATCTCTCAGACGTGATGAGCTTAAAAGGCCATAGATGCCGGTAATGCCAAGAAATTCTTGATCCTTTAAAAAAAAAAAACCTGAAAAAATCTTTCGAATTTAATAATTTTCACTAAATGTGGAAACATCAAAATTGAAAAAAAGAAATCATTTTGTTTAAACGTTATATCGGTTTGCTTTGAAATTTTCCACATACAGTGCGAAATACTGTTATTTTTGTGTTATGCATAAAGCAATCCAATAAATGTTAAAGAGAGAAAAATAAAACAGAATCTGCTATAGTTTTCAGAAATTTTACTTGTAGAGTAATGAAGTTTTATATCAAAGATTTTATGAATGTCAGAAACTTATTCAGTACGTACATGTTCATGAGCTGTGTATGTTAAAGAGTTCAAATATATTCTCTAGTGGAAAGGCATATCTAGACAATGATCGCATGTGAAATTTTGTAAATACGTGGGTCGTTCAAGATATAAGTTTCCCGAAGCTGTAAAATATTTATTTTTTAACGTACATTTGTAAACTATACATACATATGTAAATGGGTTCTTCCTCACTTCTCCACATAATCCCCATTGAGATTTAGGCATTTGTCTCATCGTTGCACCAATTTGTCCAAACCCTTTTCAAAAAGTCAAGGCTCTGGCTATTTAGCACTTTCCTCATATTCTGCTTCACTTCTTCATCAAAATCAGGGCTCTGGCTATTTAGCACTTTCCTCATATTCTGCTTCACTTCTTCATCAAAATCAGGGCTCTGGCTATTTAGCACTTTCCTCATATTCTGCTTCACTTCGAGCTCCTCCGTGGCTAAGCGGTTAGCGTACGCGCCTTTGGCGTGGGAGACCCGGGTTCGATTCCCGGCGGGAGCTCATGTGGTTCGGATTCCACGTTAATCAGTAGGTCCACGTCTCATATAGCCTCGCTGCTGAAAGGGACGCTAAACTAACAACAACTCAACAACTCTGCTTCACTTCTTCATCAAAATCAGGGCTCTGGCTATTTAGCACTTTCCTCATATTCTGCTTCACTTCTACATCAAAATCAGGGCTCTGGCTATTTAGCACTTTCCTCATATTCCGCTTCACTTCATCAAAATCAGGGCTCTGGCTACTTAGCACTTCCCTCATATTCTGCTTCACTTCTTCATCAAAATCAGGGATCTGGCTATTTAGCACTTTCCTCACATTCCGCTTCACTTCTTCATTTGTTTCGAAACGTTCACCTTGCAATGCAGACTTCAACACCGGAAAAAGATGGAAGTAACTCGGGGCTAAATTGAAGCTGTATAGAGAGTGAGGCAGCTGTTCCCACCCTGATTCTTCAATTTTGTGTCTTGTTTGCTTGCTGAGTGGAGGTAGGCGTTATCATCAAGAACAAGAGAGCAGGTCCTTTATGTCGAATTGCGTTTCCCGGAATAAGAGTTCAGGTTCAACATATGCGAGCTGGTCTTCTGTCTACTGGTGATAAAGAAGTGAATCAGAATGTAAGGAGAGTGATAAATAGCCAGAGCCTTGATTTCTTTGCAAAGAGTTTGGACAAATTGATGCAACGGTGAGATCCATCTGCACATATATGTATAGTTTACAAATGTACCGGTATCTTAAAAATAAATTTTTTACACCTTAGAGAAACTTATCTCTTGAACGACCTACGTAGTAATAGTTTCAAACATTAAAACTATAATTCAGATATCTATAAATTTGAAAATGCCCTATCTATACTATTTCGGTAACTGATTGAAACTTATATAAAGTAGTTATTATTTGTTTAAAGAATTTGTTGGTATTGCGGACATAATTGGATGAGTAAACGCAATATGCACAGGCTGATAGAATCTAATAAGTATCTATGTTACCTAGGGTAATATCAGGAAGTAATTATACTTCAATCAAGCTGTTTCAGTGTGTGCTGACATTTTTGTCGATGATTACTAAATGTTTCTAAACTGCATCCATAAGTGAAAATTCCTGCCTTCCTATAAAACTTTTCTGAGAGAAAAAGTAAATCACTTTACTTTCTGAAAAAAGTAACGATCTCAGCTTCATGAAAAAAGTAGGAACCACATTGTATAGGTTTACTGCTATTTTAATTCATTGTCCTTACCTCTTTTCTATTGTCCACCAGCACATATTGATGTTAACTGAAAATCAAAAGTTTTATATAAATTTCGTTGTTCTCAGAGATTTTTGTGTTTAAGTTAAATGAATTAGTTTTGTGGAAACACGTACCAATTATTATTCAGGAAGGGCAACAAGTTAAAACAATGATAAGCCTGTAAATCGTACATGATACTTTTTCCTACGAAACCGAGTTTTTTGCAGTTTTGAATCTATTCTTTTTTCTCTCGGAGAAGTTCCACACGAGGGCAGCTTCATCTTCATATATAGATCCAATTTAGTAATATTAAGAGGTTACCGACAAAAGTTTCAGCGTACATTGAAACTGTTTGATTGAAGTTAAATTACTTCGTGATGAGAGATAAAACTGATCATCATGTATTCTATAATCTCTATCAACAAATATCTTTACGAATGTTCAAATATGGACCATCTTGTCTCCTATCTTACAAGAACTATCTATCTTCTATTTATCTTATAGGCTACAACAAGAATCATCTAAATAATGTCATATAGTGCGATTATTTCCTCGCATGCTTTCATCAGAATTTTAATTACAACTATCGCTTTGTGTGCAAACTCGCAAGAAGCGAATGTATCACCCTTGTCTGCATTAGACACTAAGCTCCAGAGTATGAAGAGTGAGTACCCTAATCAACCAAAGAAGACGTGGCAAACACTGAAACATTATCTAAGTCCTGTGGTTCAGGAACGAACTACCAGGGTTACAATTATATTGCTAGTCTCAAATAAGACCGGAGTCACTACATCTTCTAGTTTTGCCTTGCGACTTCAGGACTTAGTCCAAGAACTGTTGTGCACTCCTATTATGAGGAAAGGTGCTCTAAGTATGGAAAATTTTACCGGTACAAATTCAGGTGTTAGACTGTATCGTCGTGTTAAGAAGTACTTAATATCTCAGAAAGTCTTGACCGTAATATATATTGAATATCTAAAGCCAGCTACACTTCATACAGCTCTGAAAAGATTAAACTCAATAATGAACAAACTCGTGAATTCTGTTCTACTTGTACCTGTGGTAATAAAAAGTCATGAAATCCAATCTCTACAGGATGACGAAGAAGTTTATTCCTATATGAAGAAGAAGTATTTGACAGAAGTGCCTCAGAATCTTCTTATTTCTTTAGCTAATCATGTGAAAGTAGTATCGATTGCGATCATTCAAGAAAAATCTAAAGAGAAATCACAAGTTCATAATATTTTCTTTAAATATAGTAGACAGCATAAAGTAGGCCAGCCCGAAAGATACTGGACAGAACTTGAAAGAGGTGAAACGCATCATGATCATAAAGAGTCCAGTCGTAACTTGCAAGAAAAGAGTCATGTTGTTTCAAGAATGTCTCGACAATTTGCTAACTTCGATTACTGTGTGAATATGACTCAACTAGAAAACAGAGAAACATCTAAGAAGATGAAATCTCAAGATATACCCTTAAAACAAAGTGAAAATAACTATGAAGTCAACGCACTACTTTCTTCATTCCTAAGAAAATCTTCCAAAGATGTAAAAAGCAAAGATTTGTTCCTTCAAGATGGAAAGAAAAGTATAACCAAACACGAGAACTCTTTAAGAAATGAATCCAAACGCAAAGAAAGTCATAATGTAAATAAAAGGAGACTATTCAAGAAAAAAATTCTAAAACGAAAGAGACCAAAGCTTGCAAAATTCCAACCAGTGATTACAAACGAAGAAGATAATACTAACAAGGGACATACGTGCTCTATCGATTCAAAAAATACTGATAAATTGTTACCTGATGTTTTCGTGACCAATATGTTGCGGAAGGATATTACTAAAAAGAAAAGTGTCAACGCATTACAAAATCTTGCTTATTACAGGAAACGAGGCCTAAAGAAAGATAATCAGAAAATCAAAAATAATAGAAAGAAAAAATTAAACACATTTGAAACTGCAATAATAGCACAAAACAGACAACGAAAACGGCTAAAGCGCAATCAAATTTTAGAACAACAATATGACCAGGAAACTCCATCTTTTTGCAAGAGACAATTTTCTTCACTATGTGTAAGTAACGGACAAGAAAATGGTAATTTCTTGGATGACAATTCAATTAACGGGTCATTCCAAATTAAATCTATCAGTACAGTAATAAGGAAAAACTCACGAAGAAATCCGAACGCATCCAGAGTACAAATCTTTGCAGCTAGATCTGTATTACCTCATGGAAATATCATGAATAACAACGTTAGTAAATTCAGACACGAAATGTCACATTCAAGTAGTACTCGATATAAAAGCTCAGCCTTTCATCAACGTCCTAAACGGAATATATCCATAACATATGTAGATACAGTTCCGAAAGTGAAGAAGGTGAATAACTTTCACATGAAACGACGAATTGATAAGAGAGAAGTGAAAGTGCGAGAAGAAATAACAGAAAATACTTCACTGATATCTAAAACTTTAAGACACAAATCTACATACGATTGGTTACATTCACAAGTTTTATCTCAAAATGGCAATTCATCTAGAGGTAGTTCCATGATCAATCGAATTAAACAAAATTCTTTCAGGAGTGAACTCTACAAAGTCAAACACACGAGAAAGTTTCTTCCAGAAGCAGGTCACAAGACAGAGCTATATGATGGAAAGAGACGAAAAAATTCGGGTTTATTTCATGGTTCCATAATACATAAGTCTTTTCACAGAGGTGATCATCCACAAGGAATGAGGAATAATATACTCTCTAGAATTCTTCTACACGACATAAAAGCCAGAATCAAACCACAAGATCAATTCTCAAAAATTGAAAGAAGCACAAGCATGAATAATATTATTGTTAATGGAAATTTGAACTCGAGAAAACGTAGAATGTTTCTAAACAAACGGAATCTAAGCAAACTCAATCTCTATTGGCAACGGGAATCCGTACTGCACAGTCCAAAAGTGAAAAATCAAATAAAGAAATTAGGAATTGAACAAAATAATAAATATTTTTTAGAAGTTCGTCGCAGAAAGAGGAAACGAAGTAATTTGTCTCAAACAGAAATTAAACAATTAAGAGCCAATAATCCCCCTGAGATTCGTAAACTATTCAGAGATCTATTTGTAGAAGGAAAAGACAAAGATAATGACTTTAAAACGGGAAGTACTCAAGTTTTCTATCTGCAAAACCAACAAAAATGCAAAGTGCTTAGGGAAAGTTGTTTCTTATCAACTGAAAATAAAGTGGATAATAGATCACTTATACGAAGTCGACATAAGGAAATAAATCAACATGATGTTTTCCAACGTAAAGAAGAGTCATATGTACTGAATAGTAAAACAACACCTTTCGTTTCCTTCGACTTGGAAACACGTAATGCTATAGAAAGAATTCAAAATAGGATATCACATTCAGATACTAATGACTTGGAACGGATCTCTGTTTTTGACGAATCACCAGTCCTTCTAGGTGGATCAGTAGTACCCAGAGAATCGCTTAAAGTGAAATTTATTTCTCAAATTGGTCAACGAAATGTAGATTATGATAAACGATTGAAGATTAAAAATAATAATGCAATTAATCAATCACCAACTTCATATTCGTACAATTCAGAGAAAAAGAACGAAGAAAATGGATATTACTTTAATCAATTTTATAGAAAAATTCCTTCATATAATTTAGATAAGAAGAGTGACAGTATATCAAAAAGATTCATTGGAAAGGAGAAGTTTAGTAGACGGAAGATCTTGTTTACAAAGCCAAGTCGCAACATGAGAAAGAATTTTTTCTGGAACCAAGATCTGAACAAATTTTATTTGAATCGACGAAACAGGTATAAAAAGAAAGCAAATAAATTTTCATTGCCTAACATTCAAAATACGATTAAATATACCTTCAACAAACTTGGCCAGAATTCGTTCATTCAATCAAAGAAACAGCACAGTAATTTGAGAGATAGAATATCTACGAAAAAACCTCCCATCAGAAATCCTCATTTACCAATGATTTTGGAGCGCGGTGCGTTCTTTGAAGACGGTACGCCAATACTGTTAGCAGGATCCATTGTGCCTAGAGAGTTAATCAAAATAGGAATTTATCAGGGTTGTCAACTAAGAATTGGACATCGACTAGTGCGAGTTTTAAATACTCGTGACTGCATTACAAGGCTTTCTCCTAATATTGAACACAGAAGTAATAACTTCGTGACTAAAAGGCAGGACGACATTTTGGAAGACAAATATTTTAATAAAATGTTATTTCACATAAGACGGTCAAAATCAAAAGTACTAGATTATGCAGTACCAAAATATTCCAAAATGTCTGACAAAAGAACATGTAACATAAATGAACACAAAATAACAACCAAGCATATAAAATCCAAAACAGTGAAAGAAAATACCAACGATGAGGAATATGGGAGTTTATTATCAAAATCGCATAGTGTAAGTTCTACTCCTACTTTAGGACATTTAGAGCAACTTACAACTTCTATATCTGAAGTCTCTTCCATGTTAAGTCCAATTAACCGTAAGAATAAAATAAGAAATCGAAAGAAACTAATTAAATTCAAATCGCATAATCGAACAACGGAATCTAATACAGATCGAACTAATGTGTGCCATGGTGGTGAAACATACACCTCAACAGTGTCAAACGAAAAGTGTGTGAATGCGAAAAGCAAAGTTTTAAGTTTTGATTACAGAGTTCCACTGAAAAGTTTTATTAATACATCTTCCACGTCTTCGTATGCTACGCTACCTTTATCGCGATCAGATGACAAGTGGCAAACTTCTGTAGATACTTATAATATAACAACAAAGAAAACAAATGTAACTGATAGTTTAACCTCCAATCCAATTGTTATAATTATAAGAAAGGTATTAACATCCACACGAACAAAGGAACTTGCATTGAGAAATAGTGCTACCTCAGAATTAAGTATATTTAAGAAAAAGTTTCCTTCTTTTGCCTTTATTAATACCACTACTTCCAAAGCAACTACTATTACTACGACTTCAGTTGCTACCAGTAAATCCAGAAGAAGAAGAAGAACCACCAAACGTAACATAATTACATTTCCATCCGCAACAAGTAGTGCAGAAGTACTTATTGTTGTAATGCCGGACGCTAGTAAAAAGCTTAAAACATCTGCAAGATCTGTGTCTCCTTGAAGGTTTGCTTTGTAAATATGTATATATGAATATGCAATACAAGTAGTCTAATCAGCAAGCAATTTTCTTATTTAAGTTAAAATGTGTTACTGGACACTGTTATCGTTCTCTGCAATTTCTACCAATTTAATCTCTTTAATAAAATACAATATAGATCGTTTTTTATATGCTCTTAGGGACAGCACATTTGTATTTAATAACACATTATCTGCAGGTATAATCAGAAAAATATAAAGCTTAGGCCACCTGTATGGTATATCGTACATTTATCATGGAATTGGTATCGTGGCGGACATAAGTGCTTTACCAGTTAATGGTCACTGCTTTGACACCAAATGCAGAGTATGAGAATTAAATCTGTCATATCTGTAGTTTGGTGTGGAGAAGAAACAAAACTGTGAGCCAAAGTTTAAGAACAACTCGTTATTAACATAAACTATGCCAAAGATTACTGACTTTTATCATCATAAGAGACATACGAAGGAAGTTTGGAAACAAAGAAAAATAACGTTGAAACTTCTAAGTGGAGGCAAAGAAACTTAACTTAAACACACTAAAGACGAATCCTCTAGCACGTAGGGATCGTAGTTCAGTGGTCAAGGCGCTTGATCAGTAATCTGGAGGTCCTCCGATCCGAATCACGATGTATTTATTTACTTTAGAACTTTTGGTGGCGATTGGTTAGTGATGACACATTTTATTACCTTAAGATATGAATATTTGGATGTTTCAATATTTGAATTATCAAATCGTCAGTAATAATAATAATAATAATAATAATAATAATAATAATAATAATCTATATATATAATAAAAGAGAACGCACAAAATCCTTTGTCCGCTCATCACGCTAATACGGCTGAACCGATTTCTTTCATTTTTGGGGGGTTGTTAGGATTTGGACCCTAGATGGTTTTTATCATATCACTTTAATTTTCAATTACCAGTGTCTTGAGATAATTGACCAATCAGGTGTCAATACGTACAAAAAATCCTTTGTCCGCTCATCACGCTAATACGGCTGAACCGATTTCTTTCATTTTTGGGGGGTTGTTAGGATGTGGACCCTAGATGGTTTTTATCATATCACTTTAATTTTCAATTACCAGTGTCTTGAGATAATTGACCATTCAGGTGTCCATACGTACAAATCCTTTGTTATTAGTTCATCATAGGTATAAAAATAAACGTATTTATATGCAACCCGCATGACCCTGTGACTCGGCGGGTTAACATAACTGACAGGCGCTATAAATCACTTGAAAGCGAAAAAGTAAAAATTATCTAAGTAACAAAGTTTATTGCGTTCCGGGATGACCGCAGCGAAGCGGGGCGGGTTGGGGTGACCGCAGCGAAGCGGGGCGGGTTAACATAAATGACAGGCGATATAATGTTAACATTAGTGCAATCTTCTATGGTTTTTATCATATCACTTGAAAGCGAAAAAGTAAAAATTATCTAAGTAACAAAGTTTATTGCGTTCCGGGGTGACCGCAGCGAAGCGGGGTGAACGCTGCTAGTAATAATAATAATAATAATAATAATAATAATAAATATTTTTATTAATTAATATTAAATATTAATTAATAATAATAATTAAAATTTATTACTATTATCTCGTAAAATATGAAAAGTTAAGAGCTCATCATCACTCTGGTCATACTATTCAAGCAGAAACGTGACATCTGGCAAGAATATTCCGGTTTTGTTTAGTGTTGCCCACGAAAAGAGGAATTTCTCATCTCGTTTCTAAAACAAAACAATATCGAGACGAAAATTAAATTTTAAATTTGAGACAGGAAAAGGCTAACTCAAATTATCGTCTAGCTTTGGAGATAAGACTCGAGACAAGACGAAAAGTATCGTAAAAATTTCTCTCTTATCTCGATTCTCGAAATAGTATATGTCCATTCTTTAATTAACAATTCTCTGTAGATTGAATCTTATATCCTATTTTGTTACTTTGTATTTCGGAGCTTATCGAATTATGGTCTGTATAGGTATTTTTGAAGTAAAGCTTTCTTACTTCTTTCTGCATATCTTAGCAATTAGTTCATTATATGCCTTACTTTTCAGTGATATACAGTTATTTTTATTAAGTTACCTTTTCTTAAAACGTAAGTAGAATACTTTCTACATTAAACTTTAGTGAAACGTTTTCGTGTACTATTTGGGTTAGTTGCAGGGATATACGCAGATGTGGGTCCTGGAGTTCCCGACCTCTTCCCCAAATTCCGACTTTTCTGTAAGTTTTGCTTAATTTTAAGACAACTTAAAAATTTTAATACACTTATTATTATTATTATTATTATTATTATTATTATTATTATTATTATTATTATTATTATTATTATTATTATTATTATTATTATTATTATTATTATTATTATTATTATTATTACTGAAGATGTGATAATGCAAATATTGAAACATGCAAATATTCAAATATCTTAAGATAATAGAACGTGTGATATCGCCTGTGAATCGCCACCAAAAATTCTAAAGTATATATATATATATATTTACACGTGTTTCCGATCTGAGAACCTCCGAATTACTGGTCGAACGCATTGTCCACTGAACCATGTTTTTTTTTTGGGGGGATAAGAATTATATGGTACCGCCATGCTAAAAAAAATGTCGTATACTGTAACTCGCATTTTTCGCATTTATTCCATTTTCGTTACGTTTATGGATAAAATAAAGTTATTAGTCAGTGGAGATAATAGAAAGCAATCCATCTATGGTGATATTTCCAAAAAATATATATAATAAAATAATCAAACAAGAAATAAAATTATGCTCGGTTTTGTGCATCATGGCAATCATGCTTTCGAGGGATTTTTACTGGAGAAGAGCACGATTGCGAAGGGAATTTGACAATTTGCAGTAAAGAAGTTGGATCAAGGAACTGGAAAGTGGAGTAAAATATTGCATTTATTTTTTAAAACCTAGTCTCTAGATTGTATGCCAACTATAAATTAGCTTCTGTAACCAAGATGTCGTACGCAAATATGAAAAAAACCTGGAAAACTTTTCTTGAGGTTGGAAATGACACGCGTCATGGCTAGAAAAGCTAATATGTTAATAAAAAGATAACAAATATACAGTAGTCTTCGTGACAAGGTGAGTAGAATGACGGACTAGAATTTCTTCTACTATTTTGATATTAAATCGAATCCCATCCCATCCTCTCCTTTTTTTAGAAAATACTTTAGGAACTGTATAATTTTAATATTAATAAGAGACGAAACAATATAATAAGGAAATAGCATTGATATTTTTCTTTAATCGATGTGTTTGTCCAGGATTATAGTATGATTGCTAACAGTGGTTTCTTTTCAGTTTATGTACTTGTATGCTTACTCCTCCCCTCTCCTTTATCGCACAGCAGGCCAACTTCAATTCACTTCGGATTTGTGTAAGTCAATAACAGAAGAAAAGATACGCGGCTTGCAACCTTTCCAATCTTAGCATCAAACATGACCTGTTCACAGCGAGTGAAATAGAAAAGCTTGGTGTCATGAAAAAAAGAAAAGCTTAAGTCAAATTATTGTTCCTGTTTTTTTTTTTTTTTTTTTTTTTTAAGAATATTAAGTTTTTGGATGATAAACACAAGTCAAGAAATGCAATCACAAGTCCGTGTAAGGAATAAAGAATGCTTAATTTGAACAAAAATAACATGCAGGTCAAGGTGCGTGGAACACGAATACTTCCAAAGGATAGCATGGGTATGGTCGATAATCATACCATTCTTCTAAAATATACAGTAGCGTGAAAAACTGATATTAAAATGATACAGCAAACAGGCATAAGCCATTTTTCTATCATGACGACACATTAAACGTAACTCATTAAATTTTGGGGATTACAGATTATCACCTTACTTGTCGGTGTAGGCCTATTCATTTTCACATTCGAGTGACGAAAGTAGAAAGTATGGTGATAGTGATAAAAATGGAACTCGAGATTTCAATCAATTCAAGGTTCATGGTCCCTACATATCGAAAAAAAAATATTTTTCGATATCTGACCATCTGTCGGTTTGTCACGCTTTTACATGCACTCAATTAGAGTCCATACCGTTCAACGTATCTGGAACAAATTCTAAACATAAGGCTATTATAATATATCGTTTCCAAGTTTCCTTTGACACCTAAAAAAAGGGTAGTTTACTGAAGGATGAAAATTTAAGATAAATTTTCTCAAAAACAGCTGTAACGATTTTGTTTCTATTTTATAAATAAGTATCTTATTAACAACCCTACACAGTAGTATGAATCATTGCTCCGAAAGATACAAACGGTTAAATTTACTGTATGAAGTAAATTCTTTTCGCACAATTTTCTCAATCTTATTTAATAAATAAATATGTCACTAATAGCCTAACAATACGGCATAACTCATTCGTCATGTAAACAATCAAAAGGGGTAGTTTATTCTTAATGTGAGATTTCCCCATTAACGCCTCAGGCAATTTTGTTCATATTTCGTAAAGAAATATTTCATTAATAACCTAACGATACTACATAACTCGTTGGTCCAGAAAAAATCCAAGAGGGGTTTTCTCAAGAGGTAAATTTTTGACAATTTTCTCTAATAACTGAGAATGATTTGTTCATATTTCAGTAATAAATATTTCAGTGGTAACCTTACAATATGGCATAACTTGCTTGTCCCGAAAAAAAAAATCCGTAAGAGGTAGTTTACTTTGAGGGTGATGTGCTTAAAAGTGACTCGAGCTACTTGGTTCATATTTCATATATAAGTGTTAATAAATAATTTACAATATGGCATAGATCGTTTATCCTCAAAATTACAGATAGAGTAGTTTACTTTTGGAGGAAGATTTTCCCGATGATCTTCTCAAAGACAACTCAGAAGATGTTTGTTGTTCATATTTCATAAATAAATTTTACATAATAAGCTAATGATATGTATAATTCCATCGACTTGAAAATTCAGAAAGGATATATTACTTTTGGGAGTAAGTTTTACCCTGCGATTTCTCAACTACTTAGGCGATTTTGTTTTTATTTCATAAATAAATGATTTATGAAAACACTAGCATCAAATCATAACTTGTTTGTTCTGAAAATAACCACAAGCGGTAGTTTATTCTTGGGGGTGACTTTTTTTTGAAGATTTTCTCAAATTACTGACACTTTTGTTCATAATTCACAAACGTTTATTTCTTTAATATTTCTAATATATGGCATAAGTTATTTCTAACAAAAATATGCTATTTTTTTGGCGTAAAGTTTCTTCGAACAAAGTTGTCGAAAAAACATTATTTTATTCGTATTTCCCAAATAAATGTTTCAGTAATAGCTGCTGCCTAGCATGATTCAGTTTAAGAAATTCGAGCTGGAAAGTTTAGTGCATTTGGTCCGTACCCTTTCTTAAATATATTTTTAAATGTTACATCTAATCGCAATTTTCCCAACAAAATCGATTTTTTTTAAAAAAAAATGTGCCTTATTGTGGCCAAGTGGTTCAAGTGTATTGGTCCTGGATTTGATTCCCGGTGAGAGCTAGTGTATTTTCATCCAACGTTAAGGTACAGGTGACATGTCGGTGCAAAAAGGGTGTTTAAATGAGCCTAACTAATCTGATCAATCATACAAACAAGTTATACAACGTTATGAAAATATTTTAAAAAGTTAATATTTGGGTAGGTGCTACTGAAATGTCCAACCAATTCCAAAGGTAAACAAATGAAAAATACAATATCAAGTTAATCAGTGGACTCTAGGTAAAGCTACTCTATTAAAAGTGATTGAGATAACAAAAAATCTTGTAATCGCTGGGAGACATGTTAGTAGAATATAATGGATGAGAGAGAGTTTAATACTGCAAATCATGCATAGTCTGCACCTTCGTTTGGAGGCGAGTATTTAGGTGCTTATATAGGCGTGCATTGATGGGAACATTAGAACACAATGTCTGCTGAACATTGCTGGGGGTTTGCGGACAGGTTTGCAGTGCGTTTCACGAGGTTCGATATTGTAACGATGTTAGCGAACGCCTGAGCCTTCACTGAACACTACAAGTTAAATTCGTGCTTAATTAAAACTTTACTTGTTTAAATTTAAGAAATGTATAATAATAATAATAATAATAATAATAATAATAATAATAATAATAATAATAATAATAATAATAATAATAATAATAATAATAATAATAATAATAATAATAAACAGAAAACGAAACTCACGACTTTGGGGTGATGTGTGTTCAGCACATCGACTTCCTTTGATGTTGGTCCTAGCTTTCTAGACCGTATGCAGTTATTCTCGGTAGAAAATACAAGAAAATAGACTTTTCTTCCACTATTAAAGTAAATAATTTTACTCGTTCCTCAATGTGATCCTTGTGTCTGCTTAACTGTATACAGAAGCTGATCTATGGAAGAATTGTTGATAATAATAATAAATAAAGCAAACTCAACAAATATTATTGTAAATAATAGCTAAAAGTTTGTGTCACGTTGTTCACTTCGCTGGCCACACCAGTGTGCCGCGTTACACCAGTTGCGGCACACTGGAATGTATAAAGTATGGCTTTCTCATTTTCCCAACTATTTCAACAGCTCCTATTGAAATGGATCTGTAATAATACATTGTTCCTGTCATCAACAATAACATGTATTGTTCCATTCTTTGTGGTGGACAAACATGTGCGTGAGTTTCCTCGGGGTTCCCCCGTTTCCTCCCACTTTCTTCATTCCACCATTTCATTTATTTCTCATCATCACCGTCTCCTTTAGCCTAGGCGGCAAACCGTAGGACGTAAAACTTAAAGATTTTGTTTCATTTCTAAAACAATTCTACTATCTCTTTAAATTCTACAGTAGAATTAATGTACAATAATTGTCCAAAGATGCCATATAGTAACAATCGATGAATCCCATTGTGGCGGCACGATGATCTACTTGTTCAAAGTTGCCGACCTTTTGCCGAGGCGGCAAGCGGTAGAAAATCGTAAAATAAAATGCTCTTTGCCGATTGATGCCGACCGTTAGAGTCGGCAAAACAATCGGAAGGGCCTCTTTCCGACTCCTTATACCGACCTCTTTCCGACGGCGGCGCCGACGCATTTAATGCTCATTTCCGGCTTTTTGCCGACTGCTCGGTAAGGCAACTATTCGTCGCGGTCGAAAATCGCGCGGAAAGACGCCGGTGTCCGGCGCCGGCAATCCGACCGCGGCATCTGGTCGGCATGGACAAATTGTCCGACTATAGGCGGCAGGTCCTACTGGGGTATTGCCCAACAATAACAGGCTGTACAACATTACACCTATTAAAGTGAAACTGATATTTTAAATCGCCATAAAGCCTTTCATTACGACAGTACTAAGGGATCAGCACGCGCTATGGTTAAAGATACAATAACCTAAAATTATTATTAACTATTATACTTTAATTTTAATGGAATACCGTGAAAACTCCGGATTGTAATTGTAATAATGTGTCCCCTTGATTTGGGATCGTATGAGTCTTACGGCCTCGGGCAAGGTACTGATAACAATTATAACAAATATGTTGAAGTGGTCTCTTGGGACAAAAATTAAGTATGACTAACTCACCAGAGGATGATATACCCATTGGCGTAGAACAATTTCCAGTGAAGGAGCAGGTCTGATGGAAATCACGATAAGAGATATGTACCCTTGAAATGTGATTTGCCCGAATGTTTCCTTCTCATGTAAGTGGAGAAGGACTTAAACTCTGTTGCTTTCAATATACGGAGAAAGTATCGAACTCGCAAATGATTAGTTACATAAAACGTTCTAAGCAACATCATGTAGTATAGTCTTCATTTCTAGGTTGTCACTTTTGTTTTAGCACAGAAAGGAATAAAATAGAAAATGTTTAGTTTTAATGCATACAGAGTTTGTTTTGTGTTTGTATGTGTTTGACCCTTCACACAGGTAGTACGTACACAGAAAAAGAGTGAAAGAAGAAGAAAGAATACCAGCAGGCTGTCTTTGTGAGATTATAACTCAAACAACATATGACTACCAAAAAGTGTTGTCCTAGTTGAAAGACTAAAGGCCACATCATTGTCAAGGTTTTAGCACTGAAGTATGTGGGATTCTCCCACGAACTGTTCAATGTTGGTTACAGCAGTATCGAGAGACAGGGGAAACTGTGCGCCGTCCTGAAGTGGGATAAAGCGTATTACCTCTTCTAAAGAAGATCAGACGCTTGTGAGGACTGCTGTAGAAAGACCATTCCTCACTTCCAGACAATTGAGGCAAACAGCAAGGTTTCCTGCATCTCGCCATAACGCGAGGAGGCTGCTAATCTCTTTGCAAGGAGGGCGGCAGTCAAAGAGTCCTGTCGGAAGGACACATTCAACGGCGTCTTGCATTTGGTCAAGAAAATGTTAGCTGTGACTGAAGGTTGTCATCTTCAGTAACAAGTGCACATTTTCTTCTTCGAATGATGGTCCCGTTATTGTGTGTCGCTCAAATTGAACGAGATATGATTCATGATGCGTTTATCAAAGAAGATTCTCTGATAGGGTATCTGTGTCCGCTTGGGGATTTATCTTCTCTCATGGACTTGGGTTACCTCATCGTGTAGAGGGGAGATTAACAGCTGTGCAATATCTACGCATCCTTCAGGAAATAATGCAGCCAGCTATTTGCATCCTCTACCCAGATGAAGTAATGCGTTTCCAACATGATAGATATCCGATCCATATGTCTCGATTGGTTCAAGGATGGCTTTCTGGTGAAGAACATCTTAATGTCCTAGATTGGCTTCCCAGAGGAACTGATATGAACCCAATCGAGAGCATGTTGTCTGAAGTCAAGAGAATAATGAGAGATATGTGCCTCTCACCGCAGTGCTTAAAGTGACATCAGATGAGGTGACGGTATGGAACAAATATGACCACTTAAAGCAGTAATTTTGACAGAACCCTAAAGAGCATCTCTACTCCTGACAGTTTTGCACCATTTTTGACATGAAAAATCTATAGAAAGAGAGAGAGACAGAGAGAGAGAGAGAGAGAGAGAGAGAGAGAGAGAATGAATGAGGACTAATATGTAAATGTTTTACTTCCCACTATCATCAGCCTAACAGAAATAAATATTTATAAAATTAGTATTCAATGAATATTGTTCTTCCATTGTATTCCATTGTATTGTATATGTATTCCATTCAATAATATGGAAACTTGTAATATTGCTAATCATCACAATATTGGATAAACAATTACCAGCACATAATACAAATCTAATGAACAGAAACATGTATTGTGCAGCCGGTTTACGATAAAATAAAAGAAAAAGAAAAAATGCAATTCACTGTTGTGACAGCGATACAACACTTTAATGCAATTTCAACTAAAGAACTTCGTGACAGCTTACACAGCCAAGCAGGCCCGAAACCAGCCACACAAGTTTGGGGGCTATGAACATGTTAGGGGGGCCAAGTCATCAAACATGATCTTACAAATATCTAAATTATGTTTTTTGTATTAAAGTCTAGAGGAGCCACGAAAATTTAGGGGGTCAGACCCAGGCCCGTATTCAGGGGGGTCTAGGCCCCCCTTAAGTTTTTATTGGCCCCTCCTAAAATTTTCACGGTAGGCTTACAAGTGAACTATAAATGGTGATGAACTATAATGTGGTTGAATCGGGCCCCCCAAACTTAAACCACCACCCCTAAATTTTTGGGCTGGCTACGGGCCTGGCCTGGTCTGGCCTCCCTCTCCTTGCGGGCCTGCAGCCAAGAGTATACGAGACAATTAACCAACTGAATGAAGTTAAAAGGAAAGTTTTTCAATAGCCAAATATAAAACTATAAAAGGTAAGAGGCTTGCAAGGCTTAGGCTTACTATTGTTGAACCAGCTTTTAGACTTCTGCCACCAAACTGATTATTGAGCAATAGTGATTACGAAGTGGGGAGAGGGAAGCAGAGGCGGTACGCTTTCCAAAGATTTTGCTTGAGCATATCGGCGATCTAAATGTGGAAGAACACGGATGGTACGTTTACAATATGTTACGTCGCATTTACAATAACATAGTGATCCAACACTCCCTTTAAGTGGATCTAAACAAGAAAACAAGAAAACACATACACTATCGCTCAAAAGTTTTCGAACACCCCGCATTTTTGTAAGTATTTACTGTAATCCTATTACGTATTTTGGCACGAGAAATTTACCACCTTGCATCAGATATACTGCCTAAAGCAGCGTTTCCCAACCGGTGTGCCGCGGCACACTGGTGTGCCGCGAATGGGCCGCTGGTGTGCCGCGAGAAAATCGAAACAAATTATTAATTCTATACGAACCAAATTGCAAGACAGGGGAAAATGTATATTTATATTTCACATTACTATGAACCTCTACTATAAATCTACAATTTTAAATTTCATACTGTGTTACTTTTCTGTACATTTTTAATGTTGAAAAACGTATTTATCATTGTCATGACCATTATTACTTCTTTATTGTTGCAGACTATTTCGTAACTTGAAATTTTAACATATCATTCAATAAATTCAACAAAGCAAGCATGCATACAAATTACCTACATTTGTGTTTTAAAAGTATAGGAGATTTGTTTATTTGTTCGTTATTTAGTGATCTTCCCTTTTAGTTAGAGGTTAGATACAGTTTTCGAAAGAGAATGTGGATTTTTAAAAACCCGAGTCCTATATTTCATTGCTATTGTTTTCTATTTTAAAATTAGAATGAAAAATAAGTATAATGATTTAGCACGGGGGGAAATCAGTGATCGAGCTTTCTTCTCTGTAAGAAGGAAATTAGTAATCACATTAAAATACCACGGTAATTATATATATATATATATATATATATATATATATATATATATATATATATAGATAGATAGATAGATAGATAGATAGATAGATATAGATATAGATATAGATATATAGATATATAGATATAGATATATAGATATGGGTGCCGCGAGAATTCAAGTTACACCTGTAGTGTGCCGCAAGTTGAAAAAGGTTGGGAAACGCTGGCCTAAAGCATAGAATTTGACAACAGTTAAATTGAGGTCTGAGAGATACTGCAGATGATAGGCGTATGTCACATCGGTCCTTAAGATAAGTCTACGAATTGGAAAGGTCTCGATCTTGACCTCAGAAAAAGAACCATCCCGGCATACACCTGATACGACTGAGGAAAACCAGAAAAACTTCACTCAGGATGGGTGGTCTGAGCAGGGATCGTGCCCATGCTCGGATTATCCAAATGTTGTGTTGTAGGTATTATAGCCTATATATCATATTTGGTAGGTCTATAAGACAAGTACACAAAAAGTTACATAACATTCTTAAGATAATTAAAATATAAAACAGCAGAAATACCAGAATTTTACGTAGTACAAACATAATTATCGAACTTGACTTATTCATTATGAGGTCTATGTTTGTAAATTGCTGTAATAGGCTATAATATCTTCTTATTTTAACTTTTGGAGTAGCTATAATATCTTTTAACTTGGAATAAGTATGTTTACTAGCTACAACCAATAATAAAAATAATAGAACGAAACATTCGGGGAATCAAATTACGTGCGATAAATAAAGTAAAAAAAAAAACTATATAAAAGAAAAAGTTCAAACATACTGGGTTAGCGTGTTTTAAGGCGTCTAAATTTTGATTACTTTGCAGAACAATGGCCACAAACATATTTTCTCCACCTTTCACGGAAGACACATAGTGGGATTATCTTTTACAAACTGGGCATTTTAACCAATCTCCCTCCCCTGTACTGAGCGACTACAATTTACCACAATGTCCGCTTTCCTCATCATCGTCAACATCATCAGTAGGATCACTTAAACTGTCACTACTTTCGTTCAAGTTTTTCACTGACTCTTCGGATTAACTATCTAATTTGTAGTAGTGTGAAGTCCTTTTCTTTGGCTGTTTCGATTGGATTTTGTTGGGTGGGGCTTAGAAAGCTAAACAACTCTTTAATTACTTGCAATGATGAGGTAAAAGCCCGTTGTAATGAAGTAGAGGCAGCTTCTAAATCGTTTTTGTGCGGAGTACTCGTAAGTACTTTTTCCAACCTGGCTTTCGACTACGTGTGCTGCGATGCTGTGGCTGTAGTTGTGGTGGCGAACTCACTACTTCAATCGGTACTGTCGTGCTATTCTTTTCACTTAGCACTGTAGACGACACGGCAGTTGGGACATTTAAACCAATAATTAATCTGTGAAAGTTTTATTCGAATTGGTTCATGCGTTATCGCGAGACACACAGACGCACACAAACATATATCCATATACAGGGTGTCCATAAAGTCTGGGCAAATAGGGAATTCTAGTAATTTGTTTTTATTTTTCCAGATTTAATGATGACTGACTAAAGTAGAACGAGTCGAGTTGGTACTCTTAAGTGGACGAAAAGGATGATCGTATCGCAAAATTGCGCAAGAATTTAACCTTCGACACCCTCATTGTCAACCTATTTGTTTTACTGCCGTCGGGAAATTAATCACCAAGACTAATGAAACAGGCAGTATGTTGGACAAACCCCGTTCCGTGCTAGGACCTTTCTTCTTTGATGAACATATAACTAGTGAGACTTATCTAAACATGATGAGAGACAAACTGATGTCTCAAATTGAGCGTTTGAGTGAGGGACTTCCAGACTGGTTTCAGCAGGATGGGGCCCCTGCACATTTTGCTGCAGTTGTTAGAGATTGGTTGAATGACAATTTCCCTCACTGGATTGGGAGAAGAGGTCATGTGAAGTGGTCCCCTTGTTCGCCAGACCTTTCTCCACTTGTTTTCTTTTTCTGAATATGCTGAAAGAGAAAGTTTATTCGATGAAGATTAGAAATTTAAATCACCTGACAGAACGCATTACCAGTCGGTGTGCTGAAATCGACGGCAATTCAGACTTATTCCATCGAGTTCACTTTAATCTTGCAAAGCGCATAAAATTATGCACTGAACAACACGGAAATAATGTAGAAAATATTATTAATTTACATTAAACTGACTAAATTGTGCTTTTCCCCATGTATCCAGACTTTATGGACACCCTGTAGACAGATAACACTAATGCGAAACATTTCGACTAGGAGATTTCCCTGATGCTCGGTCTAAAATAATGTCAGGTCTAATATAACTTATAATTCAGTTATTCTTCTTCACTTCTAGTTCACATACGTATGAACCTATTTAGGAATATTCCATATTAGGATCCTGCTGGTATTCCATATTAGAAAAATGGCCATTTTGGATAGTTATCTTCCTACACACACTTACGTGATTCTCTGTGTACTGAATCTTTATGCCCTTATGTTACACTATATATGTAATCTAAATATCACAAACTCAACAATAATACATGCCTCTTTGCGTATATTCAGCAGCCTGGAAATGGTCGTCCGAAAAATTCAAGTTCTTCAAAAAACTATTCTGCAACGAAAGGAAATGTTATGTTATTGTTCGGCAGCAAACCACTCATGCGCAGACTGAGGGTGTCACTGTGTACAAGTTTACGTAAAGTCTATTCGGTGGCAGCACATAGCAGACAAAATAGACTAGTATTTCATATTAGGAACGTATTCCATATATGGCGCACCCACCCTATATATATATATAAACAACACTGTAGAAGGTGAGTGACAATTGAAAGTGAAAACAGCTTTCCAAATTTTGCAATACCTTATAGATATGTTGGCTTTAAAAAAGTTAAAAACGCCATTCTTTGAAAAATGTTTACGACGGTCAATATACATCATTCTCTGCTCAATTGTCGCTCAGTGGAAGCGTATATGTAATGCTCGTCGTTACTATTTTAACAAGCAACAATGGAGCATATGAAACCATCGTAAGCATTATTCAAAGTAGGGTATTTTTGGTGTTTTAAACGTTAGCATATCAAATTTTTGGCACTATATTGACCCTCTATGTCTGCACTTTCTAAACAAAACTAATATCTTGTCTCGCCTTCCACACTTTTGTTTATACTATGCAATATCTATTGAATTGTCTTTTTTGGTTTCAATTTTAATAATTATGATTTGATATATCATCTGCAGTACCTCTCAGACCTCGATTCAACTGTCGTCAATTTAATGCTATAGGCACGAGTACTTCTCTTGCAGGGCGGTAAAGTTCTCGTGCCAAAATAATAGGATCACAGTAGATGCTTACAAATACCCGGAGTGTTCGCGACTTTTGAGCAGTACTGTATATGCTCATATGCTTTTTCGTCTAGTTTTCAAGGTTTTGTAGGCACTCTCGTCTCGTCTCGGCTCTAGTATCTAGTATTTAATGATTCTTTCCAATCTCATTTCCATTTTCAAAAGCTTATTCTGGTCTCGTCTCGTCGTCAACACTAATTTTCTTATAATTGTAAACTCAGAAGTCCAGACAATGTGAAAAGAATAATTTTGAACACCACTTATCCAAGCTTTGGAATTTTTGTATAATGTTTTAAAAAAATGACCAAAGCGTACATTATTTATTAAAAAGTATATGTTTTGGTCAGAATTCGTTTTTTTACTTTATACAAATAATTTTAAATTAAAAAAAAATTACCATGTTCAGATCCAGGTTAAACGTTTTAGTCGGGTGGTACGGTAGTTAGAATTTTTTGAGGGGGTGGTGAAATTGCTCGCACAAATGTTGAGAAAAATCAAGAGCACAAATCCTGCAACTTGAATAGGGTGATAGGAAACTGTTATTTACTTTCGTAGCAGCAGCAACGAAATCCTTGATAGTACAAACATATTTGTCGACTTAATGCTGAAGTCGTACTTATTTCTATGTGTAAAATCGGTTTTTTCTACACACAAAATTACAATTTACATTTGTTATTTTTACTGGTATGCCATACCGGCCGATTTTCTAACTTTGGGATGCATAACCGGCTCATACCGGCTCACTTTAAGCACTGCCTCACCGCGTCCAATCACACAAGACGTACTGAGGGAGTTATTATTAGAAAACACTTGTGAAGAATTGGCAGAAAGCCGTAACTAGGAATGCAATGGATGTACCCGATTGCAATGAAATGAGCTGAGCGAGGTTAAACTACGTAATCATTCCTGGCCATTATGCAATAATAATTGCCATTTTTAATTGTTGACAAAAAAATCGCGTGAAAACTTTTTCCTCATGTTAAGTCTATGCAAGCGTTTTTCGGTAATTATTCCTCGATGGTGCATCGGATTTTTGATTTCGACCTATGTTGTCACTCAGCACGACATACTCTATCAGCGTGCTAAGTTTGGTTGAGATCGGCCAAACGGTCTAGGAGGAAGCGTTTTTCGGTGATTATTCCTCGATGGTACATCGGATTTTTGATTTCGACCTATGTTGTCACTCAGCACGACATACTCTATCAGCGTGCTAAGTTTGGTTGAGATCGGCCAAACGGTCTAGGAGGAGTTCGCGGACAACCAAACGGCTAACCCGAGTATAAGAGCTTCGCTTCGCTCAGCTCAATTATATCAAAAAGTTTCATACTGTAATTGAGGCAGAAGTACGTTGGACTTCATACTGAACTCTCCGGGACAATTAATCAGCCATTTTAAGGGCTAAAATTTAAATTTCAAAATGTTAAATTAGAACAGAAATAATCATGAATCCGTTATTCTAAATAATGTTAGGTAAAAAAGATTTTTTTTTTTAAAATTCTGAGAGTGGATTCGAACTACTGAACTTTAGCTTGAAATACTTGTATCTTTCCGCTACTCCACATCCCATTCCCAACATAAATCACTTGGAAGGGAAGATTAAAAAGCAGAAACTTAAGTAGAATAATTCCTGTGATTTTTAACATTGTAGATAAACAATAGTACTGTAATAGGATCAGAGTCGGTCTGGTTAAGTTGAGGGCCCTTGGCGCGGATCCTTAAAGGTCCCCATATATATAAAATTATGTATGTATATAAACTTAACACGTCAGTTGCAATACATGATACGTGACAAGACAAAATCATATTTTCTGTATTCAATAAATATGTAGTGCAAAACAATCGCAAAAAAAGTTACAATAATACTCAGACAATCAAACGTAATCGTGAAGTTAATTCAGTTACTTTGACAGTTTTTTACGCAGTTCTTCACTTGATGAGGCAATCAAATCAATTACTTTTTCTTTGTCTACATTCTGAAATATATTTCTCTATAAACATCACGTTCATTTTCCAGGGGCAATCTGGAGAGGGGAGTTGGGTAGTATACTGTATATGAACGATGTACGCATGTGACAACAGATGAAAGTGCATAAGCTCAAGGGGAAGTTACGGACTAGAGGGGGCCGTTGCTGAGTACGACGTTTTACTGGCTCACGAGGCCGTACTGATATGAGCAAGGGAAGCCCGCTTTCGGAAAGACAAACTTAGGCTTCCGCAATCTTTTTGATAGGAAGATTCAAGAAAGCACCTGCGATCGCGAAAATTCGACCAAGGCCTACAAGTCCTGCGCCTCGTGATCCCTGCGGGGCCCCTCGGGCCTCAGATCATCCTTGGCGATCACCAAGTAGCCAATGTGGCCAGTCCGACACTGAATAGGATTATTCTTTTTTCATCTTAGAAAAGGAAACTCAATAAGGGGCAGAGTTAATGAAGAAAAATTTACAGAATTGTCGAATATTCAATGCAGTTCTGATTAATGAACTAAGACATGTTTAAAATATACTGGGAGTGACAGAGTCTTTACTCTATGGAAATATCGAAAGAGATACGTTAATGGTGTTGCAAACTGTTAGAAGTGAAAAATTTAAGAAAGTCTCTAAAACTCTGAAATCACAGATGCAAATTGATCGATTGTTAAGTAAAACTCCAAAATCTGACTAAAGCAAAAAATGTATTAATAATCTGTGTAACATTTTCAGGGATATCATTGTCACATCAAAACGACGATAGAAATAAATCATGTATATAGTTGAATTCACAGTTCTGGAATATCAGCAATTACTTTGCTACATGTAAATTTTAGGATTTTTTAAAAATAAGGCGTTAGATTTATTTATTTATTTGTTCATTAGCTTCTTTCCTCACACGTGAAACAGATTGTAATCGGCCAAGTATGTTTTGGAGAAATGGGGAGTATCTTTTGACTTCGATTGCTGAATAATCCATTTAGAATCAAGTCAAATCAAAACTGCCCCACGGGTATAGATAGGAAAAGTGAGGCAATCGCTCCAAGCTCCATTTGGGTTCAAAATATTTTGCGATAAACCATTGTTTTGTAAGATTTTTTTTTTTCGATGGAATACTATTAATTTCGAAAATTGTACTCATTATGTAATATCCTATCAAGGATTTGAAAAAAATAAATCAAAGTTCGCATAAAGAAAATATCTCATGTTTAATATCGAAGACTTATCTTCATTATTGACCCCCCAATTTATTTTAGTCCCAGTCAACGCGAATCGGCGGAATGGCGGAGTGAAAACATTCATTTAGATGGTTCAGAAAATGCCTGCTGCTATTTTCTGCGGGAAGTTTATTGAGATCTTCGTTGAGAAATTTTATACCTCTTCACCACGCGGTGTTGGTCTTCAAGATTTAAAAAAAAAAAAAAAAAAAATGTTGACCATTACCCCTACAGATCGTTATCAATTTAATGGAAACACGCCAGATGTTTGGTTGCCAACGCATAGTCGGTAATCGAAGCAACAGATAGTCAGCGACCAGTTGGTCGCGGTGTGCTAGACCACACTGTGTACTACGAGAGAAGCAGTAAAACGGCAGTGTACAGTGATCTAAGCATACGTGATAGTGTAAAATAGGCAACCTCTGTGATTTCGAAAGTTATTGTTGCCGGTCGGTTATGTAGTCCGAGCGTGACAAAGATGACAAATATGTTGGGTGTGTGACGTTAGATGGATGACGGGCTACAAACTCACAAGACTTTATCAGTTAAGAGGAACGGAGTTCAAAGAAAACTTTCAGTGACAGGTCTCTCAGAGCATTAAAGCAGATCGTCGCTCTAAACCATCGTGCGACTTCAGTATAAGAGAGAGAAGAATTCAAGCAGCACCTCCCAAAATCTTTCTTCCCAATCGCAGTCCGCCGCGAGTTACATGGACATAGAAATACGGAGTCGGGTTGTACGGGCGAAACGGTTGATAAAGGACCAAAGCGGCTTACCAAAATGTCAATGGTGCCGCGAACATGCAACATGGACTGCTGATAACTGAAAACGTGTGATATGGAGTAATGAGTCACCATTCACTTTATTTCAAAGCACGGGCAGTGTTTATGTGTGACGGATGTCCAAAGAAATGTATAACACGTAGTCTCTCTCCCCAACGGTGGAACATAGAGACGACTCTGTGATACTGTGGGGTCACAATATCAAGGTTTTCAGAAGATTCTGTGCTGACAGTTATTGGCATGGGCGCCGATCCTGGGGAGGGGCAAGGGGGCCCGGCCACCCAAAGCTCATGTGGGCCCCCTTATTGTATTTAAGAATATACAATATTTGGCATAATTTGAATGCAATTTGTCTTAAAATCCTCATATATGCCTTCTGCATCTGAATGCCCCCCCCCCCAAATTTACAGAGAAATCGGCACCCTTGCTTATCGGTGGCGTCACTGCCCGTGATTATGTCGCCATTCTAGGAAACCATGTGTATCCTATGGTCTAGATATTATTGTTGCAATAACGCCATATTTTAAGATGGTAATGGGTCTATTTACACAGCTCAAGCTGTTGATGCATGGTTAGAGAAACATCAGGATGAAGTTGGACACCTGCCCAATCACCGGATCTGAACATAATTGAATATTTGTGGTCCGTTTAGGATACACGAATCCGGTGCAAATTTCCGCCTACATCCTCTCTCAAGGAGCGTTGTGATGCACTGCAAGCGAGGTGATGTGATAGGTCTGTTCTGAGAGCAAAGGTGGTCTAACGGCTATTAATTCGTTACGTTGTACTTTTTCAAGGTATTTTTGACACAGATTTGTATGTATTATGCATGGCCATCTCCATAGGTTGAAATAGTGGGAAGATATTTTTGCGCATATTCTGTAATTCACAGCTCTTAGAATGTATTACATTTTCCTTCCATATTTGATTGAAGTTGCGCGATTAGTAAGTGGAGATGATAGAAAGCATTCTATGTATGAAAATATTCTCAGAACGTATTAAAAATAACAAAATTACAAACAAAGAACAAATTTCTGTCTGTATCTCTATATAAATAAAAATGAATGACACTTTGTATGTTGCCGCATCTCGCAAAAACAGCCTGGCCGATTCAAACAAAATGTTCAACACAGATGAAAATTGGACCTGCGCAGAGTTTTACCAGTTTACTTAAATGGTTGCACTTCGGGTACCGGAGATAATTGACCATTCAACTCGGCCTGAGAGGGTCGAATGGGCTTGGATTGAGAACCAAAATCGTCACACTTGAAAGAGTGTTAGAAAATCTGTTTTTTCAGGCACGTAGCCAGAAATTTATTTCGGGAGGGGTTCAAAGCTTTTGGGATGTCAAAATTCAATTTGTAGACAAATTATATTAAAATTTGCCGCTAAAATTAGATTTATAGAAAAATAGGGATTTCTGGGGCACAGGGTCGTGCCGTGGGGGGAGGCAGCGGGGCGACGGCCCCGGGCGCCGAAGTAAGGGGGCGAAAAATTCGGGAAAAAGGAAAAAAGATAAGAAAAAATGCTTGGAATATATGTATGGTTGCGCCGTCGTATACTCTCGCCCCGGGCACTGATTTTCCACGGCCCTGCTGGGGCATCCGGACCCCAGGACCCACCTCTAGACTACGACCCTGGCGTTTTACCTCATCAACCATTTATTTACTATTTACTCAGCAATCCAATTTTTTAAGCTACGAGGAAGATAAGCAGTGGTGGCTTTAGGATTTTAATTTTGGGTAGGCCCACTCCCTCGCTTATGGATACATATACAAATTTGATTGATTAATGACAGTAGGAGATTTCTTTTACAGTGGTTGTTGATGCTGTTTGTTAAATAATTATCTATCATAAATATAAATAGTGGAAAATATATTTACTTTTTAAAATATTTTTCAAGATTTTTGGGCAGGCCCGTGCCTACCCGGCCTACCCGCTAAAGCCGCCATTGAAGACAAGCGCCCTGAATTTATAAATTCGGAAGAACATTGACACTACATCCAAACGTGTTTCCGAAGACGCTCTAAACTGCACAAGCCTGTCCACTAACAAAGAAACCAAAACAGCTCCTTTCATGACTACCAATTGATTGTTATAAGGAGTTATGCATTAAAGCTTATATTTATTTATTTATTTTTTTTAAATTTTAACCCAGCGAGTCGGGTAACCAGTGCTAGTGTAGAGATAATCATTTCCAACCGTAAACGATTCTGAGATCTAAGCAGGGTGCGAATTACCGGGGGGGATGAGGGGGATTTTCCCCCTCAATCACATTTTGTTCCCCCCCAAAGAAGTCAGCTGAAGTATCCCCACCGGGGATGCTCGCTTTCCCCCTCAAACTATGCTTAGTATAACTCCAAATTTCACTGATTTTTGTTATTTCTTGTAAATTTAATCTTCTAGCTGTATTTCGAAATGATCGATGTAAACTGTTCAGTTTTGGTCATTTCTACTTACCACCTAATTACCCACTATTTTCAACGTTGTTCAGTAGAACTATATTATTATGACTACGGTTGTTCCTTGCAACTGTACCATCGTACCCTTCAGTTCGTCATCGTTTGTGAATTTGAATGTACTAATTGCGTATAACAAAGCCACATATAGATTTATAAATGTTCTTAGCGGTTGGCCAAGAAGAAGTAAACAAATAGCTTCTTCTACCATAGTTGGCGAAGTTCGGATATGTCATATTCATCCGCTATATCTGTATCGATTATCATCTTATTTTAATTTTTGTTATAACATGTTATTTCATTTTCCAGTGTACTCTTTGTTAGCAGATGGTCTTCATTCCCTAGTAGGTTGTGTGTATGCAACTCAAAAGTTGCATTTAATTTGTGATAATTAGCATAGTAATCACTGCTTTTACAGTTTACGGAAATGAACTTTTGAAACTGTACTCAAAATCTGAGATATAGGTATTCTCTCGTAAGTATATGTTAACGTACACGCTGGGGGATACGCTCCTAGTGAGCAGACATGTTAATGAAGGTGATTTTTAGGTGAATAAGCGAATAATTCAAGATTTGTTTCAGCATTTGTTAATACGACTGGTTCTCCGTGTCATTGTCCGTGTCGCTATAAGCATTTCAACTGGAGCGGGTTTTTTAAAAGTTAACCCTTCATTTTTCCATCTTTTCGTTGTACAGTTTGCTGTCCACGCAATTAATGTTGTCTGAAAAACTTCAGTGTAATGTTTTACTTTATTTGAATAACGTAGCCCATAGTGAATCAACTCACCTTCAACCTAACAGTAAAGTAATTTTTAAGTGTTGACTTTCCGTGCCCATCACGGAATCGATATTTGGAGAAAAAAAAGTCGTGATGAGCACAGCTTTAGCGGGAAGTAGAAGCACAAGCTCGAAATTTGAATTGAGAGATTTTGAATATTTGGCCTTCGATTTGACCTTGATGTGAGAAATCGGGACCAGCAACAATCCATTTATTTGATAGGCTAATATCTAGATTTTCCTAAAAAAAAAAAAAAAAAAAAAAGTCCCGTTTAACTGATAATTTTAGTGGTTTTCACAAGACTGAAGTAGGTTTCTTTTCGCAACCTGTATGTATTAATGCAAAGTGGAAGCTTTCAATATGAGTGGAAAAATTAACATATGCTTGTGATCATGGCTATCGCTCGAGCCGAATTATTAACTAAATAAATCTTAGTGAGCTACGGGGACAAGAGTGAGTACAACATTAAAACACGTTCAGAAAGGTTTAGTGGGGTGTGTGTATGTCACACAATATATATGTGCATAGTTATTGTTGGTAGATTTATTAAATTAATAAATCTCTTATTTATTACAGATGCCACACACACACACACACACACACACACACACACACACATATATATATATATATATATATATATATATATATATATATATATATATATATATATATATATATATATATATGGGGGTAAGGCATTTATTGTCTCATTTTGAAATTTGAACCTTCAGACTATGTCCTTTGGCCTAACTTTATCCCCCCCAATATAGGTTACCTAATTCGCACACTGGATCTAAGACTTGAGCGAATCAATGTTACTCATGAGATTCGTGAAATTTCTCGTCTCGAAAATGAGACGATAATCTTATGTTTCTTGTTTCGTCTTGAATTTAAAAAAGTACTTCTCATCTCATGGGCAAGGCAACACTACCTGGCCTATACATAGGATATAAAACTAATTTTCTACAGAATGTATTACGTCACTCGTAAAAATAAAGATCAATCTTAATTGAATAGTCCTCGTATAACGAGCCAATGACGTTTATGGTATAGGCCCTATACATACATTTAAGTTACAGTTCTTGGCTCAATATCCACTGCATCATTACAAATACGAAATATGTAAGTTAATTCAATGACTTTGAAGAGAGAGAGAGAGAGATTGAGGATTGGAGATTTCTTATTAGTGAAAGCCACTTATTTTGACTGGAGAAACATGCTCCTTGCACCCTTTACAAGTCATGGGGAGGGAACTGTAGCACCGAGTTTCCTCGTGGCAATATAGCCACCGTACATGCCTTCGATAGGAGACTTAGATTCCATTCCCGATGGACGCTCATGTAGTTTAGATCCCACGTTAAGCTATAGGTCTACGTCTTACATAGCCTCAGTGCTGAGAGGTACACTAAACTCAAAATCAAATATGCAACTCTAACTGCAATATAGTTTCTCCTGAAACATAATTTGCCTTATGCAGAGTCATTTTGACATATGATTAGCGTCATACTAAAGGCCTGAATACTGCAGGAATCATATGTTAGTCGAACTCTTTAGTATGGCACTAATCACGCGTCAAAACGATTCTGCATAAGGTCTTACGAATCTCTTTCTTATCGTCTTTATGACTGTCTGCTTTTCTCTTTCTCTCCATCTTTCACAAATACTTCGTAAGCTTTTCGTTCCGCCCTGCGGCGTACACAGAAATTTGTCTAGGGGTTCAAGCTACCAAGTCAATATGATTTCAACGGTTTGTAAACATATTTTAATATGGTAAAGGTTTATTTTGCCTATCTTGCTCAAGGAGGTTAAAACTCCAAACTCCCTTGCATACGTCACTGGTTCCGTCCAGTTGTTCCCAATTCTTCCCACTATTCGTGCACCTTTCATTTTTCATTATCGTATTGTGTCCACATTTCTGTCCCACAGGAATCGAAATGAATCTACTCAGTTTTATGTATTGTATATGAAATAATAGCATAACACAATTATATATCACATTATTATTATTATTATTATTATTATTATTATTATTATTATTATTATTATTATTATTATTATTATTATTATTATTATTATTATTATTATTGTCTGGTTTGGTTTGTGAAAAGCTAGTCCCTTATTTCAGACTTTTACTTATCTTACAGAGTGATGAAGTTTTAAGATACTGTATATAGCTTCGTGGAAACATTGTGAACAAGTTAAAATACAAAAAAAGTTAAAATTAATTTTAGGTGGTGTCAATACTGACCTCGGTATCAAGCTTTTTAAATTGATATAGCTGATATCATAATAAGTGTTTATTGTTCTAAACTCATAATAGATATATTTTTGCTTTACTCTGTTATCTGTACATCTTTTATTACTGTAGATTCCGAAATATTCGTAAAATAAAAGTGAAAAAGAGTGGCTAAAGAACGCTTGTCGCTTGTCATTTTGCACTAAAACTTTCCGTAGATGGCCCTGCAATAAGGGATGCGCACGCATCAATAAAACAAGAAAGCAGAGTCGGTTTGGTTTTGGAAGTGCAGGAGTTGGTTGTTTATCGAAAATTATTTTTATTAACATGAGCAAAAGTACAGTATTTTTGTGTGTCAAATGAAATCAAACATAAGTTTACGTTTTCTACTCATTTGCTCTGCAGAAAACGAAGGCTTTAGTGAGAAATGGACAATTTATCTGGTGGGATTAGAAAGCCAGTTGTGGCTGTGAATTGTAGGGGAAATTTCTTGGGCACAGCTGGAGGACCTATTACAAGTGCGGGAACATGTTACCATGGTGATGACAGTCAACTTCTGCAAGGGTCTCGAAGTATTAACAATGTTATACTGCCAGGAAATATCTCCTTTCCAGAAAATAGGGGGAAAACACCCGATGCTACATGTAAGAATTAGCCATTTGATTCTTAGTATAGAATCACCATAATCATTAGTCTGAGTGCCTTACGCATTGTCTTTATGTAATAGCATGATTGTTCATGTAAAAAGGTATTTATGCGTGGGTTAAGTTACGTAGTCAAACAGATTTTTATAACATAGGCTTTGTTTCTGCGGCCATGAACCTCCTGGTACTTTGAACTATAGTTGCACTGTTATACGCTTTGTCTATAATGACTTGATGTCTGAAGCACTGATACAGCTGTGCTTTGTATGTTGAGGCAATATTGCATAATTATCTACTTACAATATTTTATAATAAATAATCTGCCTTTTATTACTGCCTTTTGCATCTGGCAGTATAATGTCTTTTTCCATGTTTTTAGTCTTATGAGATTCTGACACCGATCAATTCACCGTTGTTGGTATATACTTTATACATCACTTGATTTTGTATCAGAGCACCGAAGAGTTATTTACTTTTCGTATTTTTTTCTTTCATTTTTACACTGATGGAATATTGAGCAACGAGTACGGTAGTTGTAACTACCTAAGATACTAGCATGTATGGTATCTGCCAACTCATATTCAACGTTTGATGTTAAATATACGAGCCTACTTTGCTGAAAGCTCTTGTCATTCAATAATGATTTACATACGAAATTTCACTGATTATCTCAATGTTACATTTGAAAATTCTGTTGGCAGTAAGCTGCTTCGTGAATATAGGACAGATGACAGCTGTCATTGAAATAACAAATCATGTAAGTTGCCACAATGTGAAAACCAAAGTTTTTCGTGAAGTAAGTCGTATTTTTTACTTTATCATGAGACATTACACTATTTTTCTTTAACGTTCCACGATTATTCACCCTGGCTGAGGGAGATGGTGATAATGATAAATAAAATGGCGGAATGAAGAAAACCCATGCTCTGGTGTCTGTCCACCGCGAAGACAACTTGGTGCGGTCTAGGACCGAACCAGGGACCCCACGCCCAATTGGTGAGCTTCTCGCCACTGACTCAATGTGGGTCCCTTGAGCTGTGTTGATTGACATTCAGTTTTAATTTATAGTGTTGCCGTGTGAGAGGCAGCTGCTAGAGAATTACCGGAATTCCATCAATACATGAAAGTCAGAGTTCGTTTAAACCATTCTCAATAATCTATTCAGCATATTCAACTAGCTTGATTTATACGGTACTGTACTAGTCCTTACCTCAGTTCGTGTGTATTATGATACTTCACCGAAATTGCTGTAGTGTTTATGTAATTTTTTTTATAAATATGGATTCGAGTTAAACATTTCTAGATCATCTCGTAATGTGATCTTTATTTGTGATAGTGGAATAAAGGGATAAGTGGTGGCTCAGTGGTAGAACACTCAACTTCATGTGCATGGGGTCCTTGGTTCGATCCCAGCTCGCGCCAAATAAGCTTTGTTGTGGACAAACACCGTGTGCGTGGGTTTGCTTGGGGCTCTCCCGTTTCTTCTCACTTTCTTCATTATTATTTCATTCATTTCTCATCATCACAGTCTATTTTAGCCTAGCTGGCATAACCATGGGACGTAAAACTTAAGAGATTTCATTTCATAGAGGGATAAATTTCTTAACATAGTTGGGAGGATTGGGGATTAGATAATAGAGGCTGACTGACAGCATACACGCTCAGTTGTTCGTAGCTCGCTCTAGTAACTTGTTGCAGTAAAAAGAAAATATACCGTGATGTTGTTTTACAGGGTCTAAAATTGCTAAGGTGCTACTTTCTACAATACACACATAATTAGTTTGCTATTTGTGATGAAAAGGCATGTTAATGGACGAGTTCTCAAGTTTTTTATGATATATTCTTCCATTATCTCTGTATAAAATCTTTCATGTGAGTAAATTTTGCAGTTTTTTGTTGTCCTAATGTGGAAATAGTTTCCATTTAATTAAATACCGTACTACCTTACATTTTTGCACACATTTATCAGGAGAATATTAAAACCCCAACCATCTGGAGCTTGATGTATATACTCTTCATTTATTTCACAGTTCCAATGCAATCTTTCTGCCCTCTACAATTACATTATTCAGTAAATTTGCTCTTGTAGACTGCTAAAGTATTAACATACAGAAAATTGAGATGATATTGAATAGGTAAATGGTAGCATCGTGAAAAACTAAACTTGACACATGATTGTAAATTTTCTTGGACTAATCTTGGTAATGTTTGTGATAATGTAGAAGTAGGGTAATTCGTATGTATGTTTTGGTTGAGTGTTCTGCACAGAGGTAGGTTATAGTCCACCTATTTCGTTGTTAGTAGGACCATCAAGACAATAGAGTAGGCTAGTTCTTTTTCTGAATAGTTCAGATTAGTATGTGGGATGCTGGAAATTAAGAATTAGCAGCGGAATAAACTGAGGATTAGGAGTAGGGATACAACGTAATAGACTGAGGATTAGGAGTAGGGATACAACATAATAGACTGAGAATTAGGAGTAGGGATATAACATAATAGACTGAGAATTAGGAGTAGGGATACAACATAATAGACTGAGAATTAAGAGTAGAGATGAAACGTAATGGACTGAGAGTTAGGAGATAGGATACAACATACTTAAGAACTGATTAACTAGGGCTACATCACACATATTCATTTGCATATAAAACAGTCTGAGACTTCCGTGGTGCTAAAAGGTCAGATTCTTGATAGAGATGCTGTCCTGCCATTTTTCTGCTTTGATCAAGAATAAAATATGGGAATATTATACGGTCTGTAGTCGGTTCCAAACCATTTCTTGCAAGTTGTAAATTACTGTAAAGCGAAAACATTACAAACTAATAAGAAAAACGATTTGTAAGTGCAGGTACTGTTACTTTTAATTCGTCATATTTTTATGATGCCTACAGCTGAAACAATATTAATTTTAATGAATTATATATAAGTATTTCGGGACAATTACTTTTTTAAATTTTTTTGAACGGTCCTGAGCACTATGGCGTAGGCTGTATATGTCTTTTATATACGATTCTGAATTTGTTATATTTTCAGCTAGAATGGGCCAGTAAATCAGTAGAACAGAGGTTGAATGACCTTTACTTTACCTTGTTCAAAATGATACATGGAATACTGAAGTGAAGGACTCTTATTAAGGATCAGCAATACTTCGCAGGGGATGGGAACAAAAAAGAGTTCGTTTACAACTTGCAAAGTATTTTTTTATTATTATTATTCACAATAATTCGTACAAAATGTTGCATTATACGTATGAGGGGAAAATCTTTTGCACCTTCTGATTTAATGCCACATTACAAACCATGAATGAAAAGCAAGATATACAAAATATTCTTCGCACCTTTGTCTTTTTTTCCACATAATCACAACATCTGCTGATTATCCTCTCGTCATATTTACCACGTAGTTATCCCTTCTGGTACGGTATTGATTCACTTGTCCCACCGCGCCAGAAGTTTCTCGATGCCCACTGCGTAGAAGGCGGCCGTCTGATCACGGGATCAAGACGAACAACGTTCTGCACTTCGTTATTGTTTATGAACTTCTGTCCTTCCCGGAACTTCTTCAATGGACAAAAAATAATCACTGAAGGTAAAGTCTGGACTGTAAGATGGATACAGCATAATCTTCCATCCCCTAAGAGTAAAGTTTGGCAATTGTTTTCGTCCCCATTTGTGGTTTTGCGTCGTCATAGAGGAAAACCACATCGTTAAAGTCATGCATTTCCTGACGTCCATTGCAAACTTCTTGCACCGCTACTGAATACTTACCCTTGCATACTGCGTTAATTTCTCTGTGGCTTTCTGTGCTCTTGTCCTTTGCACCATAAAAAATGATTAACACTTCGCTGCTGATATGGCGTGGATGTCCTGAGTACTCCGGCCATTATTGGCAACTGTTAACAGTGCCGTGCGCTGGAAGAAGTCAGAAGCTATACTGAGACCGTTCCAAGAAAAGCCTACCGAATCGATATCTCTATTTTGTATTAAAATTTATTACAAATAGAGCAAGGACTTATCGATTTTCCTTCATTGATTGGTATATTTGATTTTAGTGTCTTTCAGCACCGAGGCTGTATGAGACAAGGACCTACTGATTAACGTGGAATCCGAACCACATGAACTCCCACCGGGAATCAAACCCTGGCCTCCCACGCTAAAGGCGCGTACGCTAACCGTTTACCCAGAGGGAGCTCCGATTTTCCTTAGTATGTGTATATGAAGGTAAAGTTCTGTCGCTTGTTCACCCACCACCTTCGAACATCGATATGTCACCTAATACGTACCTAAAGATCAAAAATAGTACCAATCAGCATCGACGATCTTCTGCCAACGTTCTGAAAGGGCGTAGTTTCCATCGCGGTATAACTTTGTGGGCCGTGAAGCGAAGAAGGTATCAAGTACATTTTGCACCTCTACTAGGGATTTGAACTGGCGTCCTACAAGGTGATTGTCCAAGAAATGGAACAGGTGATAATCGGACGTCCTTGGAGTATGGCGGATGCAATAGTGTTTCCCATCTAAGGCATAGAAAGGTGTCTCGGGACATCTTAGCTACGTGGGGATTAGCGTTGTCCTGTAACAGGAGTGCTGGACAGTTTTAAGTTTTTTCTTGAACATTGTTCAACTACTGACAGTACACAGTTGCATTGATGCTCTGACCAGCTTATAGCAGTTCCCGATGCACGATACCGTGAGCAGTCCACCAAATACATAGGAGGACCTTGTTCTGGTGCAGTGCTGGTTTCGGCTGTTTTGGAATCAGTTCATGGGATGCTAACCAATGATGACGGCGCCGTGGAGCTTCTCATCACATGTCAGCAACCTGTCCAGGAATGGTTTCTTCCTCAGACGAGACAGCAACGAAACACAGGTGTCTGCTCGCGTTGCCTTCTGGCCCTAAATCAAATCATGTGGGATCTATCGACCCAACTTGTAGTGCTTCCCAAGTTGATGGAGGTGCTGCCGAATGGTATCTCCACTCATATTGACTTGTAGTCCCAGTTCCTCGCATGTCTGGCCACTGTTCGCCTCAATTGCTGCCTGAAGATCTCAGGGTTTGAAAAAACCTGGGTGTTTTTTTTTAAAAAAAGCCTGTGCCCATATGGGTTTTTTCGGGTTTGTTATTTTTTCGAAATATTTCAATGTCTTTGGGGTAAAAGTGTTAAAATGTGATTTATATTTTAAGATTGTCATTGTCGCAGCTTGCAACAATTTTCTGTTCACTACTGTTTTGAAAAAATGGCCGCCATTTTGAAATTTTATATTGAATCGCCGAGAAAATCTATACAGCAAATTTAGAATGTCTCTTGCTTCTACCCTCAAAGTTTCAACTTAAAAAGTCCGAAAATTGCACCCTGTAGCGTGGATACACGCTAGTTGAAAAATGGCCGCCATTTTGAAATTTTACGTTGGATCACCGCCAAAATACATATAGAGCTAATTTAGTGTCTTGTGCTTCTACTCTGAAAATGTGTTTTTAAAAGACCGAAAATCGCGCTTTGTAGCGTGGATACCCGCTATATTGAAAAAAAAGCCGCCATTTTGAAATTTTAAGTTGGTATGCCGCCAGAATCTATGCAGGAAATTTAATGTATCTCGTGCTTGTACCCTGTAATATGTGTGTCGTACACGCAGACAAACGAACAAATGTAGATCAAATCATTCCATTAGCTTCAGTAACGTTCGCCAAATACAGTATGAATACCAAATATATTAATTTAAAACAAAGATATTATTCATGTATTATAAAATAAATGTTTCAAAATATCTTATATGGCAAATATTCCATCGTAAAATAAGTGGTTTTATTGTTGAAGTCCACTTCCGATACTTTGCGCGTTCAATGACAGGAATTCCCCTAGCACTAATAAGACGGTTCTTTCTCGAAAATGAATTTGAAACAATTAACAAAGAAATAATTCCTATTTTATAAGGTAAATGTCTTAAATGAAATTAAATATTTTCCAGCTTAAAATAAATAGTTTTATTGTTGAAGTATTCACTTCCAATGCTTTGTGCGTTTCCCGAGCACTTTTTCATGATGGGTTTTCCCCGAAAATGCAACTTTCTTTACTGTACATCGACACTTCAACTAGTACGGAAGTTTAAATTCAGCACCTGAAATACTAGGGTTACATAGTCTTCGGAACTCCGAGCGTAAAGCTTCTTAAATTTGATAAGAATTTTTACGCTGTTGCTGGTGTTGATTCTCCAGAATGCTTATTTGAAGAGTAGCAGCTAATGACTGAACTAAACTGTTGTTGTTGGAAAACCAAATTTTACTGAAGATTACATGTGTTACCATCTATCTAATGTATGAAATAATACTATTAGCTTTACTAATGTATATATACATTTACTGGTCTTACGGCACCTATGACCTTATATTCGTCAAGTGTATGAGGGATAACGTTCCACTGCGTCGCCGAGCACACTATTCACGGAAAGTATTTCCTAAAATATAAAATTGCGTATTTTACTCCAAATAGGATATAAACATAATCTACACATTAATTTGTTCTTATAATTATCTCAAGCTAAGGTAAGCTTTTTTATTCATTCGGTGCATTCAGAACTTTATATAGATCTAACATTGAATGTTGTATACTCTAATATAAAATCATCTAATTCGCCCAAGGGAAGTCCAGAATCTGATAAAAGTCACTTTCAATGTGATCACCTTAGTTGTACCAATAATATACTACCAAAAACCCAGGTGGGCTTTAAAGTGGGTTTTTTCAGGTAGGTCCAACCCGAAAAAAAAGCGGTGAGTTTTCTCGGGCTGGGCCCATTTGGGCAAACCCTGGAAGATCTTCATTTTGTACATGTATTGGTCTTCGGTATGTGTTGCGTCTTCGAGTGTTTCGTCACCATCCTTAAACTTGTTAACTACCGCTGCACTGTCCGTGTAGCCGCGACACCCTCACCAAAGGCCTAGCATATCTTCCGCCCCACTGCAGCGGTGTTTGACCCCAGTTTGCACTTTTACAGCATACACGCCCTTATGACGCTCTGTGGAGGTCTCATGTTCACTGTCCTTACACAAGTTCACGGTGTAACTGAACTGCCACAACCAGGTAGTATGTTGGATATATACACACCAACAACTGAGTTTCGCATTATCTCTATTCGAATTCAACTGACGGTGTGAGGGCCAGTGGAACACAGACCTCCACAAAAAGCGACAGAACTTTCTTGGTTATATATATATATATATATATATATATATATATATATATATATATATATATATATATATATATATTAGTATGCAGGTGTGACATAACCAATATCTATATCTATCTATATCTATCTATATATATATATATATATATATATATATATATATATATATATATATATATACATATAGGGTGTTAATGAAGTATACCGACAAATTGTAAGAGGTGATTCCTGAAATCAAAACAAGGGAAAAACTTCATATGGATCTGTGGGGAAAAGTGCATAGTTTTCAGAGCCAGGGCTGTTCAAAGTCATCAAGAAGCTAAATTTCAGCACACGTTATTTCGAATTCGAGAAACCGTGAAGTAGCGGTCCATATCAGCTTAAAGTAAGACATATACACGCAATCCAAAATTGCATATTTTATCAGTGTGCACTAGTTGTGCAAGGGATTCTCTACAGGATATAATTACCAGACATGTTCTCAGCAAAATTCGAAGATATGCTCTGATTTCAATATGGACCCAAAGCAGGTAAAAGACAAGCCTTGACAAAAGTGAACGTGGAATGCTTCAGTGGCAAGCCGGAAGTGTTAAGGACCACCAGCTCCACGGTTCCTCGTGTTCGGAATAACACGTGCAGCGATGTAATTTCTTACGGTATGTTTCACTTTTCTTTTCACGTATCAGCGTAAAACAAAACATCACAACATGGGTTATTCCGAAAATGAAAGACCGTGCAGCTGGCCCCTATCACTTTCTACTTTCCGCGGAAGCATTCCGTACCCACTGTTGTCAACACTTGCCTTTTGCCTACTTTGAACCCACCTTGAAATCAGAGCATATCTGGGAATTCTGTTGAAAGCAGATCTGGAAATTATATCCTGTAGGGAATACCTTGAACATTCATTGCACAAATATGCATTTCGGATTGCGTGTGTATGACTTCCTTGACGCTAATATGAACCACTACTCTACGGTTTCTCAAATTCGTAATAACGCGTACTGAAATTTAGCTTCTCAGCTATTTTCGCCCTATTTTTTTTTTTTTTTTTTTCAGTTTTTCCTCTTCACTATTCAAGATCATATATTCCATGTAGCAAGTCTGCTTTTGTCTGGCTCATTCATCCTTCTCCCAGGCTCATTTTTCCACTATAATTGTAGTGTAAATAATTTGTAGTTCACTGTGTGGCAATGTCATATTTTCGAGTTTGTTGTTGAAGATTAGTGTCCCTTTTGAGCACCGTGGCTATGCGACACGTGGATCTACAACTATAGGTGGGATCCGAACCACGTACCGTAATGCGTTGAAAACTCTCCCACCGGGAGTCGAATCCAGGATCACATGTATTCCAGTCACTAGACCAACAGGGAAAGCTTCTGTTTTCAGTTGTTATATCCAGTATTAATTTCACATCATGAAGTCAAATGGCGCTAGGTCTGGTTAGTACTTGGATGGGTATCCCTCCTCATTGGTTTAGTGGCTAGCTAGTGTATCTTTAGTGCACGTGGTCTCAAGGTTTGATTCTTGGTAGGAGAGCATAAAAAAATTAATTCTACATTCATTAATCATCGGTTGTTCATTGATCAAGATTAACCATCATTCATTAATTTTGAGCTTAAAGGACATAAACGGAAGGGGGGGGGGGAAGGCATGAAACTAAAACAAAAGATTGTTTGCTTTCGTAAGAGTGACTGGTGGTGAGAGCCAGATAGTGTTAGCAGTGGAGCGTTAGGAAGCTCTTGAGTGAAAGAGATTAGGTCAGAAACCCGACGACGGAGAGCAGATGTGCTGGCTACACGTAACTTTTAAACATAACTGCTAAAGCCGGTTGGCCGTCTGCTCTTCTGCTGAGCAAGTTTTGTATATAGCACACCTTTGTAAATAAGTTTCCACCAATTTCGGTGTTTGCAAGTGACGTCAGACGTATGACATTGTTGTTAAACGTACTCCTTTTTACGTGAAATGATTTTGTGTGTGTGGAAAGTTTTCAAGAAAACAAAAAATAATGAACCTAATCAAATTTGTGTAAGAGCAGTCGGTGTTAAATATTTACAACTATTTAACATGAGATCAAACATTAAACCATCTGTTTTGACAAAATATATTTGATTTAAATTAACAGTTCAGAGAAAAATCATTCGAATTAAATCATGATTTAAATCTGATCTAAATGAGCCAACCCTGTTTAAAAATCTTTATCGTTGAATTATAGCGACTCTCATGTCATATTCTTTATAGAGATTTTTTTTGAGATGACAACCTAAAAGAGAAAGTTAATCTTGGTTCATCCATGTATTCATTGCATTATTCTTACAGCTGAGACCAAATTCTTTTAAATAGAAATGGATGTTCAATGTTTCTGTATACATAACTAAGCACTTTAAAGATATGAAAATGAAATGAGATGAAATCGTTCAGTTTTACCCTTTAGGTCAAGAGAGACGGATGATTAAGGCAAGTAAATGATGATGGAAGAATTGATGTAGTGAGGATGTGGGAGGAAACGGGAGTACTGCGAGAAAAACTACGAACACAATGTTGTTCACCACAAATCTACTTGGCGGGGTCGAACCAGAGATAAGTGGCCAACCACTGAGTCACCGTACCTTCCACTTTAACGATATGTGAGAATAAATTATTAGCTATGAGTTAGTAATACACAAAGAATGGAAAAGTGCACAACTGGACCGGGACTCGAGCACAGAATCTTCGGTATACCGTGCCCATGGGTTAACCAGAACTCTACCCAGTCTTCTCCCAGAACAGCCATACACTTTCTCACTCTTGAAGTCGGTGTTCTTTCTCTCAGACCACATGTTTTGTATCACAACTTCTTGTTATCTTGGACAGTCCAGTGTCCATATTGGGAACACTTCTGACAGTTGTATTATCATTATATTAACGAAAAGAGAAAACAGCTGATTTTTAACACATCACCTCCTTTATAGATGCGAATTTAATGGTACAGAAAGAGTAAAAAAGTGGACTGGGTAGTGTAGTGGTTAACGCATCGGCATATACGCCGAAGATGCTGGGTACGAATCCTGGTCCAGTTATGCATTTTTCACTCTCATGTATCATTGAATTCGCACCTATAGAAGAGATGGTGTGCTAATCGGTTAATATGGTGTGTTAATCGGTTAATATGGATTTCCTCTTTTCGTTAATATGAATTAATAATTTTAGTGATCAGCTTCTTGCTTCGCAATTCGTAGATGCAGTTTGTGTGCAGACTGGACCTGACGCTCAAATAATTTGTTGCTGTTTTATTTGATTCTGGAGCCTTGTTTTTTTCTTTTTTTCTGTGCGTTCTCTGTTTCTCTCAAGCTGATGTGTATAATTATTTGTACCAGTAGTTTATTTTCGTTTTGTTGTGTGGGATTTCAGTTTAAGCAGTTTCTCAAAATTCTTTATTTCTTCTGGTTGTGTGATCACTTTACCGCTATTGGCTTCAATTCGTTATTTGGTTCCTTGTTCCTTCGTATTCTTTATTAGTGCTTGCAGCACTTTCTTGTACCCTTCCACACTATTCTAGTGGCTGGCGCCCGTGCCATTGGTGCACTAGTTCTCGGGTTCGATACCTGATGAGGGAGCATCGAACGCAGTACCGTGGTTAATATCCCATTTGAAACTAGATTCTGTTCTGCATAACCTCGCTGCTGACAAACGGCGTAAATACATATCAGTCAATTATGTTCTTGTTCCATTCAGCATCTTTTTGGATATTTACATTTAATTCTAACCACACTTTTGCCTTTTTCTTACATTTCCTTTTCTTCGATTTGTATTTGTCTTCAATATTCATCGATCTTTTCTAAATCGTTCTCTACTAGTCTTTATTCTTTCCTTTTATTCCACCCTGCTTGTCTAGTGGCTATGCGCGCGGTTTGGGTTCACGGACTCACGGGTTTTGATTCCCGGTGGGAAAGCTTTGAAATTTGAACATATTGCGGCTTAAACTGTAGGCCCTTGTTTCATATAGCTTCCATGCTAATAGTGGGTACTAAACTTAAACAAACAAACGATATTTCCCTTCACCTCCTCTATCACTCTTGTCATTTTGGTACTTACTTTTCTTTAGCGGACGTCTTTCCACATATTTCGTGCGTTGCTTTTTTCCTTTATTTTTCAAACGCCTTCTACTCCTCACCTACTGATTTAATTTTATATTTTGGCATTTGGCAGCTTATTGTTCCTCCGAACTTGTAGCTTTACATGCTTCTAGAACTTCTTACTTGTACGTTTTCCTCTTATATTATAGTATATGATTTACTTATTTCTGTGTTTTTTCGAAGTCTCAAACTAATAATGCACATTCACTTTTCATTCCTACGTAGAAGTCACTTGTATATACCAAAGTGCTTTCGCCATATTTGGTCAGTAATAGTGACCGCTATGGCTCAGTGGTAGAGTGTTCACCTCTGGTGTATGGATCCCTGATTCGTTCACAGCTCGCCACAAGTGGACTTTGTGGTGGGCAAACACCGTGTGCGTTTGTTTTCTTGAGAGTCTCCCACTTTTTTTTTTTATTCCACCATTTCAATTCATTTCCCATCGTCACCTTCTTTTTTGTCCTACACGGTATAATCGTGGGACGTAAAACTCGAAAATTTTATTTCGTTGGAATTGGTAGTTATATAATCTGTCACTAATGATCTTTCCGTCTGAAGTATCGTGTTGTGTATAGCAAGGTAAATAATAATAATAGTAATAAAATTAATAATAATAAAAAAGCGCTAAGCATAAGAAGAAACGAAGACGTAGTATATATGGTATAAATAAGAATTCGTACATTTCCTTGTTAATCAATAATCTAGTTCACCTTCCTATCATTAATAACCTAAACCAACTTCGGAGTACTGAAAATGTTTGCTGTGTAATACAAAGTAACCCAAAAAGTTCTTGCCGTTTTGACGTCCCATTAATCATGCACTCATAGAGAGGAAGCGAAATGAACGCATGTGCCCACGAAGCGATCAGGAATTAGTCTGACTATCGGCCTTCATGCAGAGATAATGCGCACACATAGCAGTCATAGCTCGTCCGATATCGAACGGAAATGGAGGTATCGAAGCAACTTGTTCGCGTATGTTTGTTATGCCAAGCATTTGGGGAGAATGCCGTGAACAAACGCACCGCCAGGAATTGGTTCCAGAAATTCCGTTCTGGAGATCGGATGAACCTCATAGTAGGAAACCACATGTGCCTGAAAGCAGCCATCGAGGAGGACAGTGGTCTAACGTGTGATGAACTTGCAGAAATGTTCCATATTTTCGCTGAAACAGTCAGACTGCACCTGCATGGGATAGGGAAGTCATACAAGACGGATGTGGGTACCCCACACACATTGTCGGCAGCCAACAAGGAACAATGAGTGATAGCCTGTTTTTCCTTCCTCACTCGGCACCTAAATACATCCATCTTTGATCCTTGCTCACTAGTGACGAAAAGTGAGCCCTCTGTGACACTCCCAAACGTATCGGGCATTGGTTGTTGCCATGTGACGCTGTTCCTCACACCTCAAGACCACCTCTGCACGCACTAAAGGTTATGCTCTCTCGGAAAGTGGTACATTACGAACTGCATCTACCTGGTCAGACCATTATTGCTTACCTCTACTCTCAGCAGATGCAAGGGGTGCACCGTACATTGTGGCAGAAGGAGCGGGCATTGGTAAATTGCAAGGATGTGTTGTTCCTGCACCACATATGAGAAAGAGGACCGGGGAGACCCTTCACCAACTTGGTAGGGAGATACTGTGCCACATATTCGCCGAACCTTGCGCAAATAGGTTACTCTCTGTTTCATTCCCCCGACAGTTACCTCCGTGGGAGATCCTTTGAAATGAGACATACAGAACGCATTCATGACCGCCGAGTTTTATCACCAGGGTATTGTGCAGCTGAAGGAACGTTGGCAGAAGGTGGTGGGTGCTAATGGAGATTACTTTGAAACCTGAAGATAAGTACCGCCCGTCCACTGTATTGCTCCTCGTTTATCACTGTTTTAGAACGGCAAGAACGTCTTTGGTTATCTTGTAAATAAATAATTTCAGTGTATCAAAATTACCATGATTTAAGTCTTCGTCTGTTGTATTTTGTTATTTAAAAGTAATTTCTGTTTTCGTAAAGATAATAATATATGGATGTTTGTATACTTTTTCAGATGGAGGTACTGATAGGATGGACCCCTTGTTCTTAGCATTTTCTCAAGTCAATGGAGTTCCTCAAGAGTCGAAATTGAACACATATATGGTAAGCTGTATTTGTATGTTAACTCTTAAGTTGTAGTCTCCATTTGCCCACATTACTTGCAAGTAAAACAAAGAACTCTTTATTTTGCGAGTATTATTTTCCATTCGCAGGAACTGTGATTTAAACTTACTTTTGTTTCTTAATATTTTGTATATCATACAATTTTTGTGCTGGGATGTAAAGCTATGCTGAATAATGAAGATGAATTTAGGGAGTTCGGTGCCGAAATGTCGTCAAGACGCAAAGTCAAATAACTAATGTGTTTGTCGACGTATTCTATCAATTTGGAACTAAACTAAATGTTATAATAATTAAAACTAAAGTCCCCGGTGCTAGAGTTTACGAAGGTTAATAGCCAAAGTGCACGCTTTCAACTGGATGATTTATAGTCAGCACATCGATCGTAACAGTTTTTCCTGATTTTCTAAACTGAAATTCCTTATCTCGTAATTCAAGTGCCAAAAACAACAGTAGATACAAAATATAGTAAATTGTGCCCAAGCGTCACAAAATAGAAAATATTATTGCTTAGAAATACCACCTAGCATATAACGAAAGACATAAACGTATTAAAAAATAAAATAAGTGAAACAATTTCAAGGTGTCACTTACTTTGTTTTCTACAGCGACTCTTCAAATGATGATGCGTGGTTCATAATAGATAATTAAATCTTGATTATTTAATAGAATGAAAACACTCTGTATAATGTTAAGCTGATTCGCCTGTGTTTGCCATGTACAGTTTGTAAATCTCAATTGATTTCCATAATTTTTATTTTATGTTCAAGTGCTACACAGTTAAGTTGTATAAGATTATTAAAATCTGTTTTAGAGAACTTCATAAGTAGCACTAAATAGAAGGCGTGATAGTTAAAAATAACGTCAACGAAATAATGTTAGATGATTACTAAAGTTGCAAAATAAAATTTATATCTTCTGTATGGAGTAAACGATTTTTTTTTTCTTTCTTTCTTTAATACTTCGGCATTCCACGGTTATGCCCTTGAAACTAAAGGAGACGGATGAATTATGAAAGCGAATGATTGTGAAATTAAGTTTTTGTCTTTCCTACTGGGAATTAAACCCAGGATCACGTGCTCCACGCTTTAGCCATTAGACTAAGTGCAAAATAGGGTTAGCGGGCGGGGAGGGGAGGCTGTTTCACGAAAACGAGCCTAGAGCATATCAGCCATTCGTCTATTGAGGAGTTCTAATGGGATGAATAATTTCTGAAAATAACAGAGAAGATGAAGATAGTTTGGTTTGTAATTTAACGCACTTTCATTATCGAGGCTATACGAGACATGGATTTCTCAGCGTAATGCGTGATCCAAATTACATTAGCTCCAACTGGGAATCGAATCCTGGTCACGAACATAGAGGGCGCGCATGCTAACCATGTAGCCACGAGGGAACTCTGGTAGATGAAGTGTAGATAAATGTTGCATATTTCTTCCAGGTAGTGAACGAACTTTCTAAGGGGTGGAGGTAGGTGAATGATTGTGATGCCAGGTTTTGAGAAAACAAAATTGTTCTAGCTATAAATTTTAATGTTACTTTGTATTTTGTGATCATTGCTAGTTTTCTTACGTGTACACTAAAATGTAAATACAAATGTTAGGCCTCATAATTAAGGTTCTTGTCAGGAGAAATTTTTAATGGGGGTGAAGTAGAAGCAGCAGTGTATAGACATAATGGAACATTATCTGACATTTGTTGTTTGAGTATTCTGTTTTTGGTTCAAACGCGCTTTTTTTTGGGGGGGGGGGGATCTTCTAGTAACTAGTAGCGGAACGTTATCACACTTGGCACTTAAAATTATGAGTTTCCGGGTCGATTCCCGATGGGAACACTCGGTCGAAAAAGCGTAAAAATCTTTTTCAGGCTAGCCGTCCTGAATGAGGTTTTCCTGGATTTTGTTCATTCATACCAGGCAAATACCGGGATAGTACACAATATATAGGTCCCAGGGTACTTCCTTTCTTCCCCAATCCTCTCTTCCTTCCTTCTCCCCGGATAGTGTGATTGCCGAGGGACGTCGTTTCTCTTACGTGACGGGCTAACATGGCCATAGATGCCGAAAGTCCAGAAATCTAAATCCTAAATCCCTTAAAAGGATGCGTATTGTGTATCGGTGATGGATTGACATACGTTTGGTACATCAGTGACACTAATTACTTTGTCCTGTATTGTATACTCAAAAGTGGTAGAGCGTTCACCTGTGTATCTGTTCGTTATATTCACTTGTGTCTGTATATAGAAGCTTTTTTCTCTAGACTTATTTCATGTTACTTTTACTTAATAAATTTTGAGCATGTAATATAGTGCTTTTATTTTTATTTCCAGAACCGCCAAAGTACAAACACTCCAACTGCTGCAATTAACCAATCCCTTACAAAGAACCTTGCAGCCCTAAGTCTAGATCCGATGTCTGGAAAAAAGGTAAAACTTACAGTTAAATAATTTGTTTCTAAATTAAATATAGCTCTCGTGTGGAAATGGTATATTATTCACCTATTAAATCGAAATTTTGCTCTCACACTTTTCTTTCGTCTTATATTTCATGTGAACTATCGCTGTTTCATCAGGAAGAATAATTAGGATAAATTGTACAAGGGAGTAAATATTGTTATGTATGTAGTACGTCATGGAGTTGTATTTTGCTGCTATATTTCACAAACTTCTCTGTGTGCTTTATCCAGCAGTCTTTTTGAACTGTTATATTATGTTCATATTATTTCTCTTGTTTTCGGTTAATTTAGGACTGTGAATTTAATTAAGATTAGTACGCTTTTTTCCTTCTGAGAATTAATAAACTTTTCACAGTATATTGCTGTAAACGCGTGGTAGCCGCCATTCCCGTAAACAAGACGAACAACGTGAATATGTAGTGTTTTAAGAAATAATCCAAAAATTATTAAGACTGATGATCGGAAACACTAATTCGCTGATTGAGTCTGTAAGATTTTTAGTGGATGGTTTCGGCCATTTAAGCTGTGGGCTTCTCAAATTTGTCTGCAAGCTGCAGTCAGTTTCAATAATTACCTAAATACTGAAATTAACTCATTTTTAATCAATTTATGAAGAATGGTGAGTGGAAGCACTAATTCTGTTAATTGCGCGTGTAAGATTTTTACTCAAATAGCCTAAATTACGAAGCGAGTCAAGGTAACAGTGAAACCTCTGGACTCTGCATCGCCAATTCCAGTTTAAGTGTGTAAGTTGGTTGCATACAAAGGCTACCTAAGGAAAAATTAAAGAAGGCCACAGCTTAAGTGGCCGAAACCGTCCAGTAAAATCTTGTAGACGCAATCAATGGAATTAGTGTTTTTACTCACAGTTCTTCATAATTTGATTTAAATTCGTCAGTTTCAATCTTGAAGTAAATACTCTAGAGAAATAGGACTGCTGGGTAAAGCAAAGAGTGAGATTTGTGAAATATTGTAGCAAAATACAACTCCACGACGCACCACACAGGTTACAATATTTGCTCTTTTAAATCAACGCGTTAAAATGCATCCATGAATATATGAAGATAAATTAGTTAAATAAGGTAGAAACGGAGTCATAATTGAGTTCATGCTTAATAGGGATGTTATTTAAAGTTGCTATCCCTGTATAGATTTACGTGTTATTCTTGCGACTGTATTTGTTGCGTATTATGTGTTGACACCAGATATGCATATTTCTGTTTCTCTTATTTCAGGTTACCGCAGTTCCCAACTCTGCAGAGTATCTCCCCCATGTTTCTACTCCCGTCTCCCTGTCTCAAAGTGCCAGTTCTCCCAATTTTTTGACGTCATTCCCTGCACTTGTTGCCCCGTCTCCTTCTTCCACGAATTCCAGCCCCTTCACTGCCAGCTTCTCGTTGGTGGGGAGCCCAGGGTTTGGTCGGGTGGAGAGTCCAGGAGTGCCGCTGTCACCTCGGCTCACTCCGCAACCATCTCCTCCATTGAGTCGTTGTTCCTCAACTCCTACATCACAAGATAAGACTCCAGCCTCTTCTGTATCTACGTATCAGGTAAGAAAGTCTTAACGTTACCAGGATCTTTTCCACTTATGAACGCTGCAGGATACATATTAAATAATTGAATGAATATTCTTACCTCAGGATCCGGGGGAAAACGAATAAACGCTAAAATCATTTCGATATTCTCTAGCGCCTTTATTGGTAACCCATCACCTAGGTACAACAAACTCCTTAAAATCTCCTTGTGTGAGTTGTCCTAGAAAAATTAAAGGAACGTGAAAGATCGGAAAATAATTATAGTTTGAAGTTTAGACAGAATTCCCAAGAACTTACTGATCACATGATCACTTTTTGCAATTAAACCTTTCTTTTCGCTTGAAAAGCACTTTGTCCGGAAATGAATCTCATTAACTTTGAGAACTCTGAATTGCCAATTAAATTACATAAAACGATTTTCTGAAATTTTGTGTAAACTTCAGCTATAATTATTTCCCAGTTCCTTTAACTCTTCTACGACATCTCACAGAAGACCGATTTTTGAATAGTTTGATGTAGCTAAGTGATGGGTTACCGTTGAAGCGGGACAGGACGTTTGGGCGCCACCATTTGGGCGCGGACGTTTCGGCGCTGCCGTTTGGGCGCCGGACGTTTGGGCGCAAAGCCGTTTAGGCGCCAGACGTTTGGGCGCGAGGTACATAGTAAAAATCACAATTTACGACATATAAAGTAAGCTAGGCACTGAAAACTAAGCGCGAATCAAGATATATACATTTCCTATACTTCTGTTTTTATCTCACCTCATTTATCTGTATATTTTCTAAATTAAATAGTTTAATTCGTTTGTGGTATTTGTTGCCTAACCTCGTTATGGACTGATTTTTCGCTTGTTCACTATTCTTGTACTTCTGATCTAATGATCTAATTTTTGTATTATATAAGAAAGCTAGAAAACGAATGAATCAGACGAACTGTTAATAGTGCCGGGATGGTATCTAATTTATAGGTCCAGGCCGCTTCCTTCCTTCCCTTTCCCCGGATAGTGTGCTCCCTCAAACGTGACGGGTTAAATGGCCTTAAATGCCGAGAACCCAGAAATCTAACAATCCTAAATCCTAATCGAGTTGAGGGAAAGATGTTAATACAGGATGTCTAAGACATTGAGTTTAGGAACTGCAGTATGCCGTATTTCTGGTATCACTTTTTTATATTAACATTCCAATATAAAAATCAAAACTTAACACACTTTTTTTTCGTCCCATTGTAAGCATTTAATCTGCATTAAAGAAAGTGGAGAAAGGGAAAAAAGAACGATTTCAAAGTGAAAAATATTGTTAAGTGTACATATATTGGTCATTTAGCCACTAGAAATGTGTTTGACATTCACACTTATTGCATAACCAGAGTAGAAGGCCTGTTTAATTTTTTTTTAATGGAATAGGCTCACTATGTATGTAATGCAGTCAATCATATCTAGTCTGGTCTACTTACTTTTGGCTTGAAAAGTTATCAAATAAAAAGCACACTTAACTTTGGCTGAAACTTAAATTTACAAAATTTAATTGTTAATTCAGTTTTTAGAATTTTGAAATTCCAGTATTTCTAATATGTAAAACAAAATCCAGTATAATTCAAGGACTTCCACTACAGTAGACACCTTGTGATATCTTGATTGGAACTTAGTACTCAGCGCCTAACATAATGACTTTTTAATTTAACTCGCGCCCAAACGTCTGGCGCCCAATTGGCTTCGCGCCCAAACGTCCAGTGCCCAAACGGCGGGGCCCAAACGTCACGTACCGCGTTGAAGACGGAGAATGTCAAAGTGATTTAATTTTATGTGAATAAGGAAAATTGTGACAATTTTAAGATTATGATCCGAATTTAAATGAAATCTTTGAGTTTTACGTATGATCCGAATTTAAAAAGTATGGTTCTGTCTGGTATCGTCACGTAGTATAATTTTATTACGTAGGAGAGGGGGGTAGGGAACCCTTCAGGACTCAAAACTACATAGTATTACAGCAGAAAAATCACTAATAGTATCAAAGTATAAGAATAAATCAAAAGTTTTGTAATTTTTCTTTCATTTACTTGCTTTATGCGTCAAGTTACAACGAAAGCTGCCAATGCATACGAAGTAAAAGGCCATCGTGTTGCATCAATTGAGCCATCTTTCGGCTAGTTCTTCAATCCTATCCCGATGCCGGTTTTTGTCCTTCGAAGCGAGCTTTCTGCACTGGAGTGTCCACCACTTTGTGGCTCTGGAAGCATAGCGAGCCCAGAAAGGGAATCATGACTACTTATAATCAGATGGTGCAAGGTCCCGAGTATATTCTGCATTAATTGTTCTACCTAGTATGTAGATTTTATTCTGGGTTGTTAGGCAGATATCGGTTTCTCATTGTCTTATTTGCAGAAGTACTCGGTTTCTGTTCATCAACGAAGGCGCACAATAGCATACATTCACTGCAACTGTTCGGAGTACAGATTGGCATTGAAATTGAGAAACTCCTTTATAGATAGTAGCTTTCAAGCTAATAAATTAATAAACTGAAGTATACATACAGAAACACTAGTAAGTACTTCATAGTTTATAGTGATGTGTTTATTGCTTATTTTAATGAATTATTAACTGTATTCCCAGAAGTAGGATGTGGTATTCAACGCAGCACAGTAAACTTACGAATACTTCTTGTATGAGACTCACTTAGGAGTATGTGTAAGTAATTCTATATATTAGTGCATTTAAATGAAATGTCAGGGCGTAATAAGTAAAAGGTCTCCATAACAAAAATCACTCTGATGTTATAAAGGGTCATCATCATCATAGGTATTCTGCCTTTATTGGCAGGTCACTTGCCGCAGCTGAGAATCTTCCATGCTCCACGGTCCTCCGCTAACCTTTTCGTCTTCGCGTATGATCTTTCTGTTTTAATATCATCCATTAATTGTAGTCTCTTTCGCCCCCTCCCTCTCTTTCCCGCCACCATACCCTCTAGGACGTCCCTCATGATACAATCTCTTCTTAGGCAATGTCCCAACCAGTTTCTCTTCCTCTTACTAATAATATCTAAAAGTGTTCTTTTCTCACCCACCATTTCTAACACTCTCTCATTCGTTTTCCGCTCGACCCAACTAATTCTTTCCATTCTTCTCCACGCCCACATTTCGAAGGCTTCCAGTCGATTTTCGTCACTTTTACGTAAGGTCCACTATAAAGGGTAACTAAGTGCAATTCCAGTCCATATGAGTTTGTGGTTTGTGTGAATAACATTATTTTCTAGAATTTTTAAGAGATTCTCTCAGTTTTCTCGCACTCTTTTTATTTCCCTAAGTTTTCCATCAAAAGCACTTGCATTTATTGCCGCTCAGAGAATAGTCATTGGGCTATTATTTTTTATATGGTTAATATAAATCATCTAATTGGTTAAGATATTTTCAAATGTTCTGCAACGCTAAGGAAATGAAAAGAAGAAGTATTTTGTTACCACTTTGTAACCAAGATTTATTTTACATCTTTACAGGAGAATGTTGGTGGAACGACCTATTTTTATCCAGCTGGGGAAACAGCTCCTCTCGCCAACAATATTCCTCCGCCACCACCAATGGTGCTGCCAAACTTCCATGTGTATCCTGGAACACCCAGTCACTTGGCCAATTTAAAATCAAAGCAATCAACAAATGCTTCTTGGTTCTACGTCTCAGATGATCTCCGTCTTGAATGTCTGCAAAGACACGCTCTAACTTTAGCTCAGCCAGATCCTGAACAGTATCCTGGTGAGATTTTTATATTTTTAATTGTAGCTTTTGGTATCTGACATGAATACTTAAAAATAAGTAAATAATTTTATTATATATATAATATACGTATATATAGCATATAAATTACCAGAAAATGTTTAGGACATAATCACACACGCTACAAATGCACACTTTAAGTGCTGCCACTGAAACGCTTCATCAGTAAGGAGAATGGAATAAAAAATCATAAAAATAAAAATAACAATAATAACGGTGAATCATTCAACGGTTGCTATCTCGCAAGGCAGGATTACGTGGTTACGTGATAGATACTACCAGGATGTAAGTACGGTACATAACACTTTAATGGAGAAAGATAAACTACAGGATGGTAAGAGTGTAGGAGGAGAAAGAATATTAAATGAAGGAAACATTATTTGTATAATAGGAAATAAGGATTGAAAAACAAAAATTAATGAAGAAATTAAAAGAACGTGTCTGTAGTTGGAGAAGGACCATGTGAATTTGACTGAACACTTGTTAATTAGGAACTATAGGAACTAATTCAGTGTTGGTTGGTCTTCAGTTCATATTAGGAAGATTTGTCTATGATGTAAGCCAAAAGCAAAGTTGAAGTGGTGATGAGCTGAATGTTCGTTGTTCCCAATATTGTTCCATGAATAGGTTGGTGCATGAGAGGGGAGAAGGTGGGAGGTGACTGTACGAGTGCCCTTGACGGTTACTTTGTAACATGAAATTGTTTGTGGTTAGGGTAAATTGGGGCAGTTGGATAGGCAGTTCGGAGCACATGTGTGTAGGAATTATTCAAGGACACTGAGACTGTAGGTAAATGGAATGTTGGCGCTTAATGAGGTTACGTCTACAGAGACTAAGATGGTATTGGGAGGTAAATGTTTTGTGACAGAGCTAATAATGGATAGAAAATGATGTATATCTTGGAGGTATGATTGGAGAACCTGTACGCGGATTGGAAGTGGTAGTCGGCGAAAGAGATACGTTGGTAGGTTTACCAGTTCTGGAAATAATGGAAAACAAAACCTTTTAATTCTATGTTTATGTAGCTCATCGTTAAAATGTTTACTTTTCCAAAGTATCTTTAACATGTAATATGCCACTGATGATTAATAGCCAGTAGCGAAATATGACAATTTAATAAAATTTTCTTATTGAAAACCATAAAGTATTTCTAGATATTTAATTGTACAATGCGTAATGATTTGATTTTTAAAGAATAATATAACATTCAAATCTGTTCGATTAGTGTTCTGTAATGTGATCAGTCATCTATTGGATTGAAGTTTTAAGTACGTTTACTTTAATAGAGATAACATTGGTACAGTTCATAGTTACCTAGGGAAAAGATGATTAACAGAGAGAATCGGCAGAAATTTTTAATAGTTTTTTTTTTTTTTTTTTTACATTGTTTTTATTAGGTTCTTTTTCTGTTCGTTAGTGTCAAATCTTGCAATTTAAACTCACTCTCATACTAACTGAAGCTTTGAAATTTTCTACAAATACGTACACCTGGTGACAATATCTTCACTTTATCTTATTGTTTTCTTATAAAAGTAATTCTTTATAAATAACTATCTAGCCCTTGCTGTTTATTATACAACCCAAACCCTCACAGAAGTTCGGTTGGTTACAGACGACTAGGCGTTCTGATGGCTTCATAGCAACAAGTTTGAGCATTTTTCTTTTCGTAATAAGGGGACTGTTGCCATCCACAAGGTAGAGTAAGTATAAAAAGTAAAACATAATAATCATGAAAAAGTTAAAAACAACGGTTTTATAAAATGTGCTATAAAAGAAGGAAACAATTTTCTTTGGTGGAGTAATGCAGTGTTATTGTCTTATTAACAAAAGTTTAGAAAGATGCACATGAAAGAGGTTTATTTATTTAGGTAATTTTCCTTTTTCTTGCTTTTTTCTTTGTTTCTTTTTTCGTTTGTTCTCTTTCGTGCTTTGTTTCTTTATTATCTCCATTTTTTTTTTCATTTTACTCCACAAGAAAGTCTTCTTTCTAGTACATTTTATACATGCATTGCTTTGAAAATGTTCTTATGATATTTATTAGTTGCGGCGACTAGTAGTTTCTTCACTCATGATGTGTATTTGGATCAAAAGGTATGTAATGTAACCGATGCAAAACATTTTAAAGCACTCCCAGTCTATCTATCTTGTCTGTAAGAAGTATATGTCCTAATGGATTTATATAAATTACAAATGAAGAAGACATTCTTCTGGCGGAGAAGTAAGTGCCTAAATATTACTAATTTAGACAAAAATTTTGTTCTGTTTCTTTTCAGACTTACCATCAGAGTTGGACAATTACCATGAATTGTGCCCTCTTGAACCTATACCGTCAACGCCAATGCACAAATCTCAACTGCTCGGCTATCCAGCCTCAACATATAAAGCAACAAATACTAAAACCGGAACAAGGGTTTGCCTCAAAAGGATACATGGTAAACTTGTGTCGACTTTCTTCTTCATAATATTTGTAATTTTTTGGACGAAGGTATAGGATATTTTTATTTTTACTCGTACCAATATCCTATAAGACTATACCAGACGCATGAAGTACTTCAATGCAGTCGGTTCAAAGTTCATCGAGAATTGTTAATTTCTAGTTCTTGCCAGCAATATTTCTGGTGAACTCTGTTTAATAGGTTATATACTGGTATAGTGTGCACAGGATGATCTGCTAGCAGTAGCGTACTCAGTGGAGGGTTTCCGGATTCTACCCCATTCTCTTCAACAAGATACGGAAACAATACCATATTAAAATAGGTATAAAAAATTCTGAAACGATGACTTTGGAAGCTTGAACGTTCCTCCTCCCCCCATCTTGGTGAAATTCTGTGTACGCTACTGCCTGCTGATATGGTTTCAATAAGTAAAATTGCACTTTTGAGCCGATTGTACAGTATCATTAAATAAAAAAGATATTCAGATTCACCCAGTTATAAATTAAGTAGGCTGATCGAATGGAATCATAAAAGAAAGAATGAGTACTAAAATTTTATTAGCATCTCAGAAACGTAAGTACTTATATATTTTCACAAAGATTTTAACAGTCAAACTTTCAAGAATTTATGTTCTGTTTATTTTATTAACGACTTCCACTCTTTTTCTTTTACTAACATTGTCTGGAAGTATTAGCTCTTTAGTTATGAAGATTTAATATATATAATGTTCCAAAATTCTCCATACGAAAGGAGTTTCAGTTCAAAATAGAAATAGTGTGGCCGCGGTGGCTCAGTGGTAGAGCGTTCACCTCTGGTGCTTGGGGTCCCGGGTTCGATCCCAGCCCCCGCCAAGTGAACTTTGTGGTGGACAAACACCGTGTGTGTTGGTTTTCTGGGGGTTCTCCCGTTTCCTCCCACTTTCTTCATTCCACCATTTCATTCATTACTCATCATCACCGTCTCCTAGCCTAACCGGCATAACCGTGGGCCGTAAAACTTAGATTTATTTTCAAAATAGAAATATCACACAATGAGACCCGTCTAGATATAGTCATAGATAACTGAATTTCCTCCACTCCCGAGATATTCGGCCTAACATGACGGTAGGTGTTTACGAAGTGGCCTACAGATGATGCAAGTCTTGGGTTTTTTCTTAGTAATTAAACGATCAACTTAAGTTAACCCTAGAAGTGAAAATGAAGAAGTGTAGTACTTGGGAGACGAGGCTGCCATTCAGTGGGTTGTCATCGAAGATCAAATGTTTGGGGAACAAGTTTGGTTAGTTTAGAGTTTAATATCACTTTTAGCACGTTGAGGTTCCACCGGGAATCGAACCCGGATTTCTCCCAATCTGCGTGTGCCAAGCGTATAGCCTTGAGGAGGTTTAGAAAACCAAGTCCTTCAGGTATTAACGCACAGAACAGACGTAGTGAAAAACGAACAAATTCTTTTGAAAGTATACCGGGGTGCCTCCCTCCGCATTCAACATCAACCGCGTATTATCTTCTGTAGCATCGCAAGGCACCGTTCCTTATTCAAGACTCCGTCATAAGCATCGTACTGTTAGTTCTGAACTATGTATTTTGAAACCCACAATTCGTAACGATTTTGTTTGCACCAGTAACTCATGTTCTGGTGATTAATCTCTTCGCTGACATAAAAGTAATCGTCCGAGATGATAATACCAGAGCCCGACAAGAAGTACTGGTCTTATAAGCATGTCAGAATTCGACACGCCGATCCTCGTTTCCACTAATCAGTGAATGCTGGTTTTGTTGATGCTGAACTCCGCAGGTTTTTCTTTTTCTTTTAATTTGTAGGCTATAACAACTACATACACATACTATACACCACACACACAAAATAAATAAATAATAAAAGGAACGAGATAAATTATTCTGAATTACATCCTTATTTTTTTTACAACGCTCAATACTGCAACTGTTACCGTTGATGTTATTTTGTCGGTAGCATTCCGTAAGCATCTCGAACGGGGCTGATCTATCAATGCTGGCTCTAAACTTGCTTATTAGTTCAACAGTGTTTCCTAAAACATACGTCTTGTTGAACGCCTGTGCAACATTCCTGGTGCTAGCTGATTCTCCCAGGAAGGTGACCAGGATTCTGATGATCTTATCATAGTCTTACCTGCAAAGAGAGAATGATCTTCTTTAGTCTTATGTATGTGGAGACTTTTTGGACATATTGTAATATTACATTAAAGGAAACAGTTTTACCTGTCATTTATGGGTAATTTTCTAATACCCATTAATTTGTTAGTAGAAAAATTAGCGAAACTATCGAGGGAAATCAAATCTTTATTGAATAAAATAAGCACGAGTTTAACTGACGACAAGTTTTGGTATATTTGCTAAGAATGGATTTATTGTTATTAAGAGCAATATATTCATTTTCTGAACGATTCTATGAAGAGAAGGTAATTTTTACTCCAAAGAGTTCATGAATTTTTCCCTAAATAATGAAAGTACTTCAGTCATAAAGACCTCCAGGAAAAAAAAAAGCGATACATCGAAGGCAAGTTTTATTGTATTTCAGTATTACTTGACAGTTCTAAAGCCAAATTTTTCGTACTTTGAGAAATACAACAATCAGAGGCCTCCTGTCTGGTCCATCGTTTGATCTTTTGACGAAGTGCGGTCAAGTTGAAAGGGCTCCTGATTTTTATTTCACATACTATTTACCTCAGAAAGTTGAAACTCATGTTATTTTTCAAAGTAATCTCCCTTTAGACGCACATGTTTTTCGCGACGTTGACGCCATGATTCCTTAGCCTTAGGGATGTGTTTTGTCTACTGGAAAATCGCTGATGCTGGAGAGATCCAGCAGGAAAATGAACACCCATGGAGGGTGTTCTTCATTGTTGAAAATAGCCAAAAATCACTAGAAACGAGGTCTGGTGAGTAGGAGCGTGAAGCACTACTTCATGGTTGTTACGAAGAAACTTTGAGTTAGGTGTGTCCGATGAGCAGGAACATTGTCTTGATGGAAAAGCACATGAACAACCTTCTCGATCGTTTTGCTTGTAGTATTGGAATAAGCTTAGTCTATAAAACATGTTCGAAGATACAGCCATTACTATAATGCTTTCTGAAACATAGTGAGTGAGCATTAGGCATTCACTGGCCCAAAACCGGTCATTACTTTCTGAGCGCTAGTGGTAACTTGCAATTTCCGTGGTGGCCAAGTTGCTGCGTGGTTTCATTGTGTCGACTGCCATTTCATTTCAGGATTGAAAAGTGGTATCCATGTCTCATCCATTGTTACATTTAACGGAAAGAAAGCACCATTCATGTTCACATTGATTCCCACATTGCCACCTGCGCAGCCTTGTGTTTTCATGCAGAATGATGTCAGTATATCCAATGGAAATACTAACCCTAGAGGTGATATCACGCACACTTAATCGGCGGTCCTCCGTAATAACGACCTACTGCCTCTCCACACACGCAGTTATATTGTCGGTCCGGCTGGTTTTGCACACTGAACGTCGCCATTTTTAGTCCTACCTGCTGATCTAGTGACTAGCGCGTGTGCCTGTAGTACACGTGGTCCCGGGTTTGATTCCCGATCGGAGAATACAAAAAAAAAAAAAAAAAATCTTTCACTAATCATCAATTTCCTTTAGCTTGAAGGGCAAGATTGTGGGACGCCCAATCGCCATTAGGAGTATCGAAAACACTGCTCACTAGCGGCGACTGTAGAAACTACGAGCACTGCACGGTGCTGCCTTCTGTATCGCAAATTCGCAAAAAGTGTTCGCGTATTTTAATATGAACTGCATTCTTAAAACTTGAACGCATCTTATACAGATTTAATATTCTCGTTTATCATGTATAGGCAATATAATTGTCATTAATATATCTAACAGACATTGAATGTTACCAAGTTTTGTATTAACATTTTTACGATAAATAACACATTGTGTTGGCCAACACAGCTAATCAAGGAAATGTTTACTCCTAGACACAAATTCTCGTTGTAATCTATTTGAATTGAATGAATGCATTACAGACTTGGGATCCTTGTATTAAATATCAACACTTTGGCTTTAAAAATTAAGAAAGAAAAAAAAAAAAAAAACCATCGAAATTAAGAAAGTTGATTCGAAAGAACATATTGGAATTAAGTGAGTTGGTTCGATAGTGACATTTAATGGGATTAAGTAACTTTTCGTTAAACTTGTATAGTGTGTCATGATCGCAATAATGGATTTTTTCTTTTGTTTTTTAGGGTTCAGATTAGCAAATACAAAATGTATGGTATTTGTGGATATGTGGAAAAGACTGCAACATTCCAATATTATACAATTGAGAGAAGTGTTCACAACCAAAGCTTTTGGGGACCACTGTAAGTACTTATGTTGTGATATTTTCTTCTTCTTCCGTTCTTAGTGTAACAATCATAAATTACAGCATTTTGATTGGGCTACTTGTTTAGAAATGTTTATAAAAAAAGGGCTACTTTTAAATGTTGCATCAGAAACATATTATACATTATAAGAAAAGGCTTCACAAATATACAGTGTTTGATCAAGTAATTTTTGACGTTAATAGCCTAACTTTATTGTTTCTCAGTCCTATGATACTGCAGCAATCATGTTTCAACAAACCCCAAATATCCTGATGTACACTCATGTCCAAAATGATTGTCGCATATCTATAACGGTTTTCTTGTAAGAAGATAATTTGATAATGATTTTACAGGGTACTTTTAACACTGATACTATGTGTATGATCGGAAAATGTATATTTGTGGTAAATTTCATAGGGAAAGAATTATAAATACGAAAATTAGAATGAGTAAAACGAAATGTTGCTAAATGGACAAGAAAGTTTTATTTTCGTTGTATATTGTTTTTACTTACTGCTCTTTTGACATAAAATTTGCCACATACACGTCTTTGCCGATTATACACATACTAACATTGTAAGAAATACCGGGCGAATTCGTTATCAAATTATATTCCTACAACAACATGTTTATAGACATGCGACAATAATTTTGGACATGAGTGTACCTGCAGCTTTCCCGTAGCTTTTAATTTTTTTTTTTGTTTAAAAAAAAAAAAGATCTAACGGTTTCTTCCTTGAGAATGAAACACATCAAAGATTCGCATGATATGAGCCTTGTGGAAACTTGTGAATATATAAAGTGACCTTGTATGATATATAGTAAATGGAGATGATGACCGATTTTGTGTATCGTAAGTTTTTATCAGTTTCTCACGATATGGTCTCCCTAGCGATTTGATTTGAATGAATTTTTTTTTAGTAGTTTCCATATCTCTTTTGAAAGCAGATTGCGGAGGAATTGGGTGAATTAAAAAGTTGTGAAAAATGTATTTAAAAAGAATTATCCCAGTAAGTACTACTAAATGCTCGTATTCGCGAAAAAGTAGTGCAGGACTCGAAAGGTTCAAGAAAGCAACATTTCTCAGGTATTACTGAATAATTATTTTAATATTTTGTGTGCGTACGTGAACATTTACATAAATGAAATTCCAAAGAAACCAGCATATCTAAAGGATCGCATATTACCAAACGTCAGTACAGGTATCTCATTATAATAAAGCCTTCAATAGACTCATTATATTAGGTTGTCTAGAAAGTATTGAGCCTTTCGAGGTTAAAATTGAGAATACGTTTATTGTGATTTTAAAAGAACATTATGAAACAAGTACACCATTTTGTTTGATGACCTGCTGTTTTGCGGCAATACCAAATTTTGCTGAGAACTTTTGCAGTTTCTGAACGAAAAATTGGGACAAAGAGGTGGTTTTCACATGCCTCTTTTGAAACTAACTTAAGACCATTCAGGGCGCTCTGTAGAGACCGAAACAAATGAGGGGTCTGACGGTGCCAGTACTGGGCTATACATTGGATGCATTAGAACCCTCCAGCCAAGTTTTCTTAATTTCTGACGGGCCGTTAATGATGTATGCTTTCTGGCGTTGTAGGCGTGGTATACGACAACCTGTCTGTTGACCATTTCCGGCTGGGCTGGCGGCAGAAGTTCATGATGCACGATGCCCTTCCAGTTCCACGAAATAAACAGTTTATTGGTGTCAATGTGAGCTTTGCCATAGACTGTGGAGCTTTCCCTCGCTTCAACCTTGATCTATTGTACATAGTTGTCGTAGGTTTTTCGTTTTTCATCACTCGTGATCAACTACTTCAGAAATGACTGGAGCTATTGACGCTTCAGTGGAGATTCGCAGATAGAAATTCGATCGAGTAAATGTTCGAGTCAGATTATGTGGGATCCAAATGTCAAGTTCCTTTTTGTATCCTGCTTTCTCCAAATAGTTAAAACATTGTTTGGTTATGGATATCTAGGTCATTGGCAATGTCATTATTGAGTATACCTACAAACCTATTGCTCTTGCTCGACTTTTTCCAAAATATCGTCCATTTTTGCTGTGATTGGTCACCTACTGCGAGGAGCGTCTTGGGCATGGAAATTTCCAAAACGAAAGGTATTGAACCCTATATTGACTGTTGCTTTTGATGACGTATCTTACCCATAAAGAGCACAAATTCTTTCAAGGGCTTGAGCCACAATTGCGCCTTTATAAAAATAAAATTGCACTTTTGCGGAAAGTACATTCATCTTTACGGCGCAATACCTTACGTCTGATTATACGATATGCAACACATTTTGCAAATCTACTAATTTCAGCTGTCAGATAACGTTAGGCCTGACCCGCTGCGACTCGTATACTCTTGAGATTTGGGACACTAACGCCATCCCGTGTGTAGTCTCAATACTTTTTAGATTACCTGATATAAATCTCAGATGACTGATAACTGCATTGTTCTAATACTGAAACTGTCATTCAGTTTGGTAATATATTTATTTAATTGTATTACAACATTCGAAATTTTATTAATAAAAAATGACATGAAGTTACAATATAAATTTGCAAGTACACGAGCATGAATTTATTTTGCGTACTTTATAATAATACTCATTACATCTTTTTCTCTCTCATTTATTTCAGCAATTTTGTTTGTTTATGATTACCACCCGGGAGCAGAAACACTGATGTCGAAGCATTTTTCTCAGCCTGATCAATTGAATGGATATGTGGATCCATTTAGCACTGATCCTAACGCACCTCGACCGTATAGTCACCAAAAAAATGCTCTCCTACGTCAGCATTCTAGTAAGTTTTCATTAGGCGTAAAATTCAGGGTTGTCAGTAAACTTAAAGTGTTCATTTATTGTGTTACTTAGAAATGCTGAATTTATTATTATTATTATTATTATTATTATTATTATTATTATTATTATTATTATTATTATTATTATTGATGATTATGTAGATATTGTTTCAGACAATGATGCAGGATTATCGTGAGGATACTCCTGTTTCTACCACCACATCGGACTCTACTTGTTTTATCATCATTCGTTTACAGGCTTTTTTGTCTGATTTATCTTACAGAAAATAACCCCAGAAAATATTTTTTAAAAAATCATTACTGTGTTCTTTTATATAGATTAATCGAACTTCAGTTTGAATCATAGTTATAAAAGAACACGCCTTATATATTGAAATAGTTACAAAAGGATAAACCTTGTATATTTTTAAAAATCATTCATTATGTTCGTAAAATGTATATCTCCGTAATGAAACTAAACAAAAAATGCTGAGTCACATTCGGTTGGAAATGGTTCAGATACCCAGTCATACCGGCTAAAATGTGTTGTTATATAGATTATTGTCAAATTTGTTGATTTTGAAACATGTGTACATGGATAGAGCAAGCGCAAAACTGGTTATGCGGCACATAAAAGGATCACAGGAGTCGCGTAGAAATTATAGCGTAGGAAGCTTGGAATGGTGAAGGGAACAAAGCAGATGATAAGGTGTACAACAGGATTGAGTAATATTGTTCGAATATAAGTACATTCGTCATACCTGTCATTACATAGATGTATTTTTGCGATAGATGTAATGAACGAAAGCAGTGACTTTCATCTGGAGCTAGAATAATCTATAACGACGATGCATGTATTGTATCCTCTTCCCTTACTTTGCACGAAGATGTGTTTGTGGTAACATCGGATTCCTTTTGTAGTACTGTCTTCGTCTGCTGAACATTGAATGGAGCACACAGGGTCTGTATAAAAAGTAATGAGACCAATTTATTTTTGACGCGACTGTATGTTGCAGCGAGCTCGCTCCAGGCGAGTTTGATGTAGGGTGCGGAGGACTAAGCTTCAAAATACACCTAGCGTCAGTTGCCTACGAACTTCCGTGCGGTTTGTATCGTGGTTTAAGTGGATCCCTGTCTATAGGCTCGCTCGAAGCTTAAAAATGAAACCTTCTTTCGAACAGTGCTACGCCATTAAATTTTGTGAGGGAGTCGGGAAATTGGTTATGGAGATGATCTAGCAAATGTTCGGGAGTGAAAATCTATCAAAAACCACCGTTTTGAGATGGCACAAATGCTTCAAAGACGGTTGAGAGAGAGTGGAAGACGAACCTCGCACAGGACGCCAGTCTACGAGCAGAACCAAGAGCAATATGCAACATGTGCGTGATGGGCTGAAGTCAGACCGGCCGTTATGTTCGAATGATCGCTGACCGCGTAGGAATTATGAAATGATTGTGCGCATAATCATTACGAGGATTTAGAGACGAGAAGAATTTGTGCCAAGCTCATCTCGAAAATTTTGTCAGACGACGAAAGGCAAATCTGTGCTTGTTTGCGAAGATCTTGTGCAGTGCGTTCAAACAAACATTGACTTTTTGAACAATGTGATACGACCTGGAGAGAAAACACCAAAGGGCCGAATGGCATACAGTAGCATGCCCTCGCCAAAAAAGGCTCGAATGAGCAAGTCAAAGATCAAGACCGTGGTCATTGTCTTCTTTGACGCCAAAGGTATGGTTCATCCGAGTTTGTACCTGAAGGACAGATCGTCACGGTTGCTTTGTATGTCTAAATGCTTAAAAGATTGAAGGCAAGGGTCAACCGAGTGAGGCCAGATATTGCCGCAAATTGGAAGTTGCATCATGACAATGCAGCAAGTCACACCTGCTTCGTGTCAACGACTAACTGGCCCCATTGGACTTTTTTCTGATCCCCGAGTGAAGACAGTCCTCGAAGGACATTGTCATGGGACCGTAGCAGAGGTCGAAAAAGCGACTTCGACACGCTGCTTGAAGGACATTCCAGAAAAGAACTTCCAGGGCACCTTCACAGCATGGAAAACTCGTTGGCAGAAGTGTGTCGACGCTCAAGGCTCCTACTTTGAAGAATTTTAATGATTTTTTTTTTTTTTAGCGATATCGTCAATATTGCCCCCCACCCATCTCCCGAATTTGGTCTCATTACTTTTTGTAGAAATTCTGTATGAGAAAGGATTTAGCATCCGACCTCCTTCCAGTATCAGAAGTTCTGTATCTCTATTTAGCATAATACCTTCCAAGATAAATGAATTCACTTCAACTGCCCTATCGGTTGGCTTTGATGTTTGGGGCTTAATATTATGTTCCATGTTCTTGCAGGATTAGCAGACGACTACCTGAGACTAAATCTAGTCGATGGTAAAGAGAATTGCTCTGCTTCCCAATCCTTGTGGTCTCTGCACCAGTATAAACAGTGCCGCGGATGGCTTCGTGTTAGTGAAACACATCGTACTGCTCTTTAAGCGAGAACAGTCTGTTACTTGCTAGTCATTTGGCCTTATATACCTCGATATCGAAAGCCTTCTAGCTTTTAGAAACATACATAGAGGTCGTCATCGTTTTTCGTGGATTAACCTCGCGGCATATCTTCAACAGCTGTTTCTGTTGTTCTGAAGTCTTTTGTACTCACGATACAATGCGGTACGGTGAGATGAGTGAAACTCTGGGTCATCCTTCTTACACTGCATCCTTCAACCTTCACAATTGTTGGTCCTTTGTAAAGGTATTAAGATATTTTATATGCGTCATTTAGTCGTTTGCAGCATATTATGAAGCCAAAGGTTTCAATACTTGTTCACCAGACTTCCATTTGAATGCTATTCTGAGACGACTCACTGGCATACTACGATTGTCATATGCTTCATATGTTCTTACGCATTAGCAGTTTATCTTTCTCTGTCAATGTCCTCTGCATTTTTCCTTTTATTTCCGATTGGCGTTTCTGATGTGGTTCTTAAGTGTTGTTCACAACTGTGTGCTGTGTAATTTTTAAATAGCTTTTTCTGTATATTACACTTGTCATTTTTTTTTTTAAGTAGCGTAATTTTGAAAATTTATATTTTGACTACAATACTACTGATTTTGTGTAATGTAATGAAATAGACTCCTAAAGTCTGTCTCCATCATTTGGAATTACATTGTGTAGAGGTAGGAGAATAACACAAGGAATATTGTATTTTACAACCTCTGTGATATCTATTACGTATTTGCTTCTCAAATTGTTATTCATTAATGTCTTCACTTGTTTCCAGGTTTATTACCCGAGGGCCTAATATGGAATTACATTATCCAGCTGACTTCTGCCTTGAGAATAATCCACGCAGCGGGGCTGGCGTGCAGAGTATTAGACCCTACAAAAATCCTACTAACGGGAAAATCCCGACTCAGGCTCAGTTGTTGTGTGATTGCGGATGTGCTTTCATTTGATCCGAATGCTTCCAATCCACTTGCTTTGATACCTCATTACCAGGTAAGGCTTTTAGAAACTTCAGTTTATTAAGTACTGTATTTACATATTGTTGTCAGTTATTCGTTAATAATAGCTGTATTTTAAAGTTAATTTGACCTTTCATTTACCTAAATGTAATAGGTAAATGAAAGGTCAGTTTAAATGAAGTTCCCCCCCCCCCCCTCAGTACTGTCTGTGGTTTGTGCCTTTAAAATACTTACTTGTTGGCCTACTTGATCGCGTTATTGATTTTTTTCTTTTTTTGTAATTAGTTTGTTGGCATATATGTTTTTCCTGTTGGTTTCTCCTGCGTTTCTAAAGTTATAACATGCGCCTAGTTTCAAGGAATAAATTTCTTCACTGTGTTTTCGTTTGCCATTACGGAGCCAGGTCTAGATAGACCTAAACTTTTACGAATCTGTTAAAAATAGCAAGAGGAAGTTATTGTGTTTGACAAAAAGTGTATCGACATCACTGGGAAATGGAGGCGCGGTGAATAGGTAATAATCTCCCTTTTTAAGATGATCTATTAACAAAAACATAGAAAGTTAACTGGCTAGAATCTGTATATTTAGTAGTATCATCTGGTCGTTCAACTAGGAGTATTGAGAAGAAATTGAACTTCCCTCAGAGTCACGGAATGCGAATCCAGAACTCCTGATTGCGAAGCAAGAATTGTAGTATTATCGACGTCCGTTTAGGGTCGTGATATCGATTCCAGTCTCATCATGAGAGCAATGAATGGTTTGTGATAGTTCAGGAGAAAGGAATTGATCTATTACATGGTGAGTGATGTATTATATTTATTAGAAATCACTCATACATATCACCACTTTCCTTAATTCCCTATTTTCAGGCGGAAGGGTAACGAAAACTCGCATGGTTGATTAATCTGCCAACAGTATTAATTAGTACTTAAATAATTGATATGGTATTGCAGTTAAAGACATTTCTTGGTTGGAGGATTTATGAGCTCATTTCGACGCCATGGTATGAGTTGTTGAAGATCAACGTGGAATGTGAAGTACATGCATTACTACCAAGAATTGAAGACAGGTCTCCACAAAGATGCCGAAGTATAAATATAAGTTGGAAGAAAAATTTGTCCATATCGACCATTAAAGCCCATTTCATAATGCATTCATCATGTAATTTTAAAAACGTAAAGAAACTGAGGAGGAAAGAAGTTTACTGGTTCCCATTATGAAATCAGAAATTAAAAAAATAAAGTAGCATAAGATAATATATATACACAGGGCGCAGAATTTCGAAGTCAGACGCAGTCGCCAATCCAAAAATGATAATCGCCAGTATCTCTCACCCCACATACGGTATCACATTGTGAGAGATCCCCGACCCCACACACAGCCTTGGGTTTGACAAAGAAAGAGATTACATCAGGGCATAAAATTTCAAAACCAGTTAATTAGATGTAGGATAATCAATTTTGAATTGGACAATTCATACATGTTAAAAATATCTTACCTTTTCGAACCACTTTGATTGAGGGTGGAAAAGGAGAGGTGAATTACAACGTTGTGAAGACTTGACTTTCCATGACCGTTGTGACGATTTCACATTCCGTGTATTTTCTCATTCAGTGTCATTTATTTTCGTGCGAAACAGAAATTGCGCAGCCCTCTAAGTTTACGCAGAAACCATTCCTACTGAACACTGGTCGCCAGCCGGAAATTTTTCGCTCTCTATATGCTTTCTTTTATATAGATGTAACTTACTTGGTTAACGCAGCGTGCTACCACTGTTAGCTTGCAGAACAGCTCTAATTCATCATTAAATGGAGGCTTCTAAGTTGAAATAGCTTCCATGAATGTTGTACCATCCCTTATGCAGTGCAGTACACTGGTCCATCAGCGAGGATGGAGGAATTCCATCTGCTTCATATTCTGAGCTCCAGATTTGACCACAGGTATTCAGTAATGTTGTGGTCGAGGATTAGATTGGTCAGGAGGTGTTGTAGTTTATTCTGATGTTCATGCAACCACACCCTAACATCTCTAGGAGTGTGTATTGGCACATTATCATTAATTATTCGTCGGATTCAACATTTGGAGCATATGATGGATATATACTTAAAATGTTAAAATAATCATTGAAAGTAATCAGAGGGATCACGGAATACTAGGAATTGGCAACCTACGTCTACCGCAATGGTTCATAGTAGGAAGGAGGGTGCGGAGCATAAGCTTCTTCGAGCGTCTGCCACACACAAATCTTCTGACTAAGTTACGAGAAGAACTAGAGAAGAAACGTCGTGGATTGGTCACAAAAGGGGTGCTGCTGTTGGAGACAATGCACCAGCTCATTCTGCCCATGCATCCTTGATGAAGGTAGTGAAATTACGATATAAAATGTTGCCCTACCCCATACTCACCGGACTTAGCATCAAGTGACTTCTTTCTCTTCCCAGAAATGAAGCGTCCACTCAGAAGACGCCATTTTGACAGTAGGGATGAAGTCATTTTTGAGGTTGAACTGTGCTTTCAAAGCCAAACTGCAGACTTTTACAAAACGGAGTTGCAGAAAGTGAAGAACCGCTGACAAAAATGTGCCGCTAGACACGGTGACTGTAGATGTCATGATATCAGAGTTCTCCCAAGTGGATTTCTTCTTGCAAACAAAGTAATTGCACAAACTTTTTAATACTTCCCCGTATTACATAGCAACAGCTCAGACAATGTGGAGTACAACGACTACATTTAGTTTAACACTACTACTATAACATCTGTCTCGCCGTGTCGCTAATCACTATTGTTGGAGGATTCTGCATCTGCGTTTGCGTGTGTATGTGATACTGTTACTCCTGTTCACATATTGGTTTTGATTTTTATTTCGATATGCTAGTAATGTCAAATGTGTTTGTAACTAACCTTCTATTTCAGAAAATGTACATTAATTATAAGCACTAATTGAAGTGTCTTCCGTAATTTGTTGTGTAAATCCGTTTATACGAGAGTCGACTCTTTTTCGTGTCGGGCTGTATCCTCAGGAGAGAAGTTACTGATACGACCAAAACACGGGATGGAACACCACGTCGTATGGGCATGTCACTGAAGTGGAGTGTGACGGTGAGTAGCTTCGTGTCCGTGTTTCCGTCCGGGAGATAGAAAATCGCAAGAACTACTTGATGGCTGCCCTAGGATGTATGGGGTAAAAAAAAAAAAAAAAAAAATGAGAATGGAGTTCGTTGATAGAGGTGATCCATCTTAAAAATGGTTCCCCATGAATTTCTATTGGAGTAAGTATGGATATCATCCTTGCTTGATAGACTACCCGCAGTGCTGTTGAGATTACGGGTTAGTATACTGCTCAGGGCGCAAAATACTAATGTGTTCGTGGAATACAACGCTAAAATGAAACCAAATAATCTTCTGCTGGATAAATCTCAAGGCTTTAATATTTTATATTTTCAAATATTCATTTATCTCACTAAAGTTTTGAGTAGGGTAAGGAGAAATGCAAAAATTCGAAATGCATTTGCTTATTGTGTACACCGTGAGAAACCAAACCCCTTCACGTGGTGTACACTTTGACGCTGTTGCTTGTTATACCACAGAAATAGTCCTAATTTTTCTTCTTTTTTCTTCGGAAATTTCAATTATAAAATGTTCCCAAGTTCAGTGTGTTGATAATGATGGAAATATAAAACCAGCATTTGTATTTTACCTTTTTTTTTTGGTGGGTCGGTGGGTGGGGGCTTATTCTTTACACCTAATTACAAACCTGGCTTTGAAACATTAAAAGGAAATTGAGGGATCTCAAAATCACTTGTTCTCTGTGTATGGGGTCCTTGTTCGCTCCCAGCTCGCGCCATGTGAACTTTGAGGTGGACAAACACCGTGTGCATGGATTTTCTCAGGATTCTCTTGTTTACTCCCACTTTATTCCACCATTTCATTCATTTCTCATCATGTCTTCTTTAGCCTAGCTGACATAACCGTAGGACGTAAAACTTCATTTCACTCGCTATATATTACTTCAGTCCATCATTAATTAGTGATGGTCCATCACGACTACCCCATTTTTTATGTCCCCTTCTTGTTCTATTTCTTAATTCATATTCTTCCCATTATTGCTAAGTTCACTTTCAGAATCATTTATGGCAACTTTCAGATCACTTCTCCCTCTGAAATCGCTTTCAGAATCATGTAGAGTTTGATGATCTGCTATCTCATCATTCTTCAGCGTTGTTCTTCCTGCTAACGTAAAAACATAAAAAAAGCATGTTAGGATTTCTTTCAATCGGAAGATAAAGAGCGCGAACGTTACGACTAGATTGCAGATACTAAGGTGTTTTGAAAGCAAAGAACTATGTGGAAAGTGAAAGCAAGCGTTCGAGATAAGACATCAGAGTGCAAAGGACGATAAACTGCAGTGTGAGGATCAGCCCGAAACAGGAAAGGAAGGGAAATTTTGCAGGGTCAGCTCACAGCCAACACAAAAACTCGAAGTGTTAATAAATAATATATATGAAGTAAAATAAGATTTTTCTTTCCACCATGTATTCAATAATTGTTTATTTGCATTATCATTTTGCTGTTTAACCTACGTATCTTTATCATTATCTTTATCATTGGACATAATTAAACTAAAGGTGTCTATTTAAAACCATGCATAGTTAATGCTTTCGCGCAACACACGTTTTACACTTTATTTGTGCTTTTGCAGCAAGAAGATTTGACAGCACTAGGAAGACTAGTATTGGCACTAGCTTGTAAATCTCTTCTAGCAGTGCAGCGTGAAAATTTACAGACATCCCTTGATCTTGTAGCGAGAAGCTACTCAACGGACTTACGTAATCTCATATTGTAAGTAAATGTTATTTTGTATGTAAATATTTATTTATGGGTTTTACCATTAACATAGGATCCGAACCACTATCACTCGGGCTTTCATCTGGGGCATTGTATTATTAGCAGGGTTTGAATCTGCTATTATGTGCACTGGAAACAAGTGCTCTTGCCCATGAGAATATAAAGGATACATTTGTAAGTACTGTAAATTTATTTTATATTATAAGTACGGATGTGTGAAAATCAAACAGGTAAATAATAGAACATAAAAGAATGTTTCAAATATAAAGTAAAATATACAATCAGTCAATATAGCTTTTCAGTGCTTGATAGCGATGGGTATTTCTTACCTTCGATACTCAATATTTTCTCAGCAGTTGACTATAATGCATTTTGTTTTCTTAAAGACGAAAAGTGATCAAAAAGTTCGGTGAATTATTTTATTATAAACAAAGTAATAAATTTACATAGAATTTGATTTAATCTTGTTTAAACTACTTTCCTTGGCTAGCAGTCCAATGCTGAATTCATGACTGGAACCATTTCTGAAAAGCTCCTTTTGGATGGGCGTTCAGCTGTTCTGTCTGTGATCCTCTCCATCTAAAGAATGGTGTCAAAACGTTTCCCTTTAAGCAGGTTTTAATTTTTGGGAAGAGCCAGAATTGCATGGTACTAAATCTGGTGAGGAGAGCGGATGTGGACAGACAGGAACACTTTTTCCGTCCAAAAACTCGCGGATCAAAATTAAAGTGTGGCACAGCGCGTTTTCGTGGTGAAGAAGGAAGCCATTTGCCCATTTAATCGGCAGTTGAAATGCTTTTCACACACCCATACGTGATATTTAGTTGTTAGGAAAGCTCTCGAATAGTCATTTGCCTGTTTGAATAAATCATTTGTGCCACTTTTTGCATGTTTTCATGTGTTTTTGACGTCGAAGAACGTCTCGATCGTTGCTCGTTTTCTACCAACTCCTTGACGTTTTTTAACCACTCATACCACTTATAAACAGTCTTTAATGTCATCGCTTCACCGCCATACACTGATTTTGACACTGCTTGAGCTTCTTTGGCATTTTTTGCAGCTTACAGAAAACTTAATGTTGGAGTGAAACGGACACCCTTAACACGTCCTCACTCTTCTGCTTCTGGAAGCCAACTAACATGTCACAACTCGTTCAAACTCGACACTGACTGTACCAAAGGTTTAGGGTAACGGGCTTACTAGTTGAAATGGATACAGCATCGGTAGATGGCACTATGCAACTACATTCACCGTACTTTTTGATCATACCTTGTATATCAGTTCTTAAATTTTAGATAGTAGTTCAAGAAGTTAACTAAGAAGTCAAGAAGTTTAGATAGTAGTTAACTTCGAAGTTACTAACTTCATGTTCCCAATGACAGCCAAACAATTAACTATTTCTAAGTATTTTGGATAACGATCCAATTATTGTTCATCGGTAGAACGAGATTTATTCAATTACATGGAAAATATGAGTCAAATTGTTTTCTAATTTCAGCTTCATGTAAAATTCCTTAATCAGGGAAACATTAATAATGTAAGATTCTGGAGCCTTTGTTTCTTGAATATCGTAAACGAAGTCACTTATTAGAGAAGACACTAAAGTTAAATTAATATTCTTTATGTTTCGTCAGTTCACGATTTGTTACTGTCTTGTATCAAAAAAGGAAATAGAACAACTTATCTTGTGCCATGAAACAAAACAACTAACTGAGTTAAATATATTTCTGTAATGAAATAAATATTACTGGAAAGTTTTAAGACTGGGCTTGTAATTTAAAAATGGCAGTACTTACAGGCTATTGTGATGGATCTCCTTCAAAGTAGTTCCCTGCTGAATGAACACACCGATTCCAACGGTGTTTCCACTTCTGGAAGCATTACTGAAAATTATTGTCCGTGATGGTGTGAAGCACTCTTTCTGTATTTGCTTGAATGTTCTCAATTGAGTCAAATCTCTTCCGTTTCAGTGACAATTTTAATTTAGGAAAGAGGTAGAAGTCAGTCAAATCTGGGGAATACGGGGGTTGCGGAAGCACAGAAATGTTGAATTTGGCCAAAAATTCCTGTGCTGTTTCTGCTCGTGTGACAACACTTTTGAAATAAATTTCGCGGACACTCGACGCATGTTCAAATTATCAGTTAAAATTGACTGAACCTCATAGAAACTTAAATTCAGGTTTTCAGCCATCTCCCTAATTGTAAGTCTACGGTTCGAGCGCATTAAAACGCCAACTTTCGCAATGTTTTCGTTAGTTTTTGATGTTGAAGCCGGTCAGACCGGGGTCATCCTCTACTGACTCGCGGCCATCTTTGAGTCTGTGAAACCAGGTAAACGCGTTTGACCGGCTCAGACATTTGTCTCCAAAAGCTGCTTTTAAGAGTTCGTAAGTCTCCGAAGCAGATTTCTCAGTTTTAAAACAAACTTTCACACAAATGCGTTGTTCCAATTTTTCATCCATTTTGCGCACTTAAAAATCCGCCAAGACACACACACACACACCCGCACTCAGCTAGTTGCTACGCCGTTCTGAATAAAGATATCTCGGTGCATGTTTCAACATGTCTCAAGGATATACCAAGCCAGCGCTTCCATGCTAACGGGCTATTATATCTACGCCTCCTGAGCAGTACTGCCAACTGTCTTAAAACTTTCCAGTCACACCACGTGTTTGGTTGAGAAACATTAACATTCTCCTATCGGAATCCTTACTTTGTCATATTTAAACTTCTTTTTACGTTGCATCGTTTCCTAAAACATCAGTTGCTAATGTGTACAGAAATACTGGAAGTTTTATCTTTGTTCTTGATAAGTGGCAACGAAATAATATGAATGGAAGTCTCTTATTTGAGTTGTCGGTTTTTACAAATATGAATGTTGAGAATTAATCGATTGTTAATTTAAAAAATAAATAAATAAAAGTAGAATCAATATAGGAATCCGTATTGTTTTTTCTGATTCCTTTTTTACCCGGCATTTAACTTTTTGTATGCATTCGTTGAAGGTACCTCCTCTCTGGAAGCCAGAGAGCAAGAAGTGTTACAGATCTCATGCCAATGATAGGAGCGAGATTCTACACTCAGTTAGATGCTATCCAACTGCGTGGAGATGTATTGGAAAATGAGCTAGCAAAAGAGATAGAGAATGGACGCCTCTGTCGATTGCTAGTGAAGCTTGGAACGATTAATGAACGTCCAGAGTGAGTATTTAAATTGAGTCGATTAATTCGATTTAAAGAAATTGCTTTTAAAATTACTATGTTCCGACATTTTATTTGGGGGCAATGGTAGTGCTGGAAGCAGCCTGTTTAGAAGAACTCACGTTCAACTTCTATGGCCGGCCTTGCTTTCTTCCTTCATTCCAATGTCTTCTGCTATTGTCGAAACTTATTTTTAAGGGTGGGTGGGGGAGAGTAACATTGTGATTATCTTTCTGTTATAGTATAGAACAATGATAACCACATGGGAAATAAAAATGAAGAAATTATATATATATATATATATATATATATATATATATATATATATATATATAAACTGCATGCGTAACAGGAACAGTATAGATTGGCCATCGTAATATATCTGAATTGAGATCATTTCTTAACTATGACGAAGCTCATTTTGCTAAGTAAGGCCGTTGGTACCGGGGCGATTGTTACAAGAAGTGTATGTTCCATAGAGTTACTTTGAAGTGCTTGTAGCTCAGGTTTTAATTGGCCGAGATACATTAAATAGGTACGCAGAATGGAGGAAAGATTCAGAAAATCTATGACTTATGCACTTCGGCAAGCTGTTGCCGCGGGTGGGAAGGAAAATGGCCCTCATGTATGGTTCTTATTTTGTCCAGCTGGCAATGTGTTATTGGCCATTACGGATGAGAACGTAATATATGATACTTCTTTCGCTGTTTGAAAGTTGAATATAAAACGAGGAAAAAGTTCTGCAAAATTTTTCTTTAAAAAAAAATATATATATATATATGAATGGAATAAGTGTATATATGGTATTTGGTAAGGAAGTGCAGATGTTTTGGGGGCTTATAAGGGAGGCCAATCTAAGAAGAAAGAAAGAAAAAAAAAAAAAAAGAGAGAGAGAGAGAGAGAGAGAGAGAGAATATGGTCTATTTTCCTCTTGGTTTCCGAGGTAAGGGGAAGTATCCTTTAAGCACCCGAAACCTACTGAAGTTGAAATTAAGAAATTATAACACTCTGTAGTTAATGTGTCGTCGAAAATAATATCTCATTCGAAAATTTATACAGTAGGCTTTCAGATGGTGTACCGATTATGTCAGTAATGCCGAAGGTAGGGAAGTAACAGAGAAATTTTAAATATTTCCCGTGTTTTACCTTAAACCGCCTATTATTGAGTGTCAGGATTGTCATTAGGTGAACTGAAACATTGCGTGGATACTACCTTTTATACGTAAGATGATGTGAAAAGTGAACGTCGTGTTGGTATCACACTGCAGATACTGTGCATTTACATTAGTGACTGTCTCTGTGTTACCAGTTTTGTATTGTAACGTATGTTTGCGTTGTGTATTGAAATATTAATGTACTTTACATGATACTGTTATTGTAGGTTAATTATTCTTGACATAAATGAATAGTTTCATTTGGCAAATGAACGGGCATTGATACATTGCTCTTAAGAACGTAGCATGTCGTTCGGATTATTTTTTTCTTGAATATTATTTCACAGGCCAACATGCGTCTTTAACATCTTAAACGTGCAGTAGTATCCACTCAGTATGTTTTTGTTTGACTAGTGACAGTATTGCCACTCAGTAACAAGGGAAATGGTAATGGAGGGGAATTTTGAAAGGAAATTTTTAAAATTTGCCACTGTTACTTCCGCCCTTACTGCATTACTGGAGTAATCAATACATCATTTGAAAACTTACTATATAGTATAATTTTTCGAGTGAGATCTTATTTTCCTAAGGTATTCTGTGATTTCTTAATTGCAGCTCAGCAAGTTTCGGGCGCTTGAAAATGCTCCCTTTCCCCCATCTCGGAAACTAACCTGGCCTGCCTTATTACCTCTCAAAAATCGACGCTTTCTCATCGGACACCCTGCATAAATAAAATTTAGTGGTTTTAGTCTAGGCTATTATATGCACTACCATCAATTCATTATTTCATTATTTTATTTATTCTGTTTTCAGGTTAAATCTTGATCCCACCTGGGCTGAAACAGGTGATCGGTATATGCTTAAGCTATTTAGAGATTATATCTTTCACCAAGTAACAGAAGATGGAAGACCGTGGTTAGACATGGCACATGTAGTCAACTGTCTAAACAAGCTTGATGTTGGAGCACCAGATAAAGTAAGATTTTTTCTTTTTTTTAGTTTTTGCTAATATATTATATAAATAGGATAATTCTTTAGATGTTCTCCTTTTCCAATTTCTTTTTAATACTGTTTATTTTAATAAACGGTAAATTAATGGTAGGGAAATTTATAAATACAAGAGTCATCCCAGAAGTAATGTCTCGTTGTTAAAGCCTTTTTTATTTCAGGTGTGCTTCTTCTGGCGCTGCTGTCGATGTGTGTTTTTTCCGTACCTCCCTTGAAAAAGGAGGGACAAATTGCTGCGGCCCAGATCTTTCAATTGTTGGATGCGGAAATTTTCTCCGTCAGAGGGTAGAGGGGGTAGAGCCGAAGTATGTTTCTCTGTTTTCCAAGGGCACACCTGAAATAGATCGTTTCTAATAATAGATTTGTTTTTCAGAATAAAATGTCAACATTTCTTGTGACAATATCTTGAAGTATTGGGAATAAATCAAATCTATTCAAAGTATTTCCCGTAGCTTTGTATATATTTGCGCCATCTTTAAATCCACTGTGTGAATCTTTTGGAAAACTTCTTCTGATTGTTGTTTGACCCAGAATTTGTTAGCCTGTATAGCCCACAATATCGAAATGTTTTGCACGGAGACTGTTTTTCTAAGGGCTAAATCCGGACTGAAGGGGTATGTGGTATCAGGGTAACCCCCGCTCATTTTTGCAATAGTTTGTGAAGTCTCTTCTGAGATGTGTGGATGTGCCTTACCATAGCGCAATAGTACAATATTTCATACAATACTTTCATGTGGATTTTTTTTCTTTCTTTCTTTCTTTCTTTCTTTCTAATGAGTTCTTTAAGCTTTAATAACGTCTGGGCATGGACCACATCTGTTGTTGCTAGTTTTCTACTACGCTCTTTAACTGTTTTGAAGTTGTTTTTCTTCTCGAAACTTTTTCGCCCACCTTCGGACATTACTGATATCAATTGTGGCATCTACATATACAGCTTCTAAAGTTCTGTAGATTTCTGGAGTCTCACGTTCTTCAAGAACTCAGTCACAGCTTTCTGTTTTTCTTTTATATGCATGTTTTTTATTCATTAGTCTGAAAACAAAGTATTCTGGAATTCAATAACATATCCTACATTTGTATGCAGTTTTATAGAAATTAAATAAACACAAGATTTATTAATGGGGAAAGATTATTTTTGGAATGGCTTGTAGTAGTTTTTTTTTTGGGGGGGGGTATTTAACTGACAAATATGGTTTTACAGTTTTAATTAAAAATAAAATATTGTGCAGAACAAAGTTATTAGAACTGTTCTAATAACACAATAAAGGTATTAGAATTGTTCTATTACACACACAAGTTTACAATGTCAATTTGTAGACGGAGAATATGTGAACTTTTCTGTAAAATCAGATATTAATTTTATCTTTCATGTAAAAATAATGAATAATTAGGATTGACACGAGAGAAAAAAAGTTACAGTTTTTGTAAATCAGAATTCTATTTTGTCAGTGGTTGGTTTAAACCACACTGACATTAATTACGCAGCTCTTCTCTTTGTACTTTCTACAAATTATTCTGTTCTTTTGTGCTCTTATACTTCGAAGCATCATGTTTGTTAATTTATACCTTCATTTAAGATTATTATAGAAAGTCTTCAAATAGAAGCAACGTAATTCCCAATTAATTCGTTCATACGTGATTTTATTTTTTAAGTATGTAAACAATGTAAAGGAAACAGAAGTGTACACAATATTATAGTTTCAGAAAGTAAGTCGTCTGGTGGTAAAGATTTATCAAATATTCGAAATAAAGAGACAAAGGATGTAGTTAATGGTAAACATGTTAATGTCTCACAAGATGACCTTCCTGTTTTGAAGATGACTACCATTTTGTGCACCATAAGCCACTTACTTTATTTCTTTGTAAGGACCCTTCGTGCAGAATAAGTCGTGTGTGGATGTCAGGCGAGGCCTATTTTCATCTCAGTGTTTTCGTCAATGAGCAAAAGCAAAATTTCCGATATTGGGCCCTTGAAAAGCCCACGATTTCAGGAAGTGCTCTTACTCATCAATGAAGTAATTTAATAATGTGCAAAATGGTAGCCTGTTTGGAAGACTACCTTGTAAGTGATCAACATGTTCACAACTAATTGCATACTCTGTACTATTTATTTGCTTTCGAAGCTCATCTTTTATTTTCAATTTCAAAATGGTATATATTTTTGGGATACCTTTTACTTCTGATACTGGAGAAAGAAGGAAAGGAAGGAAAAATAGTGAAACATTCATAACAAAATATCACTAAAACAAATTCATTTCGAAGGTCCCCCCAAAAATTGTTATACTGGCATTTTACTGTATTAGTGAGGAAGTCTGGAATAGAGGATATTACAGTGGCAGGTTCCTTAACTGGATTTTTTGCTGATAAGATTGGGGGGATATCCCGAGTTGGAGAATGCTGACGAGAATCTTGAGTGATTATTGAGGGGACGATGTGATGGAGCAGAAGCGGGTTTCTCGAATGGGCAGGATGGATATAGAGAAGGTAACGTCTGACGTGGTGAGAATGGGAGATTTTTAAGTGGAGGTAATGTATATTGTTCAAGGTCAATGCGAACAGCAATTCTCTCAAGTTTAATGCACATCAAGGGAAATAAAATTGGTGGGAAAAGGATCACATAAATTTAACTAGGGCTTGTTATTTAGGGCCTGTAAGAGCTAGTTCAAGTGCTTGTAGGTGTATGTCCTTATTAAGAAAAATGTTATCTATAAATCAAAGTCAGATGAAAGTTGGAGTCGTGAACTCGAAGACCGTCGTTTTAAGCGTTCTATTTTAAGGTACCTTTGATTTTAAGGTAGTGGTTATTTTCCATATCGAAGAGCATACAGAAGGTTGCCCACGATAAAAAGTAAATTTTCGTGGTCCTCCCGAACGATGCATTTTACCGCTGTTATGTCCCAATACATTGCTGGTACACTAGGGTCTATACTTGATAACAGTATCAGTTGAGCATGATCCATGGAACGATGAAGACAAAAGTGACAGCTTTCTGGAAGGGTTCATTTGTGGACTTTCCGTCGCCCATTATATCCACTTTGCAATAGTGAATCGGTGATTTAAAGAAAAAATCTCATAGGCTCACTGCTGAAAGGGTTGTTAAACTCAAAATCAATTCAACTCAAGGTGCAAAGAAAGGGTATAATCATCAGTAAAGCTAATGCTAGGTCTCATCATCCGACAATGTGCCCAAAGGACCCTGCAGAGTGGAGTTGGCGGGTAATTGTGAGAACATGGCCCAAGGCCGCTCGAACTCGCAATACAGTACGCGCCATTACGCCATTAGGAAAGCCGTGATACTGGATCTGTCAACGCAGAGAAGTTTGGTCATACGAGATTGATCTCGAAAGGCATAATTTCCAATAGCATCGGATCGACAAGAACCTCGTATTGAAAGCGCGTCACAGAGCGCTGCGTCGAGGAGAGGTCTACAAACAAAATTGTATGAAACATGCCTCGCAGCGGCAAGTGAAAATGGATGTGTATCCGTAATAAGGGGCTGCTCTAGCTAGATGAAGCCAACAAGAGTTCGATCTATTTTCTACCGTTAAACATCACAAGAGCCGTTCTGACTTCGTGCTGCAATGCATGGAAAAATTTCTAATGGATTTCCGGTGGTGACGGGTTATTGAGTGTAGGAACGCTGTCAGTCGTCAAAGTGCTTTTCTACACAGTCAACGCAACTTACTTTCAGAACAATGTCATGGATCCTCTGTGTATATTCCACTTGTACGGTGACGAGAACACAAATGTATAGATTCACATGGACAAGACCTCCAGCCATACCGCTCGATGATTCCAGGTGTTCTACACAAGGAAGGCAGAAGAGGCAGGACTTCGAGTGATTCCATTTTTGTTCACCCTTGTGATGTCTCATCAATAAACTACTGTGGGTTTGAACTCCTCAACCAGGCACTTGGTTGATTTCGTTCCCGGACCTTGCAGTTTCTTCGCAAAGTTGTCAAAGCGGTATTGTGGTTCATTCCTCTTCCTATTCTACATAGGAGTTTTATACAGTGGAAATTACGCTGCCGGGCGATCATTCGGGTCCTTGGCTCTCACATCAAACACAATCAGAGGTGGAGAAAGAGGATTTACTAGGCAGGTAATGGTTCAGATTTGACAATTTTTATCGTGGCCAATCTTCTGTATTCCGATTTTGTTAGCTTCTGTTGTTGTTAGCCGTTTTCTTGTTTATTTTTTATGTATTTTTGTTTTTTCGAGCTGCCTGCTTTGGAATTTCTTTCTTCCAAATAATAAAACTGAGAGTACAACGTGGTTGGAAGTTTTTAAGGCGATTCTTCTTTTCATGGTAATGTGTAAAACAAAGTCGAAAGGCAAGACTCATTATCCATATATCAATTATAAATAAATATATTTCCAAGCCAAATCCTAAGAGATTTAGGGAAAAAAGACTAAAAGCATCGGCCGCAGAAAATGGTTGTGGAGAAAGCAGGCATGCATCCATCGCGAAGGGCACAAACCGCTCTTTATTTAGATATAACTGCCATCATGCATACACTATTAGCTAGGCCAGGTCTTTAAACTGAAAAACCGATATATTTATATGATGTGGCTAGGTTTCAGTTTAAGCTTATATTTATCTCCTAAACATTGCTGTAGTAATAGCTATGCTTACATGGTAGAGAATAGGCTTAAAACATAATATCTAAAACATAATATCTAGAAATACAGGAATTTAATTAGTGCAGCATGCGAAAGTATTAAAATACACTTTAACACTATGTACACTCATGTCCAAAATTATTGTCGCATGTCTATAAATATGTTATTGTAAGGAATATAATTTGATAACGAATTTGCCCAGTATTTCTTGCAATGTTAGTATGTGTATAATCGGCAAAGACATGTGTGTGGCAAATTTCATATCAAAAGAGCAGTAAATAAGAACAATAAAACGAAAATAAAACTTTTTTGTCCATTTAGCAATATTTTATTTTACTCATGCTAATTTTCGTATTTATAATTCTTTTCCTATGAAATTTACCACAAATATACATTTCCCGATTATACACATAGTATCAGTATTAAAAAGTATCCTGCAAAATCGTTATCAAATTATATTCTTACAAGAAGACAGTTATAAATATGCGACAATCATTTTGGACATGAGTGTACATTGCCAATTTAATGCAAATAACAAATAAAAGAGTATTTAATTTACTTTACAATTTACATATATTCCACAGAAGAATTAATTTTTCTCTAACCAGGGATGAGTCCAAAATTGAATCTGGGGATAACCTATTTATTTCCTGAAAGGGTTTGTCGAGTAAGCTCCAAACCAAGTTTCAGTTCCTTGCATGGAAGTGAGCCCACCCCTTTAGGATTGGAAACATATAGAATAACTTGACCTATATGTCCTGTATATCAAAGTGATCTGCATGACTAGTAGATCAAGAATATAATATACATTACTCAATTATAACCTAACATTTATACTAATGAATAAAACCAAAAAACATGATTATTTCACTATAAATATCCTATATTAGTGAACCTATAAAGTTGAGAAAAGCATATCCATAATATCCAGTCGGCAGTATTCATTTGGTTTCACAACTAATGTAACTCACTGTTATGGCTAAATATGACACAGTTGGTGTACGTATTTCCATTTTCTATATTTTCCTCGATTCCACCTATTTACGTTGTCAGACCAGTACGTTCATTATATATTTGTCAACTGCTTATCTAGACGAGTTGTTTGATAAGTTACGCGGTACAAAAACGTTCAATAGAATTTGAGTTACTAATTAGGGAAAACTAGTCGTGGTGGTAATTTGATCTCATTTACTTGATCCGAACAGCTCTTTCTACGTAGCTATATCAACCCGGTTGGTCACCCTTCAGGGTTTCAGCTCTTTAGCCACAAGGCACGGGTAATGAGAGCGAAGGCGGCTCCGGCTGGATGTTTTTGCCGGAGTTTGACTTTAGTATTTGGCTATATGTGAGAGTCATGTAACTCTCACGTCACGGTCCTGGCGAAGTTGTGCTGCCAGGATTTGGTCTTTGTATTTAGGGTGTGAGGGCCACGTAACTCACACTGTCTCACGATCACTGTACAGCGTGATAGTGAGATTCACTAATATAGGATATTTATAGTGAAATAATCATTTTTTGGGTCTATTACCTTGATATAGGATATAATTGGGTAGTGCATATTACATTCTTAGTGACATTCTTAATCTACTAGTCATGCGGAGTATTTTGATGTATAGGTCAAGTTGTTCTATATATTTCCAATCCTGAAGGGGTGGGGTCACTTCCGGGCAAGGAATTGAAACCTGTTTTGGAAATTGCTCGTCAAATCCTTTCAGGAAATATATTTACAGATGGTAATCAGAAAAATGGAAATACCTGTAGTTGGCAACACGTCAGATGTATGGGTTGGCAGTGGTGTCGTGGCGCCCGCAGCGCCGGACCGCTCGTGGTGGTGTGTTAGGTCGGTCTCCATACTACGTCAGGCACAGTGGTACAGCAGTGTCCAGTGGCTGCAGCAGACGGAGGTAGTGTAAAATGGAAGACCTCTCAGATTTTCAAAGAGGGCAAATTGTTGGTGCGCGGTTATGTGGAGTGAGTGTGACGGCAGTGGCTACTGTGTTAGGTATGTCGCGTGGGACAGTGTCGAAGGTGATGACGGCCTACACAACACACGGGAAAACCACATCGGGGAAGCGGAACAGTGGGCGGAAGAAAATCATGAGTGATAGGTCACGCCGGGTATTAAAGCACATAGTCACGCAGAACCGTCGTGCCACTGCGGAGCAAGTGACGGAGGAACTCTAATCAGCACCTCCCCCACCCTGTTTCGACAATCACAGTCCGCCGCGAAGTACATGACATGAACTTACGGGGTCGTGTTGCACGGGCCAAACCGCTCATCAGGGACCATAACGCTTTCGCACGCCGCAAATGGTGCCGCGACCATGCAACTTGGACCGTTGAGGACTGGAAACGTGTGATATGGTCGAATGAGTCATCCTTCACCCTATTCCCAACCACGGGCCGTGTTTATGTGTGGAGAACGCCCAAAGAAGCTTATGATCTGCAGTGTCTCCGCCCAACTGTGAAACATGGCGGCGGCTCGGTGATGCTGTGGGCTGCCATATCATGGTTTTCATTGGGTCCTGTGGTCACACTCAGCGGACGAATCACTGCCAACGATTATGTCGCAATTTTAGGAGACCACTTGCATCCTATGGTCCGGATTTTGTTCCCGGACAATGACGCCATCTTTCAGGATGATAATGCACCCATTCGCACAGCTGGCGTTGTTGGAGCGTGGTTTGAGGAACATCGGGATGAAGTTCAACACCTCCCCTGGCCTGCCCAATCCCCAGATCTCAACATAATTGAACATGTGTGGTCCGTCTTGGAAACACGACTCCGGCGACGATTTCCACCTCCATCCTCTCTCACAGAACTGCCCGATGCCCTGCACGAGGAATGGTGTAAAATTCCACTTGCTACCATTCACGACCTCTATGCCTCCATCCCACGTCGCATCAAGGCTGTTCTGATGGCGAAAGGTGGCCCGACACCATATTAATCTGGTAAGTTGCAATTTCGTTCAGGTGTTTCCATTTTTCTGATCACCATCTGTAGATTATCCCCAAATTCAAGGTTCACTTCGGAGTCATCCTTGGTAAGGGTTCCTTTGTTGCGTGAGGCAATTATAACATTCTAAAAAGAAGTGATAAAATGCGTTTTCACTATGAGCACCGCTTTCGATATTTCAACAGTACAGCGATTTTTGTCTTCAGTCCAACACATGTTCATTACACTAAAGATGTATTTTGGGAACACAGTAAACGAACTCTGTCATTTTGCAGATATTATCAACAGTGATGTGTAGTTCATTGCACTGTTGAAATGTTTTAAGTTTTTCGAGCAAAGTGATCATTTTTAAAAACTGAAAAATTTAGACGTACCTAGATATGTTCTCAGGACACTGGGACAGCTAGCGAATGTCCCAGGTAAACTCGGGACGTCTGGTCAGCGTATCACTTCCATCAATAACATCTGGCCAAACATTGCTGATAATTAAATATTATCATACCTTTTAGTTTTCTTCGTACATACACGCTGATGACAGTCATGGAAGCTTAGCACCTATTTTCCTTAATGTGTTTATATTCGTAACTATAATATAAGTAACAGTTATTTATTTATTTATTTTTTATTTTATTTTATTTTATGCGACTATGCTGGGTATTGTATGTAGAAACTTGTATTATGACGAATGTATTTTTTCATTGGCAGATCTGCTTGATGTCTCGTGACGAGCAGAGTATTCTAGTAGTGAGCTATGCAGAGCTGAAGCAATGCTTGGAACAATCATTTAGTGAGATTCTTCACGCTGCTACGAGCAAACCTGAAATCTCATAGTAGCAACTGCAATTCCGTCGCTGCCAGATGGCTTGAAGACGATTTTCCACAGATGATCATCGGATAGATTTTTTTTTTTATGGTTATAGGCATCTGTGTTGAACAGTGGAGCCAATAACAACGTGTAGGGGAGCTGTGATCATGCATGTATTCTGTATGCATCACTTTTTTTTGTTGATCGTCTAAACTACATAATGTAGCTTTCTTTTAAAACAAAATATATATATTATATATATTTCATTCCGTGAAAAAAGAAAAGTACCTCATCTCCTATAATTGTGTAGCCATTTTTTTAAAAAATTCAATCACGGGAGAAATGGCATTTTGTTTTTCAGAAAGTACAGGAAAGCACTGAGAAGATCGTGTATTTTAGGTATATATTTTTTTCCCCTTAAGATGATTCTTTCTCTGAATGTAGCGCGTACTGTACCATAGATGACGATGCGAATTACCAAGTCCTTATTTCGTGGCCGTTAGTTTTACAAAGAAAATGCAGTGAGAAACAGTTGTGATAATTAATTAAAAATAAAGCCTTCTGTGCAGCTGCGTTTTTGTTTTTTGAGTCGATTTATAACGTGGTGATAATGATGTCGCTGGTGTGCTTTTTGGTGAAACGGTATCTATGGTATATACATAAAATATAGTGCTTTTTTTTCCTGTTATTTTCCGAAACATTCTAAGTAATAAAATATAACGAAACAAATGAACGATGAGAAACGAACTCATAGAAACATCAAGAAAGAAAGAAAAAAGACGTGGCACCAAAGGTTCTTTTGCCAGTGGGAGGCTAGGTGAAGAATCATCTCTATATTTTGGTTTCAAATAATGAAAATAAAAAGTGTGTATATAATATAGATATATATATATAAAAAAAACGAGTATCGTTGTCTGCTAAGCTTACCTATTTTCAGAAACTGCATATTATTTTGTGTTGTGACTTTTTTCTCGAGAGCAACATAATGTTCCAGTGTTATTTTTTTCTTCTCTCGAATGAATTAAATAACTTCCTGGCTGTTAGTGTGATCCAACCCTGTCCTGAGGCTTTTTTTTTTCTTGTCAAGAAAATCATCAATATGATAAAAATGTTTGTGGAGGGAGAATCTACATACACACATATAGGGGAGATATTTTTTTTTATTGAAAAAAAAGGGGGGAGAAGTTACCATTTGTGAACGGTTGCAGTGTTCTGAGTGCTGGGAAGATATTCTGAATTGTATTTGGTGCCTTGAGATGTCAAGATGGGAAACAATGATGTGCTGCCTACATTCCATTTTTTTTTTTTCGAAGTACTTGACGGAAAATGTCTTTCATTCATATGCCAGGCATAATTTCTCAGTTAAGCGGTCACATTACTTAGAAAAGGGAAATTTGAAATGTTTGGGTTATTATTTTTCATTATGATTGAGATGAAAGAAAAAAGTAAAAGAAAACATCGACTTGTGTGAAGTCAAGGGACTTCCGGTTTTTGAAGGGAAGTGGAAGCAAGCAACAAAACATATTAACATGGAAGCAAACAAGCATGATCTACTTTCCAAAGGCTTAAAAAAATGAATGAATATTATTATTAAGGCACAATAAATATATTCAACAAATAAATAAATTTATTATAAAAAGAAAAAACTTTTAAATGCGATAGAAATATTAAAAAGGAATAATTACTTAAGTTTAAATGTAAGGAAATAAGTAAGCGATTTTTTTTGTTGTTGTAGTAGTTATAGTACTGGAAGTACATATCAGTGGATTGCAGCAACGTATGGCGTCACAGACTTGAAGACTGGTTGTTGTTGTTGGCAAAAGATAGAAGAGACATGCTTCGGGGCATGGGTTTAAATGAAACAAAAGGCAAAAAATAAAAAACAGAAAACGATGTGTATATATTTATACATATAAATATATATGTATATACAGCATATATACATATATATAAATATGATGCAAAGAAATACAAGTAAGTCACTTTTTTTCTTCCATGAAGAAGACCCAGAAGCCAGGTTTAAAATAAAACAATTTTCATGGAATGGAGCCGTAAAGCTAAAACAGTGCGGAACATTCCTTATTATAAATAGCCAATGCAATGAAACATTTTAAGTTCAGAAGTAATTTTTTTTTGTTTTGTTTGTTTCTGGTTATTAATAACATGGTACATATTCAGGTTCATATAACAAGATTCTGGGAACTTTTTAGGGGTTCATTGTGAATAAAAATTCAGAGGTAAGAAAAAAAATGTACAAAAATACACAAATAAATGAAAATATAGACTTTCCTTTAGTAATACTGTTGTATATTATTTCCTGCAGAGAATTATATTGTGGTAACAGGATTTTATAAATCTGAGCATAAGAGAATATTTGCCAATATTTGCTTTGTTCATTATTATATCGTCGAAATTATAAATGAACCAATGTTAGATGTTTGCTTGCTTATCTGCTGTCTTTTTTAAAGGTAATTTTTATAGACCTTTTTCGTTATAAAACAAAATCTTTCATTTATATTTTACTTATTTTTATAATCTTTATTATATTTTTTTTTTATTATGTAAGGTCAAATTCACTATTTCTTGGAGGCTGGGGTGGGATGTAGAATTAATATAGAGTTATTATCTTTATGTTCTGTGTAATTACTCTAATCTTGAAAAGTAGAACTGTCGTGTCAGAAGAATATGTACTGATTTTTAAAACGGTATGTAAGACATGTTTCTGTCTGTTTTATTTTTTCCTTCTTGGAATAACAGGTATTAGTTCAGAAATTATATAGTCATTAAAATTTGAACAATCAGTATTATCATATTGAAATTATTGTAGATTTATACTAGATCTCTTAAGAAGCTACAGTAATCTAGTAAAATTAACAGCTAGCATGCTTCAACATGAATTTCTCTTTCGTTTTTGAAACTACAAACAAGATAAAATAGTTAATCTGTTAAAAGTCTTGTTTACTGTGTATCATATATTCTCTGCAGGTGCAATTAGTATCATTCCACCCATCGTTTAAACACGAGTGTTTGATAGCAAATGTGACAGAAAAAAAGGGTGAATTTTGAACAATCGTTATATAAGTTGGTACCAGTGGCAAATATTAAGATAAAAAATTAGTTAAGATTTCAACTGAGCTTTGTATTTTGGTGTTTAAATAAATAAATAATAAAAGAAGTATTGTCAATGCCCATTAACAATGTTTTTATTGAGCATATTTGAAGTTAAAAATATATTTACACGTATAGTTAATTCTGTTAAATTTGATAAATGCAAGCAATTTTCGTGATAGTAACTTTTAATACCGTGATTTGGTTATCTTGTTTCTTCTTTTCAAATATACATATGCTAGAAAATTATTGTAAAGAGATCGTTAAACAAATACAGCATTATTGTATCTGGTGTGAACTTTTACTTTTCCTATCAATGTGAGTAGTGCCACGGTCGCGGAATAACCGAAGCCAAAACTGCTTATTCGTTCTAAATAAACGTCTTAGTAGTGCAAAAAATAATCACTCTGATCCATTTCGGAACCGTAATGCAGATAGATATAAATTACAATTATAAAATTTCTTTAGTACAGTTGTACATAGAGAATAGAATTATGCAGTGCAGTATTATGCAATAAAAGTAAAATTTAATTTGATACTAATGTGAGTTACTCGCACCTATTGCTGGTAATAGAAGAATAAGGGTTATAATTATCACATTCCAAGAAGAGTATATCACTTAAAAACTTGTGAATTAAAAATAATGTCTGGAATAAATCAATACATAAGAGGGATCCAAATTTTTCCGCTTGGTAATGCTTAGTATGAAATTCTTGTCACTGTTTTAAGTGTCAGCATTAGTAGAAAGATGTAGTTCAAGCATTTATTTCTTTTATTTTACTTATTAATGTTTTCAGGGTCAAACGGAAACTATTTGTTATTACTTGTAAGGCCGAACATGTTTCTGTTAATTTTTAAATTCACTTACAAAGTTATGCCTTAAACATCATGGGCTGCATTCAGAGTCATTCTGACGTGTGATTAGCGTCATACTAAGAGCGTGACTACTGCATGAAACGTTAGTCGGACTATTTAGTATGGCGCTAATCACGCGTCAGAATGACTCTGAATACGACCCAATGTCATGTTCAACTAGTTTTCATTTTGATCTATTGCTTTCAAAGAATAATTAAAGAATCGAGTAGTAAGTTGGATGTTCTAGCTTATCTGAACAAAATATAAAGACAATACTTCCGTCCTAGCTACAGTATTAAGATCCACACGCATTTTTAGAATTAAAAGTAGTTTTTTTATGCGTATTGTTTCTTAATTTTATTGAAGATATAGAATAGTTATTTTTTTTAAAAAAAAAATGCATGTACGAGGGTCATCCAATAAGTTATCTACCTAGACAGGAAGGAATGCACATAGGTTCACCTGGTCATCACTGTTTCTCGATAGTCGCCATGGAGGTCTATGCATCGTTGTCACCTTATGATCTTCCCTGCAGAAGGCTGTGTGCGGAACTTCTATGGGGCGGAGAATCGTGGTATTTCCACTGCATGAACTCCTGCTTGCTCTTAGAATCCCAATGGTGGATCTAGGTTTCTTCCTCTTGTCACCAGTTGAGCCAGGAATTTGTCCTGGTCCTCCTCAGAGAAGTCCAAGTCTTCACGTAACACACAGTCTGCTCACGACCACTGCGTTGCTCCGATTGACCTCAGATTGCGCAGTGGGGTTCCCCGCAGTAGTCTTGGCGTTCGTGTTAGGAGCTATTATGCTCCGTCCCTCCCTTCGTGTCTAGGTAGATAACTTATTGGATACCCTTCGTAATTTCTTCCAAAAGGATCAAGAATTGGTAAAGCACTCCAGTTTGCAGGTATCTTATATCAGTGCTGTTACTAAAACAATATGGGTCATTTAATCATCAATCATTTAATAGTCACTATATAAAATAATGATATAGTTCAAACGAAAGAATCTACAACTTTTTTCAGACTTGGTTTGTGGTATACATTTCTGAGATAAATGCACAAATGTCAAGACCAAATCAGGCTTATATCATTATAATGTTCATTGTAATTGCAAATGTTCCGGATAAATTATTAGGAAACTAGAAAGTTCCTTTTCGACTAAGTGTATATATAAAAATTCATTAAAACTACTTTGAAGTCAGAGTGAAAATATAATAGTAATTTCTAAATTTCTAGTTGTTTTCTTATTCTTGTAATAGTCTTTATCATATTAAATTGGGTTCCGAAATTCAGACTAATGTGTTAAATGGTACAATAATGCTAGTATAAATATCGACAGTTATATAAAGAAATATTGTAAATGGAGGGTTTGTTGTTATTACTTAAAACATTCTGTATTGTTAAGAATTGAGTTTTATTGTTATTATTCGAAATCCTTCGTCATTGAGTATTATTGGGCCTTTCTTTTTTTGTGAATATTACAATGATTTTCTATTATGCAAACACGTACAGTCTCGCGCAAAAATAAGTGAAAATGTATGTTAGATTTGCTATCTTCAGAGGTGCTATCAGTTGCATTTGTTGAAAGATTTCTTTGCTCAAGATTCGGAATAGAGTGCGTGATGCATTCGAAAATTATGAAGAAAGCAAAACTATTGAATAGAATTTTAAGTATCTTTGTACGCGACTGCACTGTCAGAACTTCCGGAAAGAGAGACATGATAGCGAATTTACAAGAGTTTATTGTGATACGCAGTTCAGAAACTTGCGCTGTCGAGATGTTATTTATGTTTTAAAAAAATATTATTTAGCTATTGTAAAAGGAATGAATTGTAATGGAAAGGTATGTAGAGAACAACTTGAGGGAGTAAAATAATAAATTGACATACAGTGAAATACAAAGCTCAGTTTAGTGTACAATGTTTGTTGCATTGCAATAAAAGAATAATCATCCTATTTGTTTGACAGTAAACCTGGCCAAAATGTGTAACAATGTATGAAGATTTTTTTTCAATAAAGTATTTTAAAGTATAAATATTGTAAATGCTTTCATTTGTTGCTAAGAACCTCGTTCGCCATGCTTTGTTAAGCTATTTACAGAAGTTGATGAAAACGGAGATATATCCCTCTTTTTCACTACTACCCTTCATTTTCATAAATTTTTATATTTACATCAATATGCTATAAAAAGCAGTTATTAATGATTAGAATTGGGAATTTTAGATGCTACACTTTAATTTTGTTTTGGTATTAAAATGTCCAAATTAGATTGTCTTGCAAAGAAAACATTAAACAAATACTCCTAACTGTTCTGTGGTTGCACCTTGTTACACTTCTTCAATACAAGCATTTTCTTTGGACCTTTCCTCAATGTCATCACCTTTTCACTTTTTATATTTTAATCTTTCTTTCACATTTGTTCCTATCGTAGTTAAACAGGACACACCAAACGAATGAGGCATTACATTACTTTCGCTTCTACAGGGTGTTTCAAAATAACACCGACAACGTTTAAGACCAAGATAAGACAAAAAGCATAGACCAACCTGGATGCACAAATGCTTCCTTCCTATAGGCTGTCGAAAACAAACAAACAAAAAAAATCTTTAAAGGTCCATAGCTCCAATATTATGGGACCTAGTCGGGTCACGGCTTAGGGGAACTAACATGTACTCTATCCAAAAATACGTTTCAGAATTCTGTGATATGCAGCAATTTTCATAGAGGGAGTTGGGCTACGGGCATAGAATTTGAAATCCTCACTAACTCCCTTTATAAAAATTGTTGCGAAAGTACCGCAGATTCTGAAACATGGATATTTGGATAGGGTACATACTACTTCCTAAGTGAAGTCTTGACTCGACTACGGTAGGTCCTATAGTATTAGAGTTGTGGACCTTCAAAGTTAATTTTTTTCATGTTTTTAGCAGCCTATAACTGCGAAAGGAAGCATTTGTGCTCCTAGGTTGGTCTATACTTTTTTTTGTCTTACCTTGGTGTCAGGAATCATTTCCCAAGCGTTGTCGGTGTTGTTTTGAAACAACCTGTATATAGTCCTGTTAGACAAAAGCTATTGAATAGAAAGTTGTGGAAACATCTATGAAACTGCCCGATCACGGCTGACCCTAATTGGTATTATTGATTGCTTCGTTACATACAAATATTTAGTTAGTGTCCGGATTGGTTGGTTGATTTGAGCTTTTAACGTCCTGTTTTAGCATCGAAGCTATATGAGACGTAGACGTACATCTTAACGTGAGATCCGAACCACATGATTCCCACCGGGAACCAAATCTGGGTCTCCTGCGCCGAAAGTATATACACTATAACCACAAGCCTTACTTACTGACTGGAGACACGGCCTCATATATATATATATATATATATATATATATATATATATATATATATATATATATATATATATATATATATATATATATATATATATATATAAAAGTGAAATGTTACCCGTTTTTTTAACAATTTTGTGAGCTTGTGACTTCAATAACATTGTGCTTTGGCGATGACCAAAGATGAGAGACGTTGGAAGCATTGAACTGCAGTACAGAAACTATTTGCCACATCTCCGGGAAGCTACTAGAGTATTACGACAAGAAGTAATTATCTGCTTTCTTCTACTCCAACTTTTTATAGTTGACACATTTCATTCCATCACAACTAGCCTCCCCTACTGTTCTGATGGCTAGTGCGCGCCTTGGTGCATGGGATAGCATTGAATGCACTATGGTAGTTTGGATTCCAGCTTGAACTGTAGGTCTATGTCTCGTATGGCCTCGGTGTTGAAAAAAAGGCTCACCTCTTATAAAAATAATTTTAAATACTTTTTTCCGAGAAAAGTAATATATATGTCGAACTCGCTAATTACACTTTAATCTACCAAATTATTCTGTTTTCTGTTGTTTCTTAGTACATCTACGCGTTTTTTAAAATAACATATCCAACCTTTAGTATTATTAGCAAACTGTATTAATTGGTTCCGTCGAAAAGCATTTTTTAACTCAACTAATACTACAGGATGTCCTAAAAGTAGTGAATAGGTATGAGAACCCCCCCGACAGGAGATTATATGTAAAACAACATTGCGTATACAGTAACAAATTTGAGAAACCAAACATTCAATAATCTTGTTCAAAATATCTCGAAGAGATCACTTAATGATAAGTAGCTTTGTGTAAACAAACAAGACTTATCACATTTGGGTACGTGAATGGCCACTGTGTAGGTTCGGATTTTAACTCAGGTAGTTGGCTCTTTCTGCTTTGAAAATGACGAAGGAATAGCTGTCAGTGTCGCCACATATTGGATACATTGGGAAATAAATCCAAGAAAATGGAAAGCTGTTAAATTGCAAAGCAAATGTCTGCATTAGATGGCCTCCAAACTCTCAACTTCTGATTTCTTCCTCGGAGGTTTTCTAAGGCTCTGAAAGAACACATGCACATCAAGTATTGATATCAGACTAGTGTAGATTGACTTCTCGAATACGTTACTGTCATAACATAAATAGTGACCATTTGCTCAGTGTATATTTCACACACAACATTTCAGCTTTTCATGTCTCGCCTTGTACATATGCTTCTTTCCCTTATTCGACAAGCATTTCACCAATTATCTCATACTAGTTGAACCAGCACATCATTCATATATGAGCATGAATCTCCTTGTCATTGCTCACAATACCTGTACATGTCCCTTTACAGACACAAGTGAAAGATATCTTGATAAAAATCGGCAAGGGGTACCATAAAGGGAGGATTTTTTCGATTACCTCGCACCGTTCGCAAGATTTGAGCGTACTTCCGGTTGGAGTTTCTAATTCATGTAGGATCAGTTTTTTTCTTTGTTTTTGCATGCAGTATGTAATAAGCAAATACACTACACAATTAATTATAATGTCAGTGATATATGGTGTTCATTGGGCAAAACACTCCAAACAATAAAGATTCATCTTAGACTGGAGAAATGTTTATCCTTCGTTTTTCTTCATTTGGGCATGAAACAAACGCCTGAGAGATACTACTCCTATATACAATTATGTAGTGTTGGAATGTATAACTCGTAGGATACGGCGCTTTACTTTAAAAAAAATTAACACTTCCAGTGTACCAAAAAAAAATAATAACGGCCGTTTTTTTTAAATATTCAATTAGAACGACAATGAAAACCTTAGCGCTTGGGGTTTTCGAGATCTCTGTCGAAAGGAATGGAGACAAGCATATAAATCTAGCATTTTAATATATAGATTGATGGCGTCTCGTCCCGTTTTTCTCCTTTACTCTAACGGATTCTGGTATATAGTACACATTTCAATATATACAACAAAATTTTTGCCATACGTATTACGAGAAACATTGAACAAATATAAATACGTATCGTACCATATTCGTACAAAGCACCACTCTGAACACAGAGATCCGGGTTCGATTCCCGGCGGGAGCTCATGTGGTTCGGATTCAACGTTAATCAGTAGGTTCACGTCTCATGTAGCCTAGCTGCTGAAAGGGACGTTAAACTCAAAATCGACTCAACTCTGAACACAGTTGAAAGCAACCTTAATAGGAACACGGCAACATTAGACAGATGTAAGCATCATTTTCAGTAAAACAACTTACACATTGGCAATTTAATTATTTATTACCAAAAATTTACAAGGTTTTATACACAACAAATTTGTTCCATAACATCGTTCATTTAAAGAATTTTTTGTTTTATGTCTGAATTGGAAACTACTATAACCTGGCAACAGTACGTTCGATTTCATAAATAGAGATAAGATGGAATAATTTCTGCAAAGTTACAAGCCTAACCGGGAGACAAGTTTAAGTGTTAGCTATCATACAGTTTTACAAACTGTCGTTCACTTTATAAAAATATTTTTACATTACTTCTCTTTTTTTAAATATTATTCTTGTGTATCCTTATGTTATTTTCTTGGCGTATGGTCAAATAAAATGTGTTTCAGATCGATAATATGCCTGAAAACTTACACGCCATTAAAATGATTATGCGAAAAATACGCACTACCATGTGCTAAGTAGTCACTACAAGCACGAATTGTATCTATTTCCGTTCAGAAGAGGGCGAAGCTGGTGGACCCCCGCGGAGGTGTGTCCATAGGGAGCACGTGTGAAGCGATAGTGGGTATGTGCGGAATTTTTTTTTTCAAACTGTAGTTACTACTCGTATTACAACTTATCTAACATTTATTTTTCCTCTCCCGTGCTCGCTTTGCGCATTACCAGAGAAATTTATTCATAAGCTTACCTGCTGAAATTAATGCCATGTCTTCACCAAAGTTATTTACTCCTGATAGGTCTTTCAGTAGACCACATTGAAAACTAAATATCTGCAAAGTGTTGACAATGTGTATCGTGCAATACTGTTGTAATCATGGAGTTCACGTACAATTTGCATGAACTGATCGCGTTTGTTTCTATTTTAATGTGTTTTTTCGCAGTGCATGACATAGAGAAAATGTTTCGTAACAGTAACAAATTATCTGCTTCAAACAGTAATGTACGTTATTACAATTATGAACAGTAATACGACTTTCTATAGTACTTGGGGCCGCGTTGTCTCAGTGGTAAAACGTTCACTTCTGGTGCATGGGATCCTTGGTTCGATCCCAGCTCGCACCAAGTGAGCTTTGTGGTGGACAAACACCGTGTACATGGTATTCTCGGGGTTCTCCCGTTTCTTCCCACTTTCATCATTCCATCATTTCATTCATTTCTCATCATCACCGTCTCCTTTCAGCCCGGACAGCATAACCGTTAGACGTAAAACTTACAAGATATAAAGATCTATAGTATTTTTATTGTTTCATACTGGTAACTTTAAACTGAGTCAATCATGTCAAGTCGAACAATGTGGGTGGCACATGTGTTTCCGATTTTTATTTAAACAATGAAAGTATATCATAAAAGGAGCACAAACATGGAGTTTTGGCCCTGTCATCCCGGTGGTGACTGCGGGAGAGGTTGAAGGGGTTTAAAATAGTTGACCTGAATATTTTGACTTATTTTCAATATTTTACAACTTCGGATTTACGGTTGAATTTAAGTGTCCGAGATATCGCTGGCAAGTAGATGGTCAATAGATTATATTGTGACTACACATTTGAGATACACAATTGCAATTACACCGAAAATTTGTGAAAAATATAAAAAATGTCCCAACTTGTACAAAGTGTTCATAATCTACGCATGTCACACTTCGTAGTAGGTTATTACTAGATATATTAATTGGAAAGTGTTACTTCTCTGGAAAAACGAAATATGACTCTCAAAAACTGAAAAATCACGCAGGTTGGAAAGACTGTATCTCATGTTTGAAACCAGTACCAAGGACAAAATCCAACAGTTACTTCAATGCCACCTTAGCTCAGGACAAAAGGAATTGGTTTGCACAAATACCGATCTACAGAAATATGAGTTTTTGTAGATAACGCTACACAAATTATACAATTTAAGCGAGTCTGCTCACCTATACTGGCAAAGTTCCCCATCTTACCTACAAAACGTCGGAAACGTTCTCGGAAAGTCAAAAGTCGTAGCTGCTTTTTCAAATAACTAGAGTAGACTAGAATGTTTAATTGTCTTGCGAAAGTTCATAGAATATTCGAGTATTTTCCTGAATTTTCCAGAATGTTGGAGGACTTACCTGAAGTCTCTAGAATGTTCTAGTATCTTATTCTCCCCGTTTTTACAACGTTCCACGACTTTCTCGGAATTTCTAGATTATGGGATGATCCCAGTGGACACTAGATATGCATAAAATATTTTAGGAAAACATTTCTAACGTTCGTTCATTTTCCTTTGCTTTTCAAAAGGATACATAAGGAGCCGTTATTGAAGAAGTCTGGCACTTCTTTCCGTGAAAAGGTTACAGTGCAACAGACGACCCATGTATTAAATAGTGTCTTATAATAACTTTTAACTGATAGAATTAAAAAAAACATACAACAATAAATACCGTTGCTAACTTAATTCTTTGAACCTGGTTTTGTGTGCCATCAAACATCATATCTCACCAAGAAACAAATGCCCATGTTTCCAATAAATACGTTGCCAGCGGGTGAACAAACGCTACTAAATTTAAGGTGCAGGCATGTGACTAATCCACAAAACACTTGTTTACATCACAAACAAGTGTACTTTGAATATTTTGACAAACAGATTAGCTGAAGGTGTGACATTTGAAAGAGTTGTAGTAATCAGTGAAAGGAACTAGAAAGATCACTGTAAAGCTAGCTAAAAAAATAACCTCATCTTAAGCTCATACCTGGCTACAAACTGTGTTGTAAGTTGTACAGAAAATATGTTATGGATTATTAGTCATCTATTATTATTATTTAGCATATTTTGATATATTCAACTCAATTTAATATTTACAAGAGGTTCATATTGTAATTCTGACTTTTGTTATGTGTCTATGGACCCGTGATCCATGGATTGAGAACTTTACAGTCTTCAAGCATGGGTTACGTAATATTAAACCATTTCCGAGTAATGATTTCTAACTCTTAAGTTCGATATTGTATCCGAAAATGTATAGCGGGTGGTACAGGATGAATTTTGAGGCTCTATTCCTTCAGTAAATTAGCCTTGTCCATAACTCTAACTGAGGATCGAACACACGTACCCCAGATATTTGAAATTAAAGGAACATGAGCGATAAAGAATAACATTTATGTTTCCGGAAATCGTGACCAAGTTAAAAACATAGGAAGTTGCAGCAAGCTAACAATTTCACATCTGTATAGTTTAGACGGGAGAAAATTAGGAATAATGATTGGGAAAATGAATGACATAGTAACAGGAGAAGGCATTATACTTCAGAGAGTGTCGGAGTGACATAGCCATTAAAGGACAACATTTAGTCGACTGTACTGAAATAGTGATTGGAAGTGTCTGGGTTCGACCTTCGATTGAGTCCTGTATATACAGAAAAGGCTACGAAAGGAAGGATAATATATTGCTAAGGAGGAGTACAAATAGTGTATAAGTGTCTACCGCAGCGCAAAGAAACCTCGACTGATTGTATGAATGGCCGACAGCAAGTATGTGAGTAATTACCTACTCTGGCCATAAATACTGTCACAAAAGTTGCAGATCGGAACCGAGCGTTTATACCACATAGACTGTAGTGAATTCACTTCTGTCAGTAGTCTGTATTGTTCACTGTGTAATACATGTTTCCTTGCACGTCCATAATATTGTAAGGATGGAGTGGGGTCAGGTACAGGACCGTGTAGCTGTGATTGCATTACACAAGTGTGGTCACAAAGCATCGAAGATTTTCAAACTTCTCCAACCTCCGAAAATCACACTGAGATTCGTCTATCGGACCATAGCAAGGTTCTGTGAGACTTCCTCTGTACGTGACCACCAAAGACCAGGCCGACCGCGGTGCAGTAGAACACCAAGTCATCTAGGCTGTCAGGCTCGAAACCCCCCTCGGAAGAAAGAAAGAAAAAAAATGTCCCGGGAAATGAACATTCCGCAAAGGACAATGTCAAGGATACTCAGAAGTGACTTTAAGGTAGGTGCTTTCCGCTGATCAACGGGACATTTCCTAACATCTTCACTGAAAGCAATCAGGAAGGTGAGATACAAGGCCCTGCTTCAGAGGTACGCGGATGGAAGACGCAGATCAATTCTCTTTTCTGACGAGGCCATGTTGTACCAAAAGCTACCTCAATTTGGAGTCTCTCAAACGTACCCTCACCAAAGCAATGTACACGTTTCCAATGGACTGTGTGCGTACAGCCAGCTATTGATCACTGGCCACGCCGTTTAAGGGCTTGTGTCAAAGTGCATGGTGGTCATTTTGAGTAATTGCACTTTTTGCAAGTAAATTTATTTCTCTGGATCTGCTGTCTTCTTTACATTAGGACTGCCCTTCCTGTGACAGTATTTATGGCAAGACTAGGTACTACCAGGTCCCTGAGACTCGATTAATTTCGCTGAAACCTGTTGTGTTAATGACCAGAGATCCTGGGATGGTTGCCTGGTGAACCTCAACAGGTCCTGAACTTATCCCTGAACAAATAGTACTTGGTTCATCAACTTTATGTGGGTGTGGAATGGAAGGCAAGCAACGTGTTGGACGAAATAAGTATTCGTATTTGTAAGCGTCGGCACTGGAAACTGATGGCTATTGAGAGTGTTAAAGAAATAGAGGGAAAAGTACTATAATGAATACTATTTAGTCTACATAATACTTAGTGTAACTTCGCCTTGTTGAGACATTGAGACCATCATTTTGGGGGCTCAGAAGAAAGAAGAAAAAAAAGTTTTTCAAAGTTTTATTCAGTTTATATTCTTTGTACACTAAATTTTTAGTCGACGGTAACTGGACTGTGTGAAAGGCATTTTTGCACTGTGTATGCAACTTATTTTTTATTTAAATCGTCTAGTTTTTTCTATATATAATTTGCATATCACTATGTTAATTTTCAATTAACATATTGATATATAAATAATAAATCCCATAATTCTTTGGTAAATAAATGTATCTATAACGGATCATATCTGCATTATATTGTTGTATTCTAGAATGCCATTTTAATAATGAAACAGAAATAAGGATGACTGTTTTTGGAAAGTACCGCGAGTGTATATTTGTTCCATTTCCGATACTTGCCCCTCGTATTTGTTTTAATACTTCTTTCAGCAGCTTGAAAGAAATAAAACTACTATTTTTCTGGTATTTGTGAATTTGATCCGTTAGCCTGCTTGGGAGCAGATGACTGTATACCGCCACACAACTCTATTTTTTATTTTTTTTTCCTTTTAGAGAATGACAACTCCACATCTCATGAAAATAACTGTATACATAACTATTTGTATTTATACTTTGTGTATTTCAGAAACCTTTTTATTATATTAGTTAAAATTGTGATCTTAGCAGAAGTCTCCTATGATAAACCGCGTATTTGCCATAAGAAGCAGAGAACCCTCAGCGAAAGGATCCCATTACTTTGTAGGAAGACAGAAACAAGGAGGGGGATAGAAAGGTCCCGTTCCAAATTAAATATGTGTTAATTTAAAATTCTATATTGTAATTCTACCTCTTTTATCAATTAATTAGTTATGGTAATTCATTCTATAAATTGAGATGATTTATTTGCTTAAGTTTGTTGTTAAGCGTTTGTTCAACTGCGTGACATTAGTCACTAAACAATAATATTGAACCACGCATTAATTAGCGTATTGTTAATGGAAAATGTTGAAAGTTTAGACGATAATTGATCTTGTATATTGATGGTTTACGTCATCTGGTATTTCAGGTATCTTTAGACGTAACTGTAAAATTGTCACCTAGTTTTTGAACACCCTGTATTAAAACGTGTTCCATATAAATTCTATCTAAAAGGGTTCATTTTGAAAAATATCATAATCTGTTTCATACTGAATTATAATTGTTTAAAGGATGAATGTTATAAAGGTTTTAAAAGTATATGCGAACCTATCCATTTTGCGCTAAAGGAATTCAGCCTTAATTTCATTTAAAAGCTTAGTTGAAAGAATAGAAATTCTTTTTTTGGCCATTCACTATTTAAAGGAAAACTTGGCCCTTCCCGGACAGGGCTGTCGTATAATCTCTTTTTCTTCATACCACTCTGACCTCAGCGTCGAGTGTAGTAGGGAAAAAAACTGAGTGTCAGTTTCCAACTACCCTTAGGTAGTGGGTAACCTTTCGACCCTTCCATCTTAGTAAGTCTTAGTAACCCAATTTCGGTTAAAAAAAAAAAAAAAAAAAAAAAAAAAAAAACTGGCTCCACTTATCATATATTTAATGGTTTGTTTTGATGATTTTGGAGTCTGTTATAATGTGTGTATTTTTAACTAATGTAGCAAAACTAAACGTAGTTTGTATAAAAATAATAATAATAGTAATAGATAAATAAATAGAAAAGGATAAATTAATTACTTCATTAACTAATGTAACTATATTCTATATACGGTAGACTTGCGATTCTATGTAGTGGTGTTATAACCTCTAGATTTTAGGTAGTTGATTCTTGTGCTTTTTAATAATATAGAAGTCAATCAAATCTTTTGCTAATTCACTAACACTGTACATATATCTAGTGGAATTTCGTTCAGGAAACGTGCAGTTCCTTGAATGTTTAGTTAGGTTAAGGACACAAATACCGTGAGCGATTGTAGAGTAGTAAAAAAATGTGTAAGTATTTATTATATATATATATACATACTTCATTTTTTGTTTATAATTGATTTGTATAGTATAATTGCATGTTTTTTGGGTTTTATATCTAATTATATTATTTTATTATGGGTCATCCATTTCCTTTATATATATGTATATCTTTTGTATATATAGGAACTCGTATAATAATAATAATAATAATAATAATAATAATAATAATAATAATAATAATAATAATAATAATAATAATAATAAAATTGAGTTAAAATGAACTATTTTGTATGTGTACTGTATATTTGTATATATTTGAGATTATTTATGATGTTATCCCTCGATATAATGTTTTAATATGTATTATGTAGATATATATGAAACCATGTTGTATTGGCCTTGATAAGCTTCGTATATCTCTATAGATAAAGTTTAGTTTTGTAAATATGTAGGAACAAATCATATTAGTTAGGGTATTCTTTGTATTATACGTATATAATCATTTATAGAGCCACGTAGTTATTCCTTAATTTGTGATTCACTTACAATCGAGATTTTATATTGGTGTCCCAAAATTATAAGAGGATAAATATTTTCATCGTGCGAAAGTAGCTACTAGGTACCTACATGTCTTCTACGTCTTTGTATTATCTTGTCATATGAAATCCTATTACTTCCTTACGTTTTTTTTTTCATATCCAGTAAATTACGCTTAATTAGTCATTTCAAGTACTGAAAAAAGTTTCTTTTTCATCGTATGTGTGTTTATTAATGTTTATATTTTGTTTCAACCACTTCTTTACGAATTCCTCAACGCTGAGAGAAAAAGTGGGAATTTGAGACAGCGTTACCATCTTCTACAGCGCAAAATTCTCAGCTTTTACAAAATTCCGAATATCTCGGTAAGTACTTGACTTATCGACTTCAAATAAACGTGAGAATGCTTCTTACGACATACCAAATTGTCCTATAAATTTTAAACCGCAATGTACTTTTGGCCTTTTTCGAGTTATTGCACCATATCCGAACTCGTCTTTTCTGTTATGTCAACACTGTTTAACGGACCCATCTAAACTTGGTGTCAATTTAAACCGTTCTGGCCAATATTTAAATTATTGTGCAAAACTAGTGTGTACCTCACTCCCTGTGTGTGCAAAAGGCGTTTAAACGTGACAGATATTTAACGTTATTTGTCGAGAAGTTTGCAACACTGACCTGCGGGTGGTATATCTTTCGTCTTCCTTTTTAGTGTTGAATTCAATTATGAAATACAATGTAGGTCGTCCCATTTAAAAAATCATAACTTTATATTGGGTTGGCAACACTGTTCATCCGGTGATGTCAAATAATACGTCTACCAATGTGTCCCTTTGTATAGTTGCTTCGGACAAAGTTTCGCTTCTCTCTCTCTTTTGATTTCTCCGTCATCAAGGTTTGACATCATAAAGGACACACCCGGTATATATATATATCTGTCATTTGAAGTAGTCCTTAATATTTAAGTTTTACTATGTATGTGTTTTGTAGTTTACGGGTCCAATTATTTATATATATATATATATATATATATATATATATATATATATATATATATATATATATATATATATATATATATATATATATATATATATCTTATTCTTTAATTGCTATAGATAATATGTGTATCGTTAGTGTGATATTATGAGTTCACTCTGACCTTTATATATCTCTTACCTAGTATAAGTTTGGATATATATTAGCTTAGATAAGTGTTTTAAAAGTTATTCTTATCGGCATATCTAAATATTAGTTACGTAAGTGTTTTAGTTAAAATTGTAATCACGATCCTAATCTTACATAATTTTGTGTTCAGAAGTGTTGCAAACCCCCTTTAACAATTTCTTACTATTTTTACATCACTGATTATTTCAAGGTAGTGCTGCCAACCCTACATTTAATTTAATAGTAGTTAACAGTGTTTCTAACTCACTTTACAAAAAATTCCCTTTTTAAATCTAAATATGATCCGTAACGAAATTTTGTTGACTACATTCGGACATTAAGTACAAAATTTCTTTCCCAAAGGGCGTCGAATGTCGTGGCTAAAATTTCGACCAAACTTTTTGCGGTGTTTTTGCAAACACCCTGTACATCCACGACAAGTTCTCCCCTACATACATTACGCTAATTTGTTTAAATCAGTTATACGAGTCTCGCCAAGACTTATTCTTAAACTTCTTCATTTACGAATTCGGTGGAATAACTTTATTTCTTAAACCACTTGTAAAGACGATAGATATTCAGAGGTGTCTGGGTCACTTCCATTGCAGACACCCTTACGACCAACTATGATAAGTTTTTTTCTCTCCTTTCCCCCCTTTTAAAGTAACTTTTCTGTTTTACGGTGAATTATCTGCCTGACATTAATGTTACCAAACCCTCTTAGAGTATTACTCCTGGTATTAGCTCAAATTCTATATTTAGCGCTGACTTCATCCACTTTCACAGCTGCTAGACTGACCCTTGACCCGAACACTGGTGGTGACTATGTGTCATCCCCTCTTTGTATAGTGTTGTGTAATCTTAACTGGTTGTAGTTGGAACCCTTTTTCTGTATTCTTTTTCTTGTTACCCTTGTGAAGGTATGTGTATTGTGGAACTATCACAGTCATCAGAATCGTCGCGCGCCTATCATAAGTAGTATGAGATCACCCCTAACCAATCAGATTTCACCAAGTGGTCCAAACCATTACCTCATCAAAAGCCAATTAGCGTATAGAGAATTTTTTCTAATTATTGCATAATCTGAGGCAAGACTGACACACCCAAACTCGATACACATAAAACCTCGGGAATGAGATCTCTTGAAGTTCATTACCTCTGAACTACGCGATGAGCACATAACCCGTGCTCCAGTTCTTCCCCCTTCGTGGGAGGCAGGCCTCTGCACTTCTTGCAGTTAAGCTACTTAGATACTTCAGCGATACGTCAGACTATGCCGATGTCTTGGAGTGTCCGTCTGCTTATAGTTGTTACTCCGGGACTTCTTGTGTTCTGTATAGTGAAGTATGAAAAACTGGAAAGTGTGTGTCAATTCAATACGTGAGTGATGACGTGAAGATGTAAGAATGATTGTTCTATTTTGATTTCCTTCGAATATTTTGAATTACAATAACACGAAGATATAAATCGAAATGAAATCACATTCATAGTTGTATAAATAGTTTCCCTTCTTTTGTTTTAGTTATATTGTTATTATTTTACTTTCTAAACTCATATAATGAAGTTTAAACTGCCTCCTAGTATAGTTCTAACAATTGAAGCTAAAATTTCCCCGAGGTAATTGAATTTTTTGTTGAAACTCTTCCGATCTGGGTCCTTATGAGAGAGGACTTGGGATCGTGACGCTTCTGTGACACTGGGTGATTTGCTTAATTTACCCTACCAGATGGAAGATGCTGTTTCAGTGGTATCAAAGAGGACTACAAATGTTTGCTGTCAAGAGTGGTTTGCAACATGGACTCCAAAAATGTACCTTGTGTACAGGTGTGGATTCAGTGGTTGCTTGTCGTAAAGATCTGTATAAATTGAGTGAAAATGACGATATTAAATTCAAGTAATGGGTACATGTAGACTAAACTATATTTGTAATTCTTGTAGTTCAGTGGAGTGTAGTTCAATGAGTTTTCTGAAGTCATTTATAGAAAAACCATTAGTTCTGCAAAAGCACTACTATGTATGTAAAGCATAATCAGCATTAGTGTTGCTAGACCGATCAGTTGGAAAAGCAGGAGACTCGAAGATAGAAAACAGGAGAAAGCAGGAGACTCAAAAATAAAAAAGAGAAGAAATGCAGTAGACACATATAGTGGCGGCGTTTGAGTGTTTGGTGGTTTAATATTCGTGGTTTGCTATAATGCATATGTTTTCGTGAGCTAGGAAGCCCGGATACCCTGCCGCTTTCGGGCCCCATGCCCTCTAATTGTCGCCACTGGACGTGCATATTTAACTAAATTATCTAAATTCAAAATACAGTTTAAATAAAATTTTAATAAATTTACCATCAACGGTGGTCCCTCCCCCACCAACAAAGGAATTTATATTGTCACATCGTCTGTTCAATCTTCCTCACTGTCATACATTTCACTACTAATCTTCTTTAACAACGAGTTTGTTATCGTAAAAGAATGGCAGTCCGATTTTGCCAAAAAGCTTTTTGTGTGCAGTAGTCGACATACTGTTTTCGTGCTTAAGCAATTTCTTAATTTTGTTTTTATTATATTCGTAGCTGAGGCACTAGAATGAGGAGGACTTAAGGGGCACAAGATAAACTTTGATTATAGAGGAAATACCGGCTTTAAATCAGCGTACGTTTTTTTTTCTGACTTCATTCCAGAAGTCTGTTATTGTACTTCTACTACCACAAGCAATGTCTGTGTTAGGCAGAATCGTCACTCTAGATCAATTTTTTTGAAGTTCATCATCTTTCAGTAAGTGTGGGAAAATGGAAGCAAGTGGGGCAATGGATCGAACCTCTTGAATTTTACTAGGATCCAACACCTCCAATGACTTAATAACTGGGTCATCGATTGGCAAACAAGCTAGTATTTGATGAACTGACTCGATATAGAAATCAAGACACCGTAATTTAAATGCTTTTATGTGTTCAGCTGGCAATTTAAATTTTTCTAAGGATAGTTGTACTTTTGCCCCAAAATACATTTCTTCTACAGGAAGAAAAATTCTTGAAATTTTTACAGAGTTGAGGATAGAACCTTTAACATAGCAATCGAGGATAGTTCGCAATGAGGAAACTATAGAAGACCTAAGATTATGAAGTCGAGGTTCCTCACTTTGCATCTGTTTGTTTAAAATATTGAAAATGGGTAAAGCAAATTGAAAAAACTCAAGGTACAATTTATTGTAAGGGGATTTCAATTTTTGAAGAATAGCATCGGATACGAGCAATTTATCTTCTGTAACCGCGTGAGTAAAAGAAAAGAATGAGAGCATCATATTGTTCTAACACTCGACAAACAACTAACCCAAGAGACAACAATCTAGTTTGGCTTGGATGTAACAATGAGGTTTTACATTGAGAAAACTCTGAAATTCTTTGAAAGCTTCTATACGCTTTGCACTCGTGTGGAAATCATTGAAGATGTCACGAACCAAATCGTCTGGTTCCCGTGGAAGCTTGGAACAAGCATAAGATGAACATAAGTTAAAAGAATGACAAACACATTTCATAACAAACAGATCTGGTATGTCTTCCTTTAAAACAACTGAAAGAGAATGATGTCTTCCCATCATGCCACTAGCCCCGTCCAGCGAAACCTATAAGATATTCCTTGTACGGAATATTTTTTGATTCGAAAGCTTGAACGAAGCAGTCATATAAATTACTGGCAATTGCCTCGCTTATTGGAATAAGGTTAAAAAATGCATCTGTTACATTACCGTCTTCTGAATCGACTCGCACAACAATGCACAAATGTTTTGTACAACTAGCATCTGTTGATTCGTCTACAATTGCCGAAAAATTTTTTTCCTTAGTAAATCACATAACGTGGCTTTGTTTTCCTCCCCTGAAACGTGTTTTACAATCGCTGTAGCTTTTGTTTTACCACACATAATCTTCTTGGCAATATGTGAATCTGGGCAAAGTGATTTAATTAAAGGAGACAAATGTTCCTTAACATTAAAAGAAATGTTATGTTCGGCTAAGAAAGCCGTCTGCTTCTTTCACGTTATTATTTAATGTGACAGACTCACATGTTAAAGGTATTCAAGTTTTCTGTCCCACTAATTCTTCGCGTTGTCAATGTGCTTTTTAGTTTCTGCATGTCTTTCTAGTGTAATTTTCCCTTCAGATGCAATATTAATGTCACTGACACATGCATTGCAAAAGTCATAACTCACTCCCTTTTTACTGGATTTTAACCAATCCTTAAATGTTTCCTCGCTCTACCACTCTGATTTATAGTTTTGAGTGTACTTTACTTTCTTACTCATTTTGTAATGCGCACACAGTAACACTTAATACTGAAGTAAGACGTAGTGAAAGAGCAAATTGGGGTGGGAAAATGTCTTACCATGCACGTAGCGATAGCATAGGTATGTGATACAGTTACACGTGATAGTGACATAAGACGATTTCTTGCTGACGAGGTGATCAGGCTACTCTTGCAACCCAATTCCCAATCTAAACAACACGTCCTTGTAATCTTACAGTAAGTTATAAAGATCACCAACCATCATTCATATAGAAGCTGACGTACAGTTGTATTCTTCTATTCAAATTGTATACAGCAAAACTCTGTAACTACGTGCTCTACAGAGCTTTGTGAATACATACAGAGAAATTGCCTCTTTTTGTGTGAGGAAAAAATGAAAATTCAATATTAATAATAATAAATTTCTTTTAACTTCTCGAAGTAAAGAAAAAGCAGGAGATTATTCACTTTTCTTTTTCTCTTTTCGCAGTAGATCAGTAGAACGTAGAAAAAGCAGGAGATCTCTGCAAAATCAGTAGATCTGGCAACACTGATCAGCGTATCTCAAGATACTGAAGCAGAATTTACCAGTTGACCATACAGTATACCTCGTATACTTTTCTGAAAACTATTCCTTTATAATACAGGATGCTGCACAAGGAAATTGAAATGAAATTTTTGAGTTTTACATCTCACGCTTATGCCGGATAGGCTAAAGGAGATAGTAATGATGAGGAATGAATGAAATGGTGGAATGAAGAAAGTGGGAGGAAACGGAAGAACCCCGAGAAACCCAAGCACACGGTGTTTGTCCACCGCAAAGTTCACTTGACGGGTGCCGCACAAGGCTTCCACTGGGACTCTTCACAAGCCATAATACATCCGTTTGTTGTGGCCTTTAAAAACGCTTTCACGACAATACTACCACGCCTTTAAAAACGCTTTCACGTCACATTTCAGCAGACCATCATCACAGAAATAAAGGAGTTGCCTCATGTATCGATGATCCATTACTTTAGCGATGGAGGAGTTTCGCATTATACGAGGGCAATCCCCAAAAAAAAAGTCTCCTATATTTTTAAATATACAAAAAACCGTTTATTTTCTATAATTGCTACATCACTTTAAAGGTTGAAGAAAGCTTTATTTTTCTACATAATCGCCATTTCGGTCGATGCATTTTTGTAGACGCTGTGTCAGTTTTACAATGCCCATGTCATACCAGCTTGTCTCCATGCCCTTCCGATATTGCAACTTTTCCGTTAAAATCCTGTGGATGGTGTTTCTGGTAACCTCAGGAACCAAAATGCAGAGAGCATCCAGAGTGATCCTCCGATCTTTACGCATGAGTTCCTCAACTTTCGCGATTGTCTCGTCGGCAATTGATGGCCTCCCGCTCCTTTCCTCGTCATGAGTTTCAGTACGACAGGCTGTAAACTCTGTACACCACTTGCGAACGTTTTTGACATCCATGCACGACTGTTCATACACTTCCGTCAATTGGCGATGAATTTCAACTCGTTTAACACCTTTTGCGTTCAAAAATCGAATAACTACGCGAACTTCGCACTTGGCGGTAACGTTCATCGGGAGCTCCATTTCGAATGGCTGCCAAGCCAAGACTGAGCATCCGAGCGAAGCGCCTGCGTGCTTAAGTGGTAGCGGAGAAGGCACCACCCACAACAGTGTTGCCAACAACCGTATTAAAAATTTCTGTACGTCCCCAGAAAATAGGAGACCTTTCTTTTGGGATTGCCCTCGTAAAAACAAAAGTAATTTCAGAAAATCTGTGCCATCACGAATCGGACTTTAAGCTGAAAGCAAGGTATAACTTTTTTGGTACTAGCCAAGGTAAAAACCCATACGATGGTACACGTGGAATAGTAAAATCAGTGGCAAACAAGGCTAGTTTACGTGGTGAAGTTATTTTGACATATATCAATGAGCTATGCAGAACGTTAGATGGTATTATGTTCGGTTACATACTCCACAAAACTGTAACAACAATACTGAACACTATCCTGCAACAAATGTACGAGAACGCTACTACAATCGCCGGGACAAAGGACACACACGCTGCTTTGTTACGCTTGACTCGTAAAATGCCAGTAGTGTGTGGAAGTATTCGTTATGCATCAAGAATTGTAACTGTGGCAAATTCTTCACATCAAAATGTCCATGTCTTATAAATCTGGAGAATGGCTTGTAGTTCATTATGATGGGTACTAATATTCAGGTGAAGTTGTAGAGGTACAATAAACCGAATGCACTAAAAGTTAGTTCACCGATTCCATCTTTAGAGAAAACATTTAAGTGGCCAACTAGCCAAGATGTTATGACGTATTCTTTATGTGGTGTAAAACGAAAGATTACGCCACCTATACCAGTGAGACATCGTGTTAAGTTTGTATTCACAGACTTCTGATTGGACAACCATCATTCTTACGATGATTATAATACACATATACAACTTTCTTGTTTTCTTTTGATAATTGTACAATGCCGCTTCATATATCTATACATAAAACAGACTGTTGATGGAGATACCAAAAATACTACCTTACACTAAGAGGTAGCAGTGATATTTACAAACATTCTATTTCAGTAGACTGTTATTTGTACAAACTGATTCCTCTTGTCCTGAGCTAAGGTAACTGTTAAATATTATTTTGTCCTTAGTACTGGTTTCAAAGATGAGACACAGTATTGCCAATCTACGTGATTTTCCATTTTTTGAGGTATCATATTTCGTGTTTGGAAAGAGGTAACACTGTCCAATTAATATATCTAGTAATCACCTACTACGTGTGACTTGTGTAGATTATGAACACTTTGTACCTTTCCTTCAAAAGAAAGAAAAACAATTGAAGTTGGGACATTTTTCATGGTTTTCATATATTTTTTTTTCGGTGCGAGCAACTGTGTATCTAAAATTTGTTAATCACAATAAAATCTACTTTCAGAGATATCCAGTTTCTTTTCAGCACCGAGGCTGTATGAGAAAGTGACCCTACAATTTACGGTGGAATTTGAACCACTGTAATGTGTTCACACTTCAAGCATGCGCTGCCCATTGGACCAGCGGGTAGGGTTATACATAAATGCTCTTTTTGTACGGAATTCAGTGTGTAGTGCAACCGTTCAGGGTGATTTGATTCCGCTGGGCTTACTTATGTGAAGCGAAAAACAGCAATTTAAAAAAATAAGAAACATTAGTAAATGGCATACAACCTTGAAAATAAATTAAATGCCAATAACTCCATGTATTTCACTTACTACGTCCTATATAAATGTAAAAAAGATACACGAAAACTTCACAATGCGCATAGATCAAAGGATGACACGAATATTCTCGAAATTTTACAATGTCACGGTGTTTGGGTACATTAGATGTAGTAGATGATTTCGTCTACCTTGAGTCAAACAATCAGTTGTAATGAAGACCTTACAAAGAAAAATGGTGAATTGCTCCAAAACGTGTCACTTTGAGGAAGTTGAGTAAAATATGGAAGACTCGAACAATAACACACTACAAATATTCGTCTAATGGAAGTCCTCATCTTCTCTGTCTTCTTCTACGCGTGAGACGTGGACCAAAGCTAGTGCTAAAAAGAGGATCCAGTCACTCGAGATGTAGTGCTGGCGTAGAAACCATGGACGGCCAAATTAACAAATGAATTCATTCTCAAAGAGCTGAAAATAATTAAACTCTTCTCTTTCTGTATACAGGAGAGAATACTACTGTCTTTTACGCACATTGTAACCTGGAAAAGATCTAGTAAAGATTATCATTGAGGGGAAGACTGAAGGTACGAGACCAAGAAGAAAAAATAGCTGCCCATTGGATTGGCCAAGCGAATACAATCACTAGCCCACCATTGTAGAGCCCTCAGAATAGCTGAAGGCCGTACAGGATGTGAACACCTCATCAAAATTACAAATAAAAACGCAACCAGTAAGGTCACGACGCTCACTCATGAGCAATGATTGGTGATGATAATTGTATTAACGAAACGCATATGATACAGTGAAAACATTGTAATTCTTGAATATCACATTTGATACAGTGTCCATTCACGTGTTAGATTAGACGTTTAAAACTGTTTTAAACTCATATATATCCTTCCATTATATATAAAACTGTACATACACACATTACACACAGTAGCATTGCAGGCAATCATCTTCGCATATCATCTTTCTTTATCCGAAAAATTCAATCTTCGAATATGGAGTCCACAGAATTTTCTTGACACTTGTTAAATAATTTATGCTCCACATGTATTGTTGGCACCAAATGAATGTATTTCTCTTTCTCCAATGATACTTCTCACCTATAAAGAGGAATATTTCTTAAAAAAATAAGTACGTATCATGTATTTATATATATTTAAATTACTTTTAATTACATAACTAAGGAAACATTTCACATAAGGAATTATAAATGTGTATAAATTTTAATTCTTCTAATGGAGATTCGCTTGAGACGTCGAGCTGACAAGACTTATTTTTGTAAGCTCTGAGTGGTCAGATGTAGTGTTGCCATCGCGATAAGAATTTCGATGGAGAGCAAGGGATAGAAGCGATGGCTCTATTAGCAGGTGTAGAATATAGTGTACGAAGTTATGCAAGCAAAAAGCTATTTTTGGAAGAATAATATGTCTGGTGGTTGTGATATCTCTAATGTGTATCAGAAATATAGAATGTTTGTCTTCGCCCATAGCGGCCTCAAACGGGATCGGTTACACTCCGTAGCTCATAGTATCCCCGGAAGTAGGTATTAATGGATATCTCCGTCGCTCATATCATCCTCGGGAGAAGGTTTTAGAGGGTTATACTCCGCAGTTCCTAGCAGTCCCAGGAGAAGGTATTAAAGAATATCTTCCTAGCCTATGGCGGCCTCGGAGAAGGTTTTGATAGGTGGGCGATCAGCACTGGTCTGATAACCTCTTGGTTCCGTCGTCCTCTTTTGTAGCCATCCTCTTGGAGGAAGGACCTGTGGAGGGGTTATCGGCTTTCTTCGTAGTTCTCCGAATGATCTTCGTTTGTTCCTGAAGGTATAGTCTTATTTTGTTGTCTGCCACCATTTATTTATAATTGTAAAAATATGTGTTTGTAGTGAGAACATGTGGCTTGCAGTACGTGTGGGTATATGGATCTTTATTTTTTATCATTATTAATACATGTTGAATATTTCCAAAGCAATTCATATATGGCGAGAGCTAGAAATGCTACATCATTCGAACTTCATCGTTCAGAGGCCTTCCTGTAGCAGTGATTCCATCATGATGTAGGCTGGTATCATGATGAATGGAGAAACAGACGCCCATATTTTTAACAGAGTATTTAGATAGGCTTAATATTTGACTAAGAAAGAAGCTGGTCAGGTGCTATATATATATGGAGTATTAGACTATATGATACAGAGGCCTGGGCATTACGGAAGTTAGAGAACAAATATTTAGAGGAATTCGAAATGTGGTGTTGGAGGAAAATGGAGAAGATAAAATGGACAGAGAGAGTAACAAACGAAGATGTTTTAAGACGGATAGGAGAGAAGAGGACACTTTTAGCCAGCATCCTTTGCATGAAGGCCAATTGTATTGGACACATCTTGCGAAGAAATTGTCTTCTTCATACCGCTATAGAAGAAAAGATGGAAGGAAAGCGAGGAATAGGAAGAAGAACAAATAGATCGATGATTTGAAAAACAGAAGAAAGTTTTGGGAATTAAAAGAGAAAGCTCAAGAAATGTGGAAAAAAAAAAAAACATTTCTAAACTAAATTACATATTTAAAAAAATAGCCCCAGGACCTATCAAAGGGCAAAATACTTAATAATAATACTTAGATAACACAAGGCCTAGATAACATGAAGACATTCTGCACCCACAAGTTGGCAATTTCCCCTTCCGTATAACATTTTTCTTTTCCCTCTCCAACCCTTCTATTCTTTCCCAATCTATTTCATGAACATTAAAATCCAGAGTTCATGTTTATGGATGATAATGCATGTTCATACCGCACACTTTTTGTCTTATTTCTGAAAGTAAAAGACATTACCCATAATGAATGGCCTGCAGGCATTATATGTTTGAGACACTCTTGTATGATTAATTACGCAGCGTAACTCACCACGACAAGCTCTTTTTCTGAAAGGACTCTGAGAGGAATATATCTCTCAGGAAACGATTAAAAATCATATCCAGAGCATAAAGACCAGATAAAATAATTTTCTGTTGGAGTTAGTTACACAAAATATTGAATGTTTTACTGCTGTCATAGACCAGGTCATTCTGACGGAATTTATTGCTTTTCATATTTGTGGAGACAATCTTTATATCACATATATAATGTCGCTATTCATTTTCGTTGTATGTTGCATCTGTATCTTATTAGTATTCATGAAACCAAATGTCACATGTTTTTATTTTGGTTTACTTCTCTTATCTTGGAGTTGCTTTTGTGCAGGAGTGTATATGCAAATATGTCTTCTCGATTATATTGTATAATAATAATATTTACATTATTTTCTGGTAAGTAATTTGCTTTCGATATATTTTCGTGATTTCTTTGTTCCAACCTGTATATATTTTCACTAAAGTCTACCATTAATCCACTCATTCCACCCCCCCCCCCCCGAGAAAGTGTACCTTCTATCTTTACAATATTTACTGATAAAGAGAAACGCACACTCTACTATGAACTCTACCACAATTACAATGTTCAGTTACCTACCTTGCTTTCTGGATAACCATTTCACTTTTCTTCTTTCTTTACAAAAAAATGTTTACTTAGTAATTGCGTTACTTCTTCGGATTCTAAAAGAGCCTAAAATAAAAGCCAGATAATTGTATCACCAACTTCATTTTATATTATTAACAAACAACATAGATTTATCATCCTTGAATTATAATGTTTTCCAAATTATATATATTTTGTTTCTTGTAAAATGTAAACAATCCGAATAGTAAATGGTGTAAACATCTCGGTCTGACCCACCCCGAAGGTGTATATATATTAGGGTGTCCCTTATATAAGGTAATTTCGTGTTACGATACGCACACCCGCCAAATGTATTCTTTGTGACCGTAAACATGCATTAGTAAAATAGCAGCTCCCTATGAGAACGTTAACCCGTGCCGACTTGACGACAAAGTCATGAAATGACATTTCCACATTATAATATAATTTAGAATGTCCAACTATGATAACGGAGAAACCAAACGAGACAGAGAAATGAAACTTTGTGCGAAGCAGCTAGAGAAAGGAGGACATCTGCCTGTGTATTGACGAACATCGCCGGATGAAGAGTGTTGCCAACCCAAGAGAAAGTTATGTTTTTGTAAATCGAATGACCTAAATTGAATATTGTTATTGGAAACAGCAACGAAAATAAAGACAAAAGAGATAGTAAACGCAGATCAGTGTTGCAAACGTTTCGAGAAATAACGTGAAACATGTGTTAGATGCAAACGCCGTTGGCGTATGCAGCGTTGCCATCTTTTACAAACAACACCTCTCAGCTTTAACAAGATACCACATACCTCAGTCCATACGAGAGTTATTAATCTCATATAACCACAGTACTGCTCCTCATGCTCTACCGCTTGCATTATAGATTTTAAACCATACTGCACTAGTTACCTTTTCCGAACTCAACTTTTCGCTTCTGTTGATAGCAACACTATCAGCGGACCCTTCTAGACTTGGAGTCAGCAGAAACAGTTTTTGTAAATATTTAATGTAAGGTATACAAAACGTTAACTACCTCACTGTTAGTGTGCGACAATGGCGTTTGCATTTAATATATTTCACGTTATTTCTCGAAAAGTCTGCAACAATGGTTTTTATTTATCATCTCTTTTGTCTTTGTTTTTACTATTGATTCCAATAATGATATTCAATTTAGGTCATTCGATTTACAAAAACATAACTTTCTCTTGAGCTGGCAACATTGTTCATCCGGTGGTGTCCATCAATACACGAGCAGGTGTCCTCTCTTCTCTAATTTCTTCGCGGGAAGTTTCGGTTCTCTGTTTCTTTTGGTTCCTTCGTTATCACGGTTGGACATTCTAAATTGTAATGTGGAAACGTCATTTCATGACTTTGTCGTCAGGTCGGCACGGATTAACATTCTCGTAGGGAGCTGCTGTTTCACTAATGCGTGTTTACGGTCACATAGAATACATTTCGCGAGCGTGCGTATCTCAACACGAAATTACCTTATATAAGGGACACCCTTATATATATATATATATATATATATATATATATATATATAATATATATAGGGTGGACAATTTATCTGGAACATCTGTGATAACGGAGAAATCAAAAGAGGAAGAAAAAGGAAACTGCATGAAGCAACTATGAGGGGACATCGTTTTATGTAATAGACAACACCCCTCGGTGAATGGTGTTGACATCCCAGTAAAAAAAGTTATATTTTTTCAAATGGCACTACGTCAGATTATTACATATTTCAAATCAACATGTTAAGTAAAAAATTAAAGTACCACATTTATTATTCAGCGTTGCAAACTAAAGATGTTATAATATCACAAACATTCGAAGTTTGGAAGCCTCTATTACACATACAGCACAACGGAGATGGACGAGACAATGCACATCGAAAGTATCTTAATGTTGGATACTATGGTCATGGTATGACTTGTTTTGAATGAATAGCAACGAAGTTACAGGGGCTTGAAAATTTGAATTTTTTCAAAAAGCTTTATTTCGAAAAAATGCTTAGATAAGTATCATATCTAGTTACTTGTGTGGTTTGCAATTGACAAACAAATCATTTTGTCGTTTACAGAACTTCGATATCTCAAACCGTTTCGGATATATGATAAACATTGATGAAGTTCGCAACACTGCTGAAAATGGTATATTTCTGGACAATATTTAAACTGATTGTTGTTTTCCTTCTCTTTTATAGCATTGCAGGAATAACTTTTAGTAGGTGTAATTACAACAAGTCCTTGCAATTGCGTGATTTAAGCAGTGTTACAAACTTCAGCAATGTTTATCATATCTCCGGAACGGTTTGAGATATCGAAGTGCTGTAAACGACAAAATGATTTATTTGTCAATTGCAAATCACATAAGTAACTAGATATGATACTTATCTAAGTATTTTTTTTCAAAATAAAGCCTTTTGCAAAAATTCAAATTTCCAAGCCCTTGTAACTTCGTTGCTATTCATTCAAAACAAGTCATATCCATGACCATAGTATCCAAAGCTAAGGTACTTCCGATGTGCACTGTCTTGTCCATCTTCGTTGTGCTCTATGTGTGATAGAGGCTTTCAAACTTTGGATGTTTGCGATATTATAACATCTTTAGTTTGCAACACTGAATAATAAATGTGATATTTTAGTCCCCCTTCTTATAGTTGCTTCATGCAAAGTTTCGCTTTTCTCCCTCTTTTGATTCTCCGTTATCACGGATGTTCCAGATAAATTGTCCACTCTAAGAGAGAGAAAGGGAGAAAACGGCGCCCGATGGCTTGGACAGAACAAGTAGTATAACTTAACATCAAAACATTACATTAAAATATAGGGTAACTGTCCCAGTAATTGACAGTGTACCAGTAATTGACACTGTCGTATTTTTCTCGCCACAACAAAACTGCGGGGCTAGGTACGAGCAAATGCTGTCATCTTTTATTCCTTTGTAGTGTTTTGAATCCTACACTACTGCTAATATTTGCCACTCGGTAGTAGTACTTCAAAAGTAGCAGAACATCGATGGAAAGTGAGAAGTGAACTGTTTTTCAGACTTCTACTAACGGTTTATCTTAAGGTAGGTTGTTTCTGTATCCGGTGCATATCAAATAGATCATAATTAAAAATGACGAGTTGAAGATGTTTTGAGGTAATTGAAGGACTAATAGATCAGACTAAACCAATAAATATAGCTTTTTGAAAGTAAAACCAAGTTTTCAGGGGGGTGTCAATTATTGGTCACAGGTTTCCTGCAATGACTAGTAATTGACACCCCTGTCAATTATTGGTGATGTGCCTAAGCTCAATAAATATCAGTAAAAATTTGTATACCGCGTATTTCCTTCAAGTTAAGTTGACTGATAAAGTTAAAAACATTATTTCTTATAAAATCCCAGAAGTTGACAGGGGATGTCAATTACTAGATCAAGAAATGTTAATTACTAGGCTACTGCAGAAAAATTGTACGAACTATTTACCAAGACACACCTGAGTTGTTAGTGTGATTTGTTATAATTCGAAAGGTCCTGGGTTGACACCTTTGTGATTAACAGAGAACCGACCTTGCTTTTTAAATTTTTTCTTGAAGTGGTAAATACCTCTTGGTACGGTGTTACGTCCTCCTACGTCTTCTTTATTTTTCTTTGTTTGAGCGTTAAGTGTGACTTTTAAGCAAGTGCCTTCCCTTAATCTGCATTACTCTTACTTGGCACGTTGCCACGGGTAGAGTAGCCTACAGTTACCATTAAGTTTAAAAAATTATGCATACTGTAAATGCTTTACACTGATTAAACTAAGGAAAGTTTCTACTTTGTTTCTTTACAATTGCCAAACGTGGATAAGCCTAGAAGAAAGACGAAACCATCAAATGTAATTCCAGGTAAATCGAAACCTTTCTTCGAGTACTCAAGGTACAATATCGAAGGCAACCGCAACAGAGAGAGTAGAATGTCATATGCAACTGCAAGCAAACAGTTCGAGGTTTCTAGAACAATCTTATTAATACAAGTGTTCAGGAAGAACCCCAAAGGGTTGGAAAATGAGGCAACAGACAGTAGTTACTGAGACCGAAGAAAACCGTATTGTTGATTGGGTACTTTCGATTGCAAAGCGTGCTATCCTGTTAACGAAAGATGTTCTAGTAACAGTTCAGAAAATTATCTTGAACACTAAACGTCAAAATCCATTCACCAAAACCTGGCCGTCATTGGTATGAATCATTTATGGGGCGTCACCCCGAATTAGCTTAATGAATACCTGAGCAGCTCACAAGCCAGCGTTCGAATGTCTCCGAAGAGCAAATTCGAAACTGGTGTAACGAAATACAACCATAAATGGAAGACAAAAAGCTGATTGAAGTTCTTCAGGGTTCCTCTCGTGTTTTCAATTGCGACGAAGCCGCATTCCAGTTGAATCCAGAGACTATTAAAGTGATTGGACCACGAGGGAAAAAAAGTATAACATAATTTAAGGTTCAGATACAGACTCCATCACCGTATCTCTCACTGTGTGTGCCAATGGTATTGTCCTGCCATTTATAGTGTTCCCGTATGCTTGCATTCCAGGTGAGTTGGGGAAAATGTGCCTAACGACTGGCCAATAAGAAAAACTTCGACGGGATAAATGACTGGAGAACCCTTTTACGAATATATAACCAATTTACCTGTGTTGACCCACAGACCCTGTGACGTGTGTAGTAGGACTGACAAAATAGACTCCAGTTGTGTATCCAGCACAATGGAGGTCATATTGAGCATATGCTGTAATGCCGACTCTAACAAGTGTCCCAAACTTTAAAAGGTCATAACTCCTACACAAATAAAGATTTCGGAAAACGGATTGCACAGGTGTATTCCCCAGAAAAAGACAGTGTAAAATGATATGTGACATGACCCCCTTCCTATTTCAAAAACGTAACCCAAATCCAAGTTGGCCGCCGCTGTCGCCATAGCCCCTATAAGTTGTGACTCTACTTATAGACACTCCATACCAAACGACATTATGATTCCTCACACCGTTTGACTTTTATAAGGGTGTATCCAGACTTTTGCCTCACCCTGTATTTTACCGATGGCTTCTTAGTCATAAAGTGAATTTTTCAGTAAATTTTCTTTTTCTGTGCTATGAATATTTGTATTATTTCAGTATTAACATCCATTCTATACAAAAATACTGTAATAACTCTATTAGGGAAAGAAATAAACATATGTTTATGTAAGTAAAAACTTTTAAATCAACTTTGAAGAAAATTATATGGTTCATTGGGATAAGATATTAAGAGATGTCAATTACTGGGTCACGATGTGTCAATTACTGGCGATTCTCTCAAATCACAGTGTCAATTTCTGGTACAATGATCAACCCTTCATATACATATATTAAAAAATAATAATTATCAGTCTATTGTTTTTATGGTGGTGTGTATGGATGAAAGAAGGATGCCTTCGTAACTATACGAGAGATCAGTATGACAGGCCCATTTAAAGGGTGAAAAAACATGCAACTTGTCAAAGACTGTTCTTATATTGTCAATTATTGGGACAGTTACCCTACATTTTCTTTTCTTTTCAAGTTTAATTTAAATTCCTCGACCTATCTATTTCAGACGCTCCACACAGTTTCCCCAAATATAATGTACTAAGATAGCTGTATACAGTAAGTCATACAATATGCTATCTCTCATTGCCCCTTAAAGTGAGTCTAAGACTCGTTGGGGCCTGGAGTCTGATATAAATAAAAAATAAAATCATCATTCACTTGCCTTAATTGCCGTCTCCCTTAGCGTAAAGGGAATAAACGTGGGACGTTAACTGAGAATTTCATTTCATTTCTTTTCTTTTACTAATTTCATTTTTGTGGAACCAAGAGTGGTTAACACGAATGTATTTTACATTGAAGTAGAGTTATTTTGAATAGCATATAGGAGAGAAAATCCAAAAACACGTGACCTCAAATAAAATAACTCCTCTCAGAACTTCATATTGAATATTATATATATAATTAATTTCGAACCGGAAAACAACGACTACAGAAAAGTACCTGCTTCAGTAGCTTCTCAGTAGTTTGTATTCTTCAGTTTAAATGTTTTGGTGCTAACGATAGAAAGCGAACTGTTTCAAAAATTAGGAATAGGGGCCGCGGTGGCTCAGTGGTAGAGCGCTCACCTCTGGTGCTTGGGGTCCCGGGTTCGATTCCAGCCCCCGCCAAGTGAACTTTGTGGTGGACAAACACCGTGTGCGTGGGTTTTCTCGGGGTTCTCCCGTTTCCTTCCACTTTCGTCATTCCACCATTTCATTCATTCTTCATCATCACCGTCTCCTTTAGCCTAACCGGCATAAACGTGGGACGTAAAACTCAAAGATTTCATTTCATTTTTTTTTTCAAAAATTAGGAAGTTAAAAAGTGAGAAAAGGAAAGTTGTTGAGGTAGATGCTAGCTACAATTCCTGTTATAGAATGTACTTTTCAAGTATATCTACCAAACATCATACTATTAACATAATTATTTTCCTAGAGTTTAATAGTCGAGAAAATACGACATGTCAAACAATAGTGTACGCAATCTGAATATTTACTTTTACAAGAGTTTTGATCAACATCAACAAAAATATTGTGAATGTGATAAAAGAATGACGACATGAAATGACTTTTACTTTAACGTCTAACTAAAAAAAAAAAAAAAAAGTGAGTGAATAATTTTTTTTGAAGGCAGTGGCAGTCAGATCACTATATTATCCAGTAATAGATTAACTCATATGATGAGATCAAACGGAATATGAGCACTCTACCACTGAGCTACCATTACTCCAAAGAGATGATAGTAAAAAGAATGCACACTATAGATGGAAGTCCTTTCTCACAAGTGGCACAAATTATTTATTGTATTGGCTGGTATCGACAAATAAGGGTTTCTACACGTAGACAATATTAGTTGTGATGTCTTGTTACTAGCAGCCGCTTCCTCCTCCCATTGAAACGATCACTTCCATAGAAAAAAAAAAAAGGAATTATGATGAACTAATGCTGTTCATATGTGCTTATGTGTACAGATGGTTATTTTATGCGGCCAGTTAACAAAATGCATTGAAGTCAAGACGGTGGCGACTATAGAAGATAAAACCTGGTGGGAGGGGGGGGCAGCAAGAACCCATACTATGATAAATATAAGTTTACTGTAAACTTTCAAAAATATATAAATAATACCTTAAATTATTTTTGTCACTTAACAATCTGGGGGAGGAGCTAGGCTCCCTGGCACCGGATTCGATCTGCCAAGAGTCAAGAACGAAATAATATTTGACAAATTAATATAATTTATTCCCTACAGTCTAAATCAAATATAATTTGAAAAAAAAAAAAAAAAAAAATCCTCACCCTTAGTTATCTATAAAAGGGTCATGATTTTTTGCATTATTTTTCGTACTACTGAAGCCTTCATAGTTGGCTCTGTGGCTAGTGCGTGTGCCTTTGTTGCACGTGGTTTCCTGTTCGATTCTCGGTGAAAGAGCACAAAAGTTTAATTTCACAATCATTCACTTTTATTAATAATCCGAATTCTTTAGACTACAGGGATTAACCGTGAGACGTTAAATTAAAAATATTTATTTTAATTTCGTACTACTGAATTCTAATTTTTCAATGATTTTATTCAAAACAGTGCAAAATAAATAAAATATTAAAATGATGACTTTTAGTACTTGCAAAATGTTTAAAAAATTATCAATGTATCTTTTATATTTATTTTGAAATTCTATTTCCTTAAGTATCATTCTTAAATAATATATTTTTAACGATAGAATGATTGTTACGATCAATTGCCAGAAAGGAGCAAAGTTTGATTTGATTTTGAGTTTAGCGTCCCTTTCAGCACTGAGACTGTATAAGACGCGGACTTAGAGGCTAACATGGGCTCCCAACGGAAATCGAAGCCGGGTCTCTCACATAAAAGGACTTTCAACATAATAAACAAAAGTACGACTTCTTAAAACAGAAAATAAAACGTTCGAATATGAAATAAAGCAAAATAAATAATTACTGATAAAAGTTAGAAAAGAAGTCCCGAAAAAGTTAGAATAAACAACAAAAAGCAAATACAAAACAAGAACTAACAAACAGTAACAACAATTAAAACAAAACAAGACTAAAAAAGAAAATCCTTAGAGAATGTTAACTATTTCAATCGCATACATAAAAGCGAGAATACTGTCTTTAAAAACAACGTCATCTCTTGAAACTTGGCTAAAATTATTATTTATTAGCATTTACAGAGCCTCAAATGTACACGATGTTAAACCTAAAACATTTCACTACTCTAATCTAGTTTTTGGACAAGAAAACAACGATTTATTTAATGAAAAGAACTTCCTGAAATACTAAGACGGTACACGATTTCGAAATTCTTATGAAGCAACGTAAAATATATACATACCCTCTTTTTCTCGCTCAGGATTTCGTCGAGAATCGTGTTGTTAAAAAACCATATTCCACCATCTCCTTGGTGAGACTGTGATGTCGTTTCCACTGCCTCGACATGGTCTTGACTACTGGAGGAGACGCCGTTTTTATTTACACTACTAGAATACTTAATTTGTTTGCCACACTTCGCCATTTTTATCCGTTTCCTAGTTTGCTTTGAGATTGATTTCCTTTTTATTCTCTTAGTTCGTTTTCTAGGAATCGTAGCAGATAATTTTGAATAGAGGCTATCTTCTGATTTCGAGGACTGCATTTCTCCTGAAAGCCTTTTCTGAACGTGCATAGTTAAACGATCTCTAACATCTGTAGTAGTGTTTGTTGGATCAGGTGGCTTGTTATTATTACTCATCCTTCTAGCAATTTATTTAACGGCCGATTTAAAATATTCTGTAATGAAATAATTAATATGAGGAAGATTGCTGGGAAATTTAGGCAATTATATCAAGCAATTATGTAAACAGGTTATATTGTGCTAAGAATAATGTTACTACGTACAGATTTACTGTTTTTTGTGTTCTTTCAACTCCAGCTTTACCATTTATCTGGCGAGCACGAATACTGACTTTTCCACGTCACGATTTACATATTTCCAGGTCTATATATAATGTAGAAAAACAACTAAATTTTTCCGACTAGGGGGTCATTCATCTACTATGCAAGGTAAAGAAAGTTTGCAAATCAAACTAACTTAGTTTATAAAATATTCCCTAACAATTAGCTGCATAAAAGAGAAATGAGTTCTGAGACGTAAAAATTTATACTTAGAATTCCTTGACTTTACAATTTTTTTCAGCTTTTCATGCCATACCGTGACTTTTCTAAGACCTTTCTTAGAGTAAACTGAATTTCTTGACCTTTCCACGTTGGTGGAAAACCTGATCTCATTTCAGGTAACTGTCGTGCCCCAGAGAAGTGAGGTGTAGAAGCAAACCATGACGGAGAAAAAGAACTGAAACTCTGAGTAATGATAAAAATTCTTGATGCCGGAAGAGATACAACTCAAGAACCTTATACCCGTTTGGCCAATATACAAGGAGTATCCAACGTTCCTTGCCATTGTCTGTAATTGAGTTAGGATTTCAGAGACGAAGAAAAGAAAAATGAAGAATTCGCATCACCGTCATGAAGTGTCAGAAATTTAAAAATAAATTAATAAAAATAAAGGAAAAATAGTGATGCCAAATTGAAGATTCATTTTTCTTATTTTCTAGTTTAACGACCCACGATTATGCTTCGAGGAATGAACGAAATGGTGAAGTGAAGAAAGTGGAAGTAAATGGGAGAACCCCAAGAAAACCCACGCACACAGTGTTTGTCAACAACGAAGTTCACTTGGCGCGAGGCAAGCTGGGATCGACCCAGCAACCCAACGCACAAGAGTGAGTACTCTACCACTAAGCCACCCCGACGCTCACTAGTAGCAAAATGTGCACGATAGCGAAGACAATGGTAATTCCGAAATTGATAGTTCAATTAAGAACGAAAATTTACTGATGGGAAAAATGTCTATATGGTGGCTACCAAAGACGTTTACACTACTTCAAATGCAAAATCGCACAAATATTATAAATAAAAATTTAAAAGTAGGGAACTCTGGCCAATGTTTATGCTTATTTAGTGTGATGAGGGTACATTATTATGATGCAAATAGGGATGAAACTCACTGCGGTGAAAGTACTACAGCACTTTCACCGCCCTAGAAGGCAAAAGTTTAAAAATTAAAACTGGAAGCTGTGTTGATTGTTTTCAGGACTACAAAAACTCACTACTTACGAAGTTCCATACTAGGAATCTTACCATTATATGTTGCGTGATAAACTAAAACTTTAACAAAACTGGAATTGTGAGTCGGCCACCCAAATGCGAAGGATATATTAACAGGATTACACTGAAAAACAAATCAGACTTTTTTTAATTCATGCTATTTTGTGTAATTTTCTGAATTTGCCATTCCCTTGCAAACTAATGACAATTCAAAATGGTCTGGGCTGATTTACACAAATAAATCGTAATTTGTACTCGATTTACTGCGTCTAACGTTAACCCAATGTCGTTGTTTTCTGATACTTTCCTCACCAGATCAAAGAACTTAACATTGCACTAGAACCTTTTAAAATTGCTCATTGCTTTGAAAAACTTACGCAGAAGACTTTTCTGAACACTTGTGTTATTTTGTCCATGTTTGTACAAACTTTGTTCACTTCTAACATACACTTTGTAAAGATGCTGTTATAATCTTAAATCTCTCTTAAAAGTTGATTATACGTAATACACTTCTTAAATTGCTGTCATATTGTTCAAAACATATGCTTACATAATATAGTAAAGTACCCAGCTAACTTATAAAGAAGTAGCACTATAACTGTTAATAAATATTTTTCTTCTTCTTCCTCTGTTACCTGACAAACATTTAAAAACAAAGCTTTAAGTAGAAACAATTGTATTACTAACTAACTAACTCTATGGCCTACGGAACCAGGAGGTTCAATGCAGCGTTCACAAAAGCTCTCCACTGACTTCTGTCCTTAGCCTACAAGATCCAGTTTCCACTATTTCAGTGAGATCCATCTTAATATTGTCCTCCCATCTGCGCCTAGGTCTTCCTAATGGTAGTTTTCCGATTGGTCTTCCAGTTAAGACTTTGAAAGCGTTTCTACTTTCTTCCATTCTGGCTACATGACCTGCCCACCTGAGCCTCCTAGATTTGATTACCCTAACAATGTTCGGTATACCGTATAAATTATGTAGTTCCTCGTTATGAAGTTTCCGCCATTCCCCATTCCCGTTCCTCTTGGATCCGAATATTCGTCTCAGGATTTGTTCTCAGATACTTTCAGCCTAGGTTCTTCCCTCAGAGTAAGCGACCATGTTTCGCAACCATACAGAACAACAGGTATGATTATCGTTTTATATATTTTAAGATTCAAATTTCTCGATAGAATTTGTGACAACAAGAGATTTTGAACTGAATAATGACACGAATTCCCTGTTTTTAGCCGACAATTTAATTTCTTCGTGAATATGGTTTTCGTCTGTTAATATTGATCCTAGAAATTTGAAAGTATCCACTTTATCAAAAGTATCATTTGAGTTTTTAACGCATCTATAATTTGCAGTATTACGATCCACACGAACTTCCATGTATTTAGTTTCCTCTGCATTTACTTATAAATCCATGACCCTGCAAGCGTTTAATACGATCTCTGCATTTCTTTCTATTGTTCTCCTAGAAATAATTGTATTCTGAATTAAAAAAAAAAGATAAAACATAAAAAGTATATTGATGCTAAACATCTGTAATGCTTTTCTTGAAACAAACAAGTTCACAACTGCTAGCTGAAATGAAACATGACCGTAAATCTGACAGTAAAACACTACTCATCCTTAAAACCAAAATATTTATGTTAACATAAAGCAGTGCATCTGATCTTGTTCTCGTTTGTTGAAAATAATAAGTTTTACACGCCGATACAGGTATATATAATATCTTATAAATTAAATGGCACTGAATATCTTTAATTTCCAATATTACTCTTTAAATAACGTTTTTTTTTTTTTTTTTTTTTTTTTTTGGTAGATAGATTTTCTACCAAAGCAAATGCATTATTTTCCCTGCACTTCACATATGCAACAACATCATACATTTTATTACAACACAAATTTGAAAATTGCCCATTTGGAGGGTTGAATGAATTAAAAGAGTTGAGAACTTACCCGTACGATAATTTGGTAAATATTAATTATTAATTTTCATTAAGAAGGAAAAAAAAATCTCCTGAAAATGATGGAGAATTTTCCGATTAACGTCGATCAATACAAATAAGTGATACTGTATAACACGTTAAATTAGCTATTTGTTGAGGAAAAACAGTAACAAAAGTCATTCAACCTATAATTCTTATACATAAGTCAACAAATTTCACACACACATATCACTCACATCAATAGTTTGTCTTGCACTTCACTGAAAGATAAAATATCGGAGCTATGGGTACGTGACAAACTACGTCGGCTAAATACATGGTATTAAAACCTAATTAGGAGAAAACTGACAAATTTTCTATATATATGTTTATTACATAAAAACAAGAAAGTTTTTAATTACATTATAGTTTACAGGTGCTCCATTTACATCTCTCATGTTACTGGTTAAGAAACCTACATTTAGAAAACTATGTGCGCGGAAAAACAATGTCGACTATCAAATGAACCACCGTCATAAAAAGTATCCGTAAAGAAACTGATCAATTTTTCACACATGACCCTCTCACCAAAACAAGAATGAAGTTTATTTTACACTTTGCTGAAAGAGATATAGTTAGAGAGCTATATGCATACAAAAAAATTTGTAGGTTAAATAGAACATTATTTCAAAAGCTCCCTTACAAAACTTTTACGTACATACAGTTTTATAACTACGTGTAGTTCAGCCAAGTACAAAATACTCTTTTTTTTCTTATAGTTACTAATGCTTGGTATAAGGGACATAATTCAGAATCAAAAATTCACATTACACCTCGGACTATCGTTCCCGTTAAGTTTTAATTTCCACTATATATATATATATTTCGGCCTCTCTGTGGCCATGGACTTGTGGCGTTGATATGAAGGCTAGAAATCACTAGAAAACCATTGTCATTGCCCTAGTTCTGTATCTGAAGAAATACCCCAAGTACTCTGAGCACTCACACTTTACAATTAAAAAATAAACATTCAATCACTTCCTATAAACGTGCATCTGTTTTTTATAAATTGCAGTTAATATGCTTTCTCTGTCTTCACCTTAAACTAATATATTTAATTGTAGTGTATTGGTTTTGAATCATTTATCACTTCTTGAATATATACCAGTTCTTCACTTCTTAAATATATATATGTAAATAAATATAAATATATAAATGGAAATCTACTGTACATAAAAAATCCACTAATATTCAGAGCTCGCACTATTACTAACAATTTCTACTTCTATAACTAGTATTCTTAACGACTATAGGAATAAGCAATATATTTATTTATTTATTTTAAGGATCACCAGATACAGCTCAGAGGCCATTTTATACTGGCTATCTAACAACAAAGGATTTGGGGAGATATCGGCCAGGGCTTGTGTTAGTTGGTACCATCCCGGCATTTGCCTGGTCGGACTGAGGGAAACCCTGAAAAACCCCAGCCAGGATGGTCGGCAGCGGGAATCAAACTCACGACCTCCCAAATGCGAAGCCAACGCTCTACCACTTGAGCTACTTCGCTCGGTAGCTATAGGAATAGGAAAATGTAATATAGGAATTATTGATACACAAACTCATTCTCCTCATTTGGAACAAGCAGAATTTGCCATAAAAGTGGAGAGAATAGATAATTATTCCAATTCAGAACAAAAGTGACAAGGCTAATTGTAATAGTTATCGAAGCACTTCTCCTTTGTCAACAATATATAAAATAGTCTCGAACATTCTGTTAGGAGACTGTCCCCACAAACAGATGAAATCATTGGAGACTACTAAGTCGGATTTACGCGAAATTGACCAACTATCGCCAGATATTTACCATTTGTCAAATATTCAAAATGAAATGGAACTACAATATCCCGGCATATCAATTATTTATTAACTTTAGAAAGATCTACGACTCGGTTAGGAGGAAAACATTGTATTCTCTGAATTTGCTATACCGAAAATGCTATATTAATTTAGGTGTGTTTAAATAAGTCCCAAGATAAAGTCGGAGTAGGAAAATACTTGTCCACGAGCTTTCGAATCGAGGACGCCCTGAAAGACGTGTTGTCACCATTATTATTCCATTTTGCTTTGGAATACATTATATGCATGGCTTGATAAACCTTGCTCGTAAATACTAACCAGTCAAAAAATCTACTGGCCAGACTATTTTGCAGTCACAATGTCTTTATTCGCCAAATGTAAAAAGTATTTGAGACTGGCGAGCAGGTGAGTGGATTTTTAAAGCCCTGATTATATGCAAATCGAAGATAACAACCAGGGCCTAGAACTGAACGGCTCTCACCACGTTATGATGATTTCCTTATCCTGATGATGTAAATCTGATAAAGGATGATATGAGGACAACAGAAATAAATTCAGAGGTTTTATTAAACGCCTGCAGGGCATGGTTTTAGAAATAAATGCAGAGAAAAGTCAATATGGCCGTAACTGTAATACTGCAAATTATGGATACGTTAAAATATCAAATATCTGGGATCAACATTAAGACAGCAAGATCATATCCTCGAAGAAATTAAATATCGCTTGAAGGATGGAAATTCATGTTATTATTCAGTACCAACTCTTGTGAATTCTGACGAAGTTGAAGCTTGAAACATATAACACGATAATTATGCCTGTTGTGCTGTATGACTGCGAAATGTGGTCGCTTACTTTGAAGGAAGAATGCAGATTGAAAAGATTGTAATTGAAATCCTGAGCCGAATATTCGGCCTCAAGAGAGATGGCGATGGGGAAAGCATCATAACGAGGAACTGCATTATTTATATCGTTTACCTAGCTTTGTTAGGGTTAAGTCTAGGAGGCTTAGAGGAGCACGTCATTAAGACGAACTGAAGAAAATAGAAACACTTTCAAAATTTTAAGTGCAAACTCAATTGGAAAAAAGACCATTTGGAAGACCAAGGCAGATACGAGGACAATATTAAGATGGGTTTCGCAAAAATAGGAATTAAAAGTGAAAACTAGATCCAGCTGGCTAAGGATTGTCAAAGGAGAGCTTTGGTAAATGCAGCACTGAACTTTTAGGTTGCATAGACTACAGAGTTAGATGGTAAAGAAATGAGACCGAATAAAACTGAACGTTATGTATGATACAATCCTTCATATAACAACCATTGTGGAACGTAAAGAATGAAGCTGTTTTAATTCTTTCTCAAAGAGGAAAGGATATATATTTTCCAGTTTACAAGATAAAAAGTACACCTTAAAAAGGAAGAGTAATAATAAAAAAGTTGTTTAGGACTACACAAGTGCCAAACAAGTAAGTAATCTGTGAGCATAAAAATAACGAGAGAAAAGGTTTTTTTACTGTGCAATCGTAATGCACTTAGTACAGAATAGTGAGTAGATTTCGTAGTTATTTTCGATTTCTCGCACCGTCACTAACGCGCCTGCTTCCTACGAACGCATCCCGTGCGGGCTTTCTAGAGTTTTTCCGGAACTGAAATAGATGCAAAGCTAACTTGTCGTGATCGCCTAGTACAGGATTGTGGTTGGATTACGGACTTGTGTGCTTTAAGATCTTAAGTTCTCATTTCAATAAGAAAACGATGTACCTATCTGTAGTCGGAAGACGTAGATTATGGATACATTAGTAAATTCATGTATATACTTTCGTCATTAGAAAATCGATTTCTAGTACCTTGGAACATAGTTTTTTATGAGAGGACTTGGGTTTATGGGTGGAGATTCGCTGAAGGAGAGCACAACAGTTATGCATGTAAATACAGCGTGTGGACGTAAACCATACAAAGTGCTAAGTGGAAATGAAAAGCAGAAATTGTAGTAACATGCAGAGCAGGGAAAAGCAGGTGAAAGACAAGGGGGTTCGACCGACAGGAGCAAGCGCGTCAGCATCGGTGTGTATGCGAATAAAACAGCATAAAAAAAGAAAACGGTTTACATAATTTTTCCGTACATTTTAAAATGATACTATCGCATATAAGACAAAATCAAGAACTTAGCATGCCCGTTGCAGTTTCCTACATTATTAAAGATATGTGATGTAAGATAGGCCTACCTATATATTTTGAATACTTACATTATATACTCCTTTCTTCAAACATTAGATATTTTATTTGGTAAATGTTTAGCAGACGCGGTCCAGAAGTACGTAAAAAATACAAAATTTACACGAGAAATAGAAGATGCAAGTGCTTAGACCTAACATAACCAAAATAAATGTAACCAAACCTCCATCAAACTAAAACTAACCTGAACTAGCTAAACTAATCTAATGTGAACAGAAACTACCGAAATTTTAACATGTCTTAGAAAAAAATGCTGGACCCCTTCTGCTAAATATTGTCCTTTTATTTATCTCTAAATTATACAAATCTATAGATCCCTAATCTACTGTATGTCAGCAGCCATAATACATATGCGCTTCCAAAGTTTGTCTTCACGGAGATACGAAAAGTTGCATGTAAAACAGGATTTTTGAAAGCATTAAAGTCGATTCTGCTTAAAAGGAAGCTTGAATGTGACCAGTTTCTAGCGAGTTTCTTATTGTAAATCTACACCCTTAAAACAGTAATTAGTATCTAGTGTATGAGTTATTCCGTGGAATCAGTACGATTGTGCTAAAAATGCATTTACACAATTTATGTTAGTAACACATTATGGTAGTTCTTAGGCACACCACATTTTGCAAAATTTATGAGTTAAAGTCAATACTCTGGATGCAAAGAAATGTTCATAAGGAACATATTTCTGCAGGCGGCAGAATTAACTGCTGAATAATACAGCTGTATTATAGGTTTACAAGCGTAAGGTCACTACTGTAAAATCATTAGGTCCATGTTCCATTAAGGGGGTCCAAAAGTACACTGGACCTCCTTAAGCTAAGCTAAGCTACCCTGACCTAACTTAACCTAACCTAACCTAATATAACGTTATATTATGTAATCAAACGAAAATCAATAGAAAAAATTGGTGTCAAAGTCACTGGACCCCCTTAACGGAACATTGACCAATCATTACAAGTATACAACAGTTAAAATTGGTGAGTGGATTTGAACGGTGACTTATTAGATACCGGTACTATTTTTCACCGGTGGAGTATTCCTGCAGTGTACAAAAACTGTATTTTATATTTCAATGTGTAGCGTTATTAAGGTACAAGCATGGAACTATATTGGAATTTGTACAGAAACCATAGTTTTCGCTACTTTTAAATACTCACCGTCACTAACGTGCCCGGTGAATTTATACACAAATCGTAATATTGTAATTTGTCAACAGTTATTTTTAGTGGCTTCCTTGAAGTACATTTATATTAAGTAATGTCCAGTATAACTTTTTTGTAGGACAACACGGAAGAATTATAAATTGTTTATAATTATTTCGAGTGCCATGCCTAAAATTGACCTGCACGTTGTGGGTGACCATATAACCTCTCGAATATATATAACTAACCTATATTGCTACATTTAGTTTCCTTTTAATTTACATTAATTTCGCAACAATGAAAACTGCAATATCCATATGCAATTACAAACAAAACTCATTTCCTCTTCTATCGTCAATTTACAAACTTCTTTTTTCCTTCTCTAAACCTAATTTTATAGCCTAAAGCTAGAAGTTCAAAAAATTGCTATATCTTTGATTAACATAATCTTTCAATTTTTGTTAAAAAATAATATACATCAAAATATAGCACATAGGTAATATAAAATATCAGAGATTAATTTTTTAATAAAACGTTTAGTACATAAATTAACCAGATTGAACAGAATGATGAAATTATTGAAAACGACCACCCCACCATTTGGTATTGTTGTCTGTGATTATGAAATGTGCAGGTCTGAATTGGGAAGTAATCTGTGATTAGGCGGTAGCGGTTGGTGCAAGTGAGTGTTTGCAGTTCGGTTTGTGAAAATTTGAGTGTAAAGTATGGGGTCAGAAGAGGAAGGTATGTTAATTTTTATTGATTTTAAGTACGACATTAAGTTCAGTAGCAAAATAAGTTGTGTGTATGTTGTTATATTTAAGATAATATCACATGTTAACCTAAATTCGAGATGAAATTTGAGCGCGGCAGCGAATTCTATTTGTTGACTTATTCCAATCCAACGAGAAAACATAACATATTCACGTGCTATCCTATTTTTGGAGGTATATTCGTAAAATGTAAACTTTTAACAGGAAATGCATACTTACTGCCTTAGATAATGTTTTTTTTTTTTTTTAGGTTATAATTGGATTAATCGGAACAGATTCACTTTAGGATATATAAACATGAACCAACTTGAAAACAAACCAACGTATGCTAGGTGGCCAATAAATGGCGGAAATGCTATGTAAGCGAGTCAGCAGGGGCACAAGCAGAAGTAAAGGGATGCATAGTAGGGTGCAGGCGCGTTAGCGATGGAGGATATGCGCGTAAACTATGTATGGGTTATAGTTAAGGAGCCGTACTTCCCATTTAGGAAATAATGAGAAACGCCATACTTTCAGGAATTATTCATTGACTATCTAGGATGTTAAAAAGTAGGTAACAGACTACTTTTAACTACATAACTTACGTTCCAATGAGATTTTCACAAAAATCATTTTATTATTTTCTCTGCATCTTTTCACTACCAGTTTAATTTTGTCTCACCTTACAGCAGTTCTATGTTCAGTAATCAACTGATTCTCTGTCGTTCATTTCTCTGTGTTAATGTCATATAATCGTTTAATTTCTGACAGTTTACATCACGTGAGTAACTCATACTCTTGCAAAAATTCAGTATAGATATGGAGAATTGAAGTTGTGGAATTCTTTGAAATTACAACATTTCATCTTTTCTCACTTCACTTGATTCGAATATGCTGTCTTAATTTACTTTGCTATTCGAACACGACAGCATTTATTTTCGCCAAACTTTCGCCACTTTAAGGCTACACGGATAAATTCTAATTACGGGGAGCCAGAGTTTTTTTTTCTGAGTAGAGCAAGGTAGGGATTAGAGTAAGGTTAGGAACCCATTTTCATAAAATTAATAAGATTGTAATCTATTGTTTCTGAGTGAGTATACCAGCTGGAGCAATAACACTAGGGTTGTATTGGCCCCCCGCAACTAGAATTAACCCCTCTATACTTGTAAACATCAAAGACAGTTTACCTAGAAAGTGCAGAAATGCTCCGCCAGTTGAAATTGGTATATTGCATACCGGTAATCGTTTTTCTTATGTAGGCATTTATTTTAAGCTTATAGTCCTACTATCCCGTGTAATGATTTCACATTGTAAAGATGAAATACTGGTTTCCTATATTATAAAAAGGGTAAACTTTACAATATACCCTCCAGTTGCGCATCGATAAGTAGCATCGCTTTAAAAGGGTATAGTAGAGTAGAGTAGAGTAAGATAGGGATAAGTAGGAAAGGAAAATGAAATCTTTAAGTTTTTCGTCCCACGTTATGCCGGTTAGGCTAAAGGAGACGATGATAATGAGAGATGAATGAAAATGGTGGAATAAAGAAAATAGGAGGAAACGGGAGAACCCCGGGAAAACACGAGCACGGTGTTTGTCCACCACAAAGTCCGCACGGCGCGAGCTGGGATTGAACCAGGGACCTCAAGCACCTGAATATGGTTTGAAATAGATTAAGTTTAAATGGCCATCGTTCAGTGCAACTCATGGAAAGTATGTGAAATGACGAATATTGAATCTTATTAATCTAGTCATTTCCAGTTGGACGATGTATGACGTGGAAGCCTGCTTTTACAATCTGAGGAATAGCAAAGAGAAATATCAAAGCAAAAGAGGAGAGGAGCTTGAGTACGAGAAAGGAATGCACAGGTGTTGGCAGCGTAGTTGTCAAGGATCGACGAGTAGTATGAGGGAGTATAAAGTTTTAATTATCATAGTAGAAAAATCAGGATGCAGAGATTGTTAACCTCTCTTTATGTAGTCACTATCCAGATGTACACATTTCTCCCAGCTTTCCTCACTATACGAATACCATCATTGTAAAGTCTACACTGTGCATTAAACTACTCTTCTACCTCATGAATGACGTCATCTGTGTTGTGAAAATGGCGACCATGCAACGGATTCTTCATTTGGGGAAACAAAAAGTCATTGGGTGCGAGGTTGGGAGAATAAGGTGGATGTTGCTGTACCCGAAAGCCACACGTCCTTGCTTTGTCGACAGCAACTTGAGATGAATTAGCTGGTAGTTCTGAAAAGGTGTCAGCAAACGAGGAACCTAGTGCGCAGATACCTTACACATCTAAAGTTCGTCATGGATAATTTTCCGCACTTCCATGATAGAGACCAGTCTCATAATCGTTTGGATAGTTACACGTCTGTCTTCGAGAAATACACAGAGAGGCCGCATCGTTCGTAAGGGATGGCCTTCCAGGTCTTGGGTCGTCTATGAGGGACATATGATCAGTTTGGAATTTCCTTTTCCACTTTACAATGGTGGCATAAGGTGGACAATTATCGCCATACAGAGCCTTCATCTCCTCATGGATTTATGTGGCATTATTACCCTTCAAATGCAGGAACTTTATCACACTGCGAGCCTCAATCTTATCCATCTTGCACTTTGGTTACTCTTGGCACACCCTATAAAAAATAACAGTCATTAGGAGCTAATTTCCTTAACTTTATGCACAATAGAACCAAACACAACACTGTCAAGATTTCACAATCATATCTTAATAACTTCCTGGTGATAATTAAAACTTAACGATACTCCCTCGTATACTTACTAAAAGGCAACTGACAACAGTATGCATGTTTTTTATTTCCGTTTCCTCTCCGTGTGGGTTACTGAAAAGATGAGTACCAAACTGTGACGTTATTGAGTATTCAATTAGGAGTGAAAATCTGGACTAACATTGTATCTATGAATGTAAGTGCATCGTTCATTATACAAGGACCCAATCCACGTAAGTCGTTGGCTGAAACCATTTCATTTTGAAGGGATCTTCGAGCGAAGTGAAGGTGATTGTCTTCGGAATTTCAACTGAACACCGCTAATTTTTATGTGAAAAAAAAAATAATCTTTCTGGAAGTTTTCTCTATGGGTGGTACGATACTCTATACATTAAATGAGGTTATGTTAAACTCATTTAATGAGGTTACCATATTAACCATATTAAATGAGATAACTTATACATTATGTTCACCACAAACTAATTTGCATCCAAGACTGGGAACGCACTACGAGTTTGCGCGTACAGGCATAAAAAAAACGCATTATGCGTATACATTAGGGGTCAGGTACTCTTACCCAGAACCTATCCAGAGGGCGCAAAACAAGAAAAGAAAGGAATTTTTGGAGATAAATTCCCCAATTTTTCCTCAAATTTCATCTTTCACGTATATCGTGTACACATTAGGCATGGCGCCATTGGAGAGCTTTTTTCATTCCGAAGAGAACAACTTACGAACCATGATCCTAGAACATATACAGATGATGCAGTAGATACTGTTATTTTGACACGTACAAACTCCTTGTCGCTCGTTACCCACCAGGCCAAAATTAATGTACATAAATTTTCCAAGGTTGAAAAACTAAACTTGTGTAAAAATGCCGTAAGTTGACCATTTTATTTCTGCGTAATGTTATGTTCGCATTTCGGGCCCTCTTCACTGTATTCTTCTTTGTTGCCCGTGCCAAGATAAATATATAAAAAGAAACATCCAAGCCTAGCCTTGTGCCAAGAACGATCCAAATTGATAATTCCTACATTCTAGGTCTCCTTGTTCTCGAAATTTTATTATTACCTTTTGCTGTACAGATTTTTTAGAACATAAAGTTATATTCGTTTGTTAAAGTTTAGTTTCTCCTTTCAGCACCGAGGCTATATAAAACTTGAACCTACAGTTTAAAGTGGGATCCGAACTACCTTAATACGTTCAATGTACTCTCCCACCGGGAATTGAATCCGGAACCCAGTGAAACAGAGACGCCTGCGTTAGCCACTAGACCAGTGGGGAAAAGCTAATGTAAAGTTGCGTATGTTATTATTTCAAATATAAACATAAGCCATACATGACTTTGTTCTTTAATTGTCCCAAACTGAGATGAGAACACTTTTCATTCATTCAGTATATTCAGAATTTCACTATAGTCGTAGAATAGTCTTAGTATTCATTTTGTTGTACGTAGTAGGGTGTATCTTAATAATATTCGAAAGTGTCCAATTCACCCAATAAAGTCTCGTAAAGAAAAACACAATGTCATACAAAATGGTTGTACAGTCAGATATAAAATTTCTTTCCGTTTCGTGAAATTAGTTTCGTAAATAACTTCACAATTGAAGGACAATTTGAGTACAATTTTCAGTAAATTAAAAAGCATGTAATTTTATGTACGTTCCAGCTATATTACCATTGTATGTTCCAGTCATACTACCATTTATTCCCAAAATATTTCCACTATCTAGCCACCAAAATAACTTTTTTTTTTTTTTTTTTTTTTTTTTGATTGGATCCACTTAGGCAAATCCTGCTTTCCTGTTCATAACTAAGAACCGAACATTCAGTTGTAACCCTATCAAAACAAGAATTTTTATATTTGTTAATATCTTTTTTAAAGACAATCACACGGTCTTATCGTCATTATTATTATTGGTTAGAATAGATTAATAATTTTATTTTGCATTTTTTTTTCCAGATGGAATTAAGCGAGAATCAGAAGATTTATGGACACCATATAAAGAACTACAAGATGTTGTGGAAACAGTCGTTACGCGCTCTGGAAGCAAATTGAGAGAGTTGCAGACTGTTCTTTCACGTCACAAGCAAAATTACATAGCGCTTCTTAAGAATTCCGTAAGTAGTGATTGTTATAGGAGTAAAAAAAAAATGAAATCTTTAAGTTTTACGTCCCACGATTGTGCCGGTTAGGCTAAAGGAGACGGTGATAATGAGAGATAAATGAAATGGTGGAATGAAGAAAGTGGGAGGAAACGGGAGAACCCCGAGAAAACCCACGAGCACGGTGTTTGTCCACCATAAAGTCCACACGGCGCGAGCTGGGATCGAACCAGGGACACCAAGCACCGGAGGTGAACGCTCTCCCACTGAGCCACCGCGCCCCTCTGTTATAGGAGTACTAGTAATATCCACTGTAATAATACAACAGGTCTTTTTTTTTTCATTTTTGTATGTGATTACTACTCTTAGTTGAATTAAATGTGTTCATTCTTAGACAGAAATTATATTTTGTCGTGTGTGCTAAATCCTTAAATTTGTCGCATGTCTTTAGAAATTGCATAAATATATATCTCTTTCTTAACGAGAGAAACTGTCGTATGTACAGAAGAAGAAAACATACTAAAAGGGAAAAAAAGCGAGTTATAATTAGGAAAAGAAATCTGTGAAACGTTTATCGCCAAATGCTAAGTTCCGTTTTCGTGAAAACGAAAAGGATGAAAATTTTATACTTTATTAGAAATACAACGTAAATCTCTCATGTTATTAGTTATTATAGTTACGGCACACTTCTAATGTGTATAGGTATTATTCATTTTACACATAAACAAAGGACTAAGTAGAAATAAGTCAAAATATACGTAAAGCGATCAGGCATTTTGTGTTAGTGATTCGTTTGCCAAATAACAGAAGTTCAAGGTAGTTGGTTAACATTCAGCCTCTAGTTGTTTATTTTTACTTATTTATTTTTTTAAAATGATTTTCAAGTCCCATAGTCTACAGCAGTGATCGCCAAACCGTCGATCGCGAGCCAGTAGTAGCTCGCGGAGATATTTTCTGTAGATCGCGTTAACGCTCTGGTTGGCTTTGATTCCTCCACTTGATTGACAGTAAACAAAGGTAAAATCTTTTTTAAAGAAGTTGGTAGCTCACAGTAGGATTTAAAAATGGTACGGTAGCTCAGAAGCTTCGTAAGTTTGGCGATCACTGGTGTACAGCAACGTTTAAAGAAAGAAACTCAGAAAAAAAAAAACGCCTATGTCAATTCATAAATAACAATCTTTGGTGCAGAAATGTTTTTTTAGTAGTGTTCGCTTCATTCTAATATATATGACTATTGGTGAATAATTCAGAATTATGTCTTTAAAAATGTTATAGTAAAAGAAGAGAAGTATAGTTATGAAGAAGAGAAGTATAGTATAGTTATGAGAAGTAAAAGGAGAAAACTTCATTTCTAGTCATTGTCATAATTTGAAATTGAAACTTTTATTAGAATATGGTCAAACGTTAATGAAATATTACTGAAATACAACATTTACTCCGAATAGTGTTTGCTAGTAATCTATAGAAAATGGACAGAAATAATGATCTTAAAGTATTAGTTGTTGATTAAAAGTGTAGTGAGTATGGTTTTCAATCCAAGTAGAACATATAACTTTTGCTTCATGAAAACAATAAATATTTTACAAAAATAATTCAGAAAAATACTTTAATCACTACCAAGCGAACGTAGGTTAGGAGTTAAGCATTGACTCTTCATGATCTGGTGTCCCCTGGTTCGAATTTCAATACCAAGCGTCCTGACTAGTGATTTTTCAGTTCCAACAAGCGAATGCCGGGATAATTTTAATTAGAGAGGCATCGGCTTGAAAAAAAAATAAAAAGTTTTTTTTTCCACGGCTTTTTTCGCTTGGAAAAATTTGGACTTTTTTTTCAGTTTTAATTAAATCCAGCACATTTCACAGCTTTCTTTTCTCATTATAACACGAAATAGATATTTAATTACTGTATTCTGAAGAAAAATCATGGGAAAATTTCTTAGCTTCGGTGCATAATCGTTATATTAAATTTTTAAATATATTTTTATTATTTTTTTTATTTTTATATATACATATAGTATTAGCAACTGTTACGAAAATGTAATAAATTTGGGAAATAAAATTATCATTTAAAGTTTATGAATAAACTAAGATTTACTTATTATTTATAAATAAACTGAAACTTCACGAACATTTATTGAGGACATTCAAATTCGAAGGTGAGAAAGTTAAAGTCACCCAAGAAGTTCTTTTTTCAAACATTTTGACACAATACAACAGTGAAGAAAGTGGCAATTCTGTGAATAATGTAGTTTATCTACCATGTTAGCTAACATCATACATAAAATAATCTTTTATGGCTTTAATTTTGTACACTGAACTTCCATTAGTTTCTAACAGTACCTGAAGGTCAGAATAAAGTGCTTCCCGAACGAAGAACAAGGTATAAGGAAAAGTTTATATCAAATTTTTTTTTTTATCTGGTCTTACAGACTTCCGTGACATTAAAAAAAAAATGATTTGTGATTAGATATTATGAGGAGTTGTTAAATATCTATTCATCGTTACAAGTAGGGAGTATAACGTCACAAGGTTCTCATCAACTGAAGAACATGGAAAAGTTAGGGAATTTTATGAAAATAAATCACCTTGTTTTGCAAAACTTCTCTGTCTATATATATAAAATACACATACACTCACACATATATGGGTGATTCCACGAAAAAGGGAAATTTTCTGTCACGGGCATTTCTTCAAACTACTACTAAAAAGAATCACCTCATTTTTATTTTGTTTGGTAGTAACCGTCACAAAGTAGGTATATCATGTATAACAGCTTGCAAATATAACACGAAACATACGTAAAAAATTAATTATTACCCAATTTCTCAACACCGTGGGCTGTCACAGACTACAGTTGACTGATTTTACTCAATAAATTACAACTGAAGTCGCAAATCAAACATCATTTAATGGTAATTAAATGGAAGAGAACACTTCAATGTTTCGGTTTTGTGGAAAGTAAACCTTTATAACGATTAGTTTCGGAAGCTTGACTATGCGTCGTTTCTGTCACCTCTATTTGGTCTCAACTCCATGGCATGAAAAAATATTGTCATTGCTCTCAACAGATAGCATGGTCGTCCACATTGACAACACCCACAAGAAGACAAGGCAGATATGTTTAACTGAAGAACAGAAAAAGTTGTGTGCATGTGTTAAAAGCTATAGGAAAAATATTTTTGTGTGTGGAAAGCAGGTGCGTATATTAATTGATACTCAACACCATGGTATTTATTACTGAATGTATTTGTATGGTATATACCTTCTTTCTCTTGAGGAACCTGCGCCTTAAGGTAGGAAATTCGTACACAATTACTCACATGTACTGGTTAAAAAGTGGGCCGGTAAAGATAAATTATATTCGATTTTTTCAACTCCATGGTTCTCAACTCCGTGTCCATCTGAAAACTAAGGAATCCACGGTGTTGAGACAAGTTCACGGAGTTGTTAATCCTATAGTGTTTGTTATGCTCATGCTCTTCCAAATATTTGTTCTTTCAATATATTGATAGAAATAAAGCTCGTTCATGATCTAGTGACTAGTATGCTCGCCTTTCGTGCGTGGTTCTGGGTTTGTTTCCCGGTGGAAGCTCAAAAATTAATGGTGTTTACTTCGCACAGTGAGGCAATTGAAAAACTCATTTGAGTAGAGATGTACTGAAACCTGATCGCGCAGACCATCGCAACGGTCGTAGGAGCCGACACGCTGACCACGTGTTATCCACACTCAAAGGCCGGCTGGTGGGTCCTAGCCCATTTAAGGAGTGTTTCGCGGAAGTTCAGATTTGGTGCTGTAAGGTAACCGGAGGTAAAACTTCAGTCAAGTCAAGATGGATGGTATCTGTTTTTAACTTATTGACGTCTCAATCTTATGATCAGCTAATTGTTTTCTTTTCAGGGATTGTCGAAGAGTCTGAGAGCAATGTAATGTACGGACAGTCAATTTTATGACGCGGATCGGGAGGAATTTCTCCTGGCCTACTAAACCTGACGTTTAAAAAGTGTTGGCAGTTGTCATTCTGTGTAGACTAGAACAGCCCCTCCCTGTTTCCTCAAGACATTTCCTTCATTGGAGTGGAAAATGAGGGCTACTTAACAAAGAACATCGAATTATCCAAAGAAAACAGAAATGATGAGTGCCTTACACTGTCATTTAGTGTGCATTATACAGGGTGTTTCAAAACAATACCGACAACGTTTGGGAGGTGACCCTAACACCAACTGCACGGTGATTCCTAACACCAACGGTATTGCACTTTCGACGTGTTGACTTGATCACACAGAGAAGACAGACGGTTTACATAAGCTCAGAAAACAAATGAAGTAGACAATAGACAGGTTTAATGACTACTTCATCTGTTTCGTAAGCTTATGTGAAAAGTTTGTCCTCTCCATATGATAGTCAACATATTGAAAGCACAATAATTTTTCAATATTCGATAAGTGTATATGTATTTCTTTTTTCTTATTTACGTCACATATTCATATATATATATATATATATACACTCAATTTTGGAACCTTCATTAGATATATTTTCATATGTTTGCAGTATTTTCTGGAGTATTTTTGTATAACAAATTACGTGTCATCTAGTTTGTTAGAATTTTATTCAACATAAGGAGAATAATTCTAACACAAAAACTATTGGAAAATTCTTTACATTTTTATGTAAATTATAAGCTTAATCACTTATAAACCAAAACTTATCATCCAGATGTATCACGTTTCTCAACTCCACAGCAATTTTCAACTCCGTGTTAACTAATCTCAACTCCGTGGGTGCTGAAAAGTTTATTATTTTTTATTTACTACACCAATAACGATTCAGCTCTGCTGAACACCTAATTAACATGGACTTAGTAGTAGTAAGTGCATGTGATATTTTTATCGAAATAGGCGACCATCAACGGAACAAAAATTTTCCAAGTGAAAATTTCCCTTTTTCGTGGAATCACCCATATATATATATCAGGGTTTGAAAAACCCAACCCACCTGGGGCCATATGGGTTTTTTCGAAATATTTCAATGTTTTTGGGGTAAAAGTGTTAAAATGGGATTTGTATTTCAAGATTGTCATCGTCGCAACTTGCAACAATTTTCAGTTCACTACTGTTTTGAAAAAAAATGGCCGCAATTTTGGAATTTTATATTGAATCGCCGAAAAAATCTATACAGCAAATTTAAAACGTCTCTTCCTTCTATCCTCAAAATTTCAACTTAAGAGTCCGAAAATTGCACCCTGTAGCGTCGATTTACGCTAGTTTAAAAATGGCCGCCATTTTGAAATTTTACGTTGGACCTCGCCAAAATACATAAACAGCTAATTTAGAGTGTGTCGTGCTTCTACTATAAAAATTTGTTTTTAAAAGACCAAAAATTACTCTTTGCAGCGTGAATACCCCCTATTTTGAAAAAAAAAAAAAGCCGCCATTTTGAAATTTTACGTTGGTGTGCCGGCAAAATCTATGCGGAAATTTTAGTGTGTCTCGTGTTTGTACCCTGAAAATTTAAACTTAAAAGACCGAAAGTTGTACCCTGTAATATGTGTGGGGTACAGGCAGACAAACGAATGAATGTAGATCGAAGCATTCCAGGAGCCTCAGTAACGTTCGCCAAATACAGTATGAATACCAAATATATCAATTTAAAACAAAGATATAATTTATCTATATATATAAAAGAGAACGCACAAAATCCTTTGTCCGCTCATCACGCTAATACGGCTGAACCGATTTCTTTCATTTTTGGGGGGTTGTTAGGATTTGGACCCTAGATGGTTTTTATCATATCACTTTAATTTTCAATTACCAGTGTCTTGAGATAATTGACCAATCAGGTGTCAATACGTACAAAAAATCCTTTGTCCGCTCATCACGCTAATACGGCTGAACCGATTTCTTTCATTTTTGGGGGGTTGTTAGGATGTGGACCCTAGATGTTTTTTATCATATCACTTTAATTTTCAATTACCAGTGTCTTGAGATAATTGACCATTCAGGTGTCCATACGTACAAATCCTTTGTTATTAGTTCATCATAGGTATAAAAATAAACGTATTTATATGCAACCCGCATGACCCTGTGACTCGGCGGGTTAACATAACTGACAGGCGCTATAAATCACTTGAAAGCGAAAAAGTAAAAATTATCTAAGTAACAAAGTTTATTGCGTTCCGGGATGACCGCAGCGAAGCGGGGCGGGTTGGGGTGACCGCAGCGAAGCGGGGCGGGTTAACATAAATGACAGGCGATATAATGTTAACATTAGTGCAATCTTCTATGGTTTTTATCATATCACTTGAAAGCGAAAAAGTAAAAATTATCTAAGTAACAAAGTTTATTGCGTTCCGGGGTGACCGCAGCGAAGCGGGGTGAACGCTGCTAGTGTACTATAAAATAAATGGTTTTATTGTTGAAGTTCACTTCCAATACTTTGCGCGTTCAATTACAGGAATTTCCCTAGCACAAGCAAGACGGTTCTTTCTGGAAAATGGAGCTCCCTCGTGGCTAAGCGGTTAGCGTACGCGCCTTTGGCGTGGGAGACCCGGGCTCAATTCCCGGCGGGAGCTCATGTGGTTCGGATTCCACGTTATTCAGTAGGTCCACGTTTTACATAGCCTCGCTGCTGAAATTAACGCTAAACTAAAATCAACTCAACTCAACTTTCTTGAAAATCAATGTAAAACAATTAACAAAGAGATAATTACTATTTTATATAGTAAATGTCTCAAATGAAATTAAATATCTTTCAGCTTAAAATAAATAGTTTTATTGTTTGAAGTATTCATTTCCAGTGCTTTGTGCGTTCAATTGCGGGAATTTCCCGAGAACTTTATCATGATGGGTTTTCCCCGAAAATGCAACTTTCTTTACTGTTCAATGACACTTCCACTGGTACGGAAGTTTAAATTCAGTACTTGAAATAGTAGGGTTACATAGTCTTCGGAATTCCGAGCATTAAGGTTCATAAAGGGTGTTCCCTAGTAAGATAGTGAAATCGGCCCTTGGTCCAAATTAGGTCGCTATTGACCCAAAAGGTTACCCTTGACCTAAAACTACCTTTAAAAAATTGACTCCTTACCCCCTCCCCTTACCGAATTATCGTGTCATACATGCTCAAAATTGATTATTTTTAAATTTTGGTGGAGGTGGTCGAAAAATTTTGAAAGTTTCTCAGATTGAAGGTACTATCTAGATGTAAATGTGCATTTTTTTTTCCAAAACTATCGATGCGTATATTCTTTATTTTTTTGCGTGTTGAAAATTTAAAAAAAATTGTAGGAAAAACTTTTCTTGGGGGGAGGGGGTGAACGTCGCTGATTTTTTGGTTAAAGAATTTGTTATACCCTTATGTACAACATATATTTTTTTCAGGGCGTGAAAGTGATGTCAACAGTGTCAAAAAGAAATAAAACTGAAAACAAACGTGTTTATCGCACAGTTTTCCCACCATTTTAGGGCCTTCAAGGCGAGGGCTCCTTCAAACAATCCTTTGCCAAAGTTCACAATTTTCATTTCTTTTGCGTCCCTTCCGCTTCTGTCGTTCTTCCGCTGCTTCGATTGTGTCCGTTTCGGAATAGAAACACCAAATATATCTCTGTAGCAGTGCTTCCACTGCAACCGACTCTTGCACAACCAAGTTACACACACCTCGCGTCGGCTCCTCGTATCTGTCAGTTCTTGCTTCACTGGCCGCACACAGTGGCGCTCTCTACCGCGAGCTGTGTAACTTTGTTATGCAAGAGTCGATTGAAGTGGAAGCACTGTTACGAGATATATTTGATGTTTCTATTCCGAAATCGACACAATCGAAGAACGACAGAAGCGAAAGGAACGCAAGAGAAGTGAAAATTATGAACTTTGACAAAGGATTGTTTGAAGGAGCCCTCAAAATGGTGGGAAAACTGTGCGAAAAACATGTTTATTTTCAGTTTTATTTCTTTTTGACAACGTTGCCTTCACTTTCAGGCCCCGAAAAAATATATGTTGTACCTAAGGGTATAACAAATGTTTTAACCAAAAAATCAGCGACGTGTCCCTCCCCCCATTTTTTTTCTACAATGTTTTGAAAATTTCAACACGCAAAAAAATAAAGGAAATACGCATCGATGGTTTTGAAAAAAATTGCATATTTACATCTAGATAGTATCTACAATCTGTGAAACTTTTACCCCCACCAAAATTAAAAAGTATTCAATTTTGAGCATGTATGATACGATAATTCGGTAAGGGGAGGGGGTCTTTATAGGTAGTTTTAGGTCAAGGGTAACCTTTTCGGTCAATAGAGACCCAATTTGAATCAAGGGCCGATTTGACTATCTTACTAGGAAAGACCTTTTGACAAGAATTTTTACGCTATTGCTGGTGTTGATTCTACAGAATGCTTATTTGAACGGTAGCAACTAATGACGGAAGTAAACTGTTGTTGGAAAGCCAAATTTTACTGAAGAATACTTGTGTTACCATCAAATGTATGGAATAATACTAATAGTTTTACTAATGTGCTTACATATTTACTGGTGGTACAGGCACCTATGGCCTTAAACTTATGAGGGATAACGTCCCACGGCGTCGCCGAGCACACTATTCACGGAAAGTATTTTCTGAAATATAAAATTGCATATTTTACTTCAAATAGGCTATAAACACAATCTATACATTAATTTGTTCTATAGTCATCTCAAGTTAAGGTAAGCTTTTTTATTCATTCATTGCATTCAGAACTTTATATAGGTCTAACATTGAATGTTGTTACCTACTCTAACATGGAAGCATCTAATTCGCCCAAGGGAAGTCTAAAATCTGATAAAATTCACTTTCAATGGGATCACCTTAGTTGTACCGATAATATACTTTAAAAAAGCTCAAAAACCTAGGTGGGTTTTAAAGTGAGTTTTTTCAGGTGGGTCCAACCCGAAAAAACCCAGTGGTTTTTTTCGGGCTGGGCCCACTTGGGCAAACCCTGATATATATATATATATATATATATATATATATAGGTAGATAGATAGATAGATAGATGGATAATAGATTAAGAACTCCCTAGTCGGAAAAGTGTATTTTGTTTTTCAAGATAGATCTGACATAGAGATTTGTAAGTCATGATCTGAGAAACCTGTAAATTTTAGGAATTCATGCTCGCCAAATAAGTGAGAACCCTGAGGATGCGTATTTAATACTATAATATTAATCGAACTTACTTCAGCACTCATATAATTACTATTTTCGTATACGTTGCATCCTCGTTAAAAGACTACGTAACTTACACTAACGGCAACTTTCGTCTCTGTAGAGAAACTATCACTGTGCTGTTGAGTGTATAATGTTAACGGGTAATATGTGCTGAAGTAGTTGGTACATACTTAGATCAATGGTGGAAAACGACTTCTATCAAGACTGTGATATAATGTAGCGTACATGTACCTGTAGTTTATTGAGACATGTACATACATAATAAATGAAAAACTCCTTAATTGGGAAAAGCATAGTTACATTTTTACAATAGACTTGAACGTGGAAATTTTGTAAATCGACCTGAAAAACCTGGAAAAATTAGGGAAACTCCTGCTCGCCAAGTAAGTGAGAACCCTGCATGAATTCACATAAAAATAATTGTACCTTGTATCCAGGGAATTTTTATTTCGTTAGTTAATAACCTTAGTTTGAAACTTCAAATTGGCAACTTAGCTAATATTGTCACTTGTTTTTCGGCTGTTTGATTTTATTGGTTCTACATTTACAATATCAAAGTGTTTATACACATACTTATGTGTTTATTTTAGCTGATGGAATGATTATATTAGAAATTATTGCAGTTTAAATCTGCAGTGTGTTGTAATATTTTGATGCCGATAGGACTTTGATTTTTCTGATTTGGAACATGTATTAAAACCTTCGTCATTTTGTTATACAATTATTGCTGTAAGGTAGACTCATGTACTAACTTTTGTAAACTATAAGTATTTGATTAATTATTATTATTTTAAATATCTTTGTTTAACAAGCTTATCATGTTACTTGTTAATGTTTTTTGTACAGCCAAAAAATGAAAAACACAGAGAGGATCTCCAGAAGGGTATGAGGGAAGGAATTCACCTTCCGGGCATTGGTCATCAAATTCTTTCCAAAGAACTTGTGAACGAAGCAATCATTATTTCAGACATGTACGATTTAAATGAATTCATGGCGCTAGACCTTCTGTGCACAGGTAAGACATTTTTATAGATACTTTTGTAAGAGATTTATTGCTGTGGTTGTCTCTGTTTAGAGTTACAACGGGATGGGTTTAACTGGAAAGCTGACACACCCACTTCCATCAAGTTTCCTCTGCAGTATTTCAATTTCCATGAACAGACATCAGACTAAACCAGTGGTTCTCAACCTAATTCCTTTCACGACCCCATTTTATCACATCTTCTTGCCAGCGACCCCCTTACAATTCCTGGTTTGTAATAAGCTTATGTATATAGTAACTTTCCTAAAAGCGAATGGATTAAAACCAAATTTGGTCAGTCATTCATATTACAAATATCGAATCCGATATGTCGTACTGTTTCAAAATGGAAGCCGTTTGAAAATTTTAAAACTTCATAACTCCCTTAATTTTGGGTTTTATATATATATATATTAAAAAAAAAAAAGTGATTTCTAATTTTGGTTAAAAGAACTTGGACAGTTGTAAAAAAGTTATTGATTATTTTAATTTTCGAGAGGCCGCCACTATTGTTCTGAATTTGATACATTATTGTGTTTGTGTTCAGTATCACCAAAAACTGTTTAAACTAATTTGTTTACATTTAAAATTTAGGGAACAAAATCCCACACCAAAAACCTACCTTCATTGTGGCCAGCTTGTTGGTAAAAGACTATTCGCTCACACGCATACGTGTACAATTCTGCAAAGAACAACAAAGGATCCTAAACAAGAGCAATCTCTTTTATTGCGGACAGAATAATTTGTCCGTTGTTGATTTATCAACAAACGCAACACGGCTATTGCGGATTAGTGTTTTCAATTTTAATTGTATTTCAATATGCAGGTTTTGTTTCAGTTGTATTTTTCGGGTGTTTCAATATGCAGTTCTCATTAGTTTCGTATTGTACATCATTCATTTAAATTGATTTTTAACCTACTCTGCACCTGTGGAAAGTCTTTAGCTTGTAGACCTAATTTTTACTCTTAACAGTTCGTATAAAAATAAAAATGTGCCTATCAGAACAAAACTGAAAATAATATTTAAAAATATTTTCCGGTGTTAGATTCTAATTATATTTACCTCTTCCGCTTGTCTTCGGGACCCCCAGGTTGAGAAATCCTGGACTAAGCATATGTTCTGGTACCAAATTCTGAATGAAACAAAGCATGAAAAATACTAATTTGAGATTAATTACGACCGAAATCGAAGAAAGAAAAAAAAACTGTAATGATCTTAGCTATTTATTCTGAAAACATTGACTAATTCAAAATAAAAGAGAACACTAAATAAACGTTTCCCCAATATTATGAAATCACGATAATTCGATCGAAGAAAACACGATAATTCCGTCTTTTCAACTTACTAAGGAAAGGAAAAACACTACACTTATTTACAGTGACGCGGATTAAAAGAGTTTGGAATAAAAGAAATTCAAAATATCAAGATTTACAATTATTAATCTTCTTGTGTGCTCTGTGACTCGGTTATTAGTTATTACTGAATCACTTCAGCAAATGATTCTACTGTTATCAACCAAATAGTGAATTGAAGAACTTTGCATTTGCTTTGACTTGTATGTACCTTAGTCCTTTGGCGAACAACAATAATTCGAAAGTCACTGTTTTAATTACTCGTCATAAACTTTACACGAAAGTTAAAAGACTTGAAAATTACAGGTATTCAAAAATTAAACAATGTAAGACGCAACTTTACACACACACTATTCACAATTCGAAATTTTCCGTGTTGTTTCTATGAAAGGATGAACGTTACCAAATCTTCGTAGCCACCAGATTTCAATCATAGACAAAGTGCTTCATCTTGTGGTTTCTGGGCATTTGTGGGAAATTGAATTATTTATTTAATTTGACATGATTAAGATTAGCATTGTAAAATGAAGCTGCGTATAATACTATTCCGATTCTTGTCAATGTTGTTTTCATTCAAATATAACGGCAGATGTGTGGTTCTAATGTAATATCGCTGAAACATTTCGTAATCTTAAACTATGCCAGTTTTTCTTACACTTATTATTATTGCATTGCTAGAAAATAAGCTCCTATTTTGCACCACGAACGCTGGTTCAATTTAGGGTTTCATTTACATAATATTTCGGTCATCTCCGTGACCATGATTCAGTACGTATGCGATGTGAACGGAAACTATCACTTTATTTCATTGAAGTCACAGAGATGACTGAAATATCGTGAAAATGAAATAGTAAATAGGAACAACATTTGTGGTGGTGCAATGTGAGAGTTTTAGAAGAATACACCTTAGATATATGCAAGTAGTTACATTGTTAGAAGATGTAATTCAAGTTCACCTGCATTTTACAAACAAGGTGTTATAAAATAAAAGGGTTTTATTTACAGGATGTTTTCATAGCTGTGCCAAGAGTTTGTGGAGTAATCCAGTACATTATATAGAACATATAATTCTAATGAATAAAAGTTTAAAAAGTAAAACGTATTTCAGATCAGTAGAATACCGAAAGGTTTGTGCACCTTGCTTACTTTGTTATTTTGTCTGCCCGTTGCTATGTGTGGGACATAACATTGTGTTCCATATGATGATATGGGAATAAGATAAAATATGTGTATATTAGTGTTGAATAATAATAAAATGATAGATATTTTCAACTTTAATAAATTACACAGCTGTTGTTGAAAGGACGAAAAGACAGGAAAATTAGTTTCAGGAGATAAATAAAAATTCTATAAAGAATCAAAAGTAAATAATAATAATAATAATAATAATAATAATAATAATAATAATAATAATAATAATAAGTTACTTTAATTTGAACACTGGAGTTGGGACATAGGCTGAGAAGAAATATGATGAGGGACATGCTAGAGAGTATAGTGACAAGAAAGAGAGGGAGAGAGCGAAGGAGGCTACATTTGATGGACGGTATCAAAACAGAAAAATCATGCAAGAAGACGAAGAGGTTAGCGGAAGACCGTTGAGCATGGAAGCTTCTCAGTTGCAGCAAGTGACCTCCCAACAGTGGCCGAATATCTATGATGATGATAAGTAGAAAAATGTACGTATTTATGGCATTGGTTATTACTGGTAATATTTATTTATTTATTTTTAAATATGATGTAACAATTAACAAAAAACAGATGTTGGTTAAATTACATTTACATTATACAAAAAGTGAAACCATAATTGCATTTTTGTGTTTTTCATTAAATAGCGCAGCAACAAATGCCATACCATCCTGGGCTAACTCGGGGTCTAGTAGCTGTTCTGTTATACTACGACGGTCGAAAGGCTCTAGTAAGCTCTCTTCGAACTTTAGTGCAAGCACGAAAAGGTATTACATGGACTGTGGAAACGTCTGATGAAGTGATTGAGTATGTTACAAAGTACACTCAAGATTTGATGGATGATGGGTTAATAAATAAAATTTTGGGTAAGTAGATAGCCTTTAAATTCTACTCTGTAGGTTAACTCTCTGCCACTAATGTTTCATTAAATCGTATGAACATTGAAACACGAAACTTATAATGTACTATCGCGTGAAATACTTTGTAAGTATGGCTTACCTCTTTAGTTGAAAGAGGATTTGATAGTTAATATATTCGTTTGCATGCAGTAAACTTCATCAATGATAGGAAAGATAAGGAAAGGGTTTTAGGCTAAGTTGAGAAAAATAAAAGCCTCTGTTGTAAAGAGCCCACCTAAGGATTCCTTATACCAACTGTTCGGGAGCAACTAATTTATTTCACGATGTGGGCAACGCATGCTATGTGCGACGTTGTTTCTGGCTCAGTTTTTCAGAACTAACTTTGATCATGAACACATATAATGATTCTACCTCTATACTGAATGTGAATAGATATGGAGCGAAAGATCTCATTCTTATCAGTTGCCTTGAAATAATTAGCTTCAAAATAGCATTTTCGTTTGTTGTTTTCTGTATCTTTAGAAGAGGCTTAACTTAAACTACAGTTACTTGACAGTTTACAAGAGGCATGTCGAGACTTTGCTCCATCACGAACGCAAGTATACCTGTAGTTTGGCATGATGTGACATTTTTGAGGAACAAAGTGAGACCTGGCTGGATTGTCACGTCAGTGACCTACAAAGCTAGTCCTGGTTTTGTCTGTACTGGGCATATCAGCGCATAGCGTGGACTCTAGGGATCAAATCGCTATTAGGGCACATCATTCTTCATCAGTATCTTTGTGCGTGGAAAACTTATTTCTGGTGGGTGCAAATTCGTTTACAGAGTGCCAGTTGTATCTTAGGTGAAATAGCGTTGCTACATGATCCAAAGATTTGAAAGCATAATGTATAGCAGATATCGTAACAGATAATGGAAACCTGGGTTTATCAATGTGGTCCCAAAACAAATCTCAGTCAGCTATTTGAATCCAGGTGAGGAACCTCCTTTGAAAATAAAGTATACTTGTAGTATCAGCAGGCTAACGGTGGCTACTTCTGCCCAGTAAGACGGGATAGCATACGTTCCTCTGGTAGGCAGAGAGACCAGCAGTACCAATTAATATGCTTGCCAGAAGTTATTTGAGAAACTTCGCGAGAGGAACGAAAGACGTCTTCGTAGTCTTTGCTGCCATAACAGCACTTTCAGGGTGTCTGTCGGTGATGAAAGTCATGAAATCAGAAAACGGTCATGAAAGTCAAGAAATTTAGTTTTTGGGTCACGATTTTTTTATCTGTACAAATATGAGTATAAACTGGAAAATTTTTTCTATAAAACGTCAAAACTCACCACCAAAAGTGGCTGTGGTGGGCTTTAGATGCTACCAAATCGCAAGCAAAGCACGCTTCTATCGCATGCATGAAAATTCGGCCCAATTCTCACCCAAATTCGCTCTTGAGAATGTGACTAAATTATATGGTTTGGGAAAGAAAAACTCACGAAATTTCATTTTGGAATTTTAGTAGACACCCTAGCCTTGCACAATTGCATTTCTGGAGGACCCACGCATTTAGTTTGTTACTTGCTCTACCTACAATGCAGTTCTGGTGTCACGCAATTACTTCTTATTCCCGAAAGTGACAGAATCTTACTAAGAAGCAACTTTCCGTAACACACAGAAAAGACAGTTGAAGCTTATCGATAGGAAGCGTTAAACATCCAAAGAAAACTGATGGAGGTTTTTCCAGGCATAGTTTCAAAGAATGCAGAATTATAGATCATAATGGCAAGTACTTTTAGAATATGTAATAGTTATTTGGAAGTTTCCAATTCAAATTACATGTGTCCAGAAATGTATAGTGAGCCACGTACATATATATATAACATTAAAAATTGGACTCCACCTGGCTTGCTTTCTTTTCTTCCTACTTTTTCCCCTTCCTATCTGATGAAGCTTTAGCGGAAGAACTGATAGTGTACCCTTTTAGTCTTATGTTTTCACTGTGTTATGCTAAATAATTTGTTTTGCACGCCCGGTTCGGGATTCCTTGTATGTAATACGTTCTGTTAATTTCTTTATTTAGTGTTGTTAGATGAATTGGATTTATCGAAAGAGATTGAGCTACTGCAACAGAATAGGGCCCTGGGCGGTCCTCGACACCATAGACAAGTGATCGATCTTTTCGTGGATACTCGTCAAGCACTTGCTGACATAGTGTACTTATGGGCAGCGCAGGGTGGTCTTCCTTCCGAAGCAATTACGAGGTAAGTTGAGATGTTAACTCTTTTTGTTCATTACGTGTGTGGTAGAAGAATGTTAGCTACAGTGTCTAGCCTTGTTTATTTATTTTGTGTATCAGTTCTCGATAGCGCTCTTCAAATGATAAGTTACATGGCCTTGAGTGGGTTGTCTGCTTTGTTCGATCGCTGTTAATTGTGACAGGCGGTAGTATATATTGACGTGCGAGTTATCAATACTAGATAACACTACCTAGAAATATTATATTACTGTATTAATTGCTGTTTTTGGCAAGTAGCAGAATGAATTATGAACAGATACTTGCAAACCGCATGTTTCTATGTCAAAAGCGCGACCGCCTGCCCATGCATGGACGGGCATTATCATCTTTTGGACGAAAGCTAGGCAATATGCAGCACGGAAGAGTCGCACATATTGCAGGTTAACGTCCCCCTAGATTGCACTCGTCACAGCACCCTGCAGAAACACATGCAAAGATGTCTGCACCCCCTAATATGACGCCACCCCAGACCATAACTCCGGGACCGCATGACTGATTTCATTTCACCAAATTTCACTTTACTATTTTTGAGTTCACTCATGCTGGGCTAGATACCATGTTAAGCGGTCTTGACTGTGTCGTGGTGTGAGTGGTACTACTTGAGCAGGTCGCTTTGCATAAAGAACACGCGTGTAGCTTTCAGTATCAGTTTGACGGGGGACATTGAACTCAGAGGCAACTGAAAGATTTCGAATTAAATGTAGATGTAGTGCTGGTTGGATGTCGTGGGGCATTTAATTTCAGATAGCGATCCGTACAGTGCTTGTAGTACGTGGGTACCCTGCCTTAAATTATCGAATGTTTTCACTCTCCTTAAATTTTTTCATAGTCGCGATATTACACAACGAGCCACATTCAGTTAATACTCACAACTTCTTGACTTTGCCCACTTTTGATATTCCGATGATATGCTAGAAGTAATGTCCAGATACCTTCTTTGTATTATCCTTTCCATGCCCATGATGTATACTTATGTAACGAAAAACACCGTTAACATTTCATTATCAAGATAGCTTTTCATCGACCACCAACTAATGAATAATCAGGCTCGTAGAGGGAACCTGTGTCACCCACGTGATTTTAATTTATGTCATGGTGTAAAGCATGACGAAAATTTTCTGGCATGAACAAAATCGCTTTTGGTGTCATGTAGATTTCGAAAAAGTAGACCCCTTATCTTCTGGACATGAGTGTATTTTACCTTTATTTCTGATGTTGATACAGTTATCTTTTGTGTTCATAATAACTTAACTTATTTTAGGTTGATTGATCATCTTTCCCGAACGAAGCTTGAGACCCAACCTACAGGTGGAATAGATAATGTAACATTAGCGCTTCAGATGGGTTTGCTGTATGGTTTGGATCTAAGTATTTTACAGAGGCGAGAAGATGGCGAAGGTATGACGCTTTGATCTACAAAGCAAAATAATTAAAGCTTCCAAAAAATAACATTTAAAAAATATTTTACTTATTACAATGCATATGAGATTCCTGATATTATTTTTGTAAAATTAATGACTGACTATATAAGGAAATAAAATGAAATCCTTTAGTTTAAGTCCCATGATTATACCCTTGATAGCAAGGGAGATGGATGATTAAGGTGAAGGAATGATGATAGAAAAATTGGTGAAATGATATTAAAAATATTCCAGTATCTGTTGATACAATTGAAGTACAATGCATAAATCTAATAATAGTGCATAAATCTTGGTAAATAGTGTTAGTTCAGTTTTCACTAAAAACAAAGGGTGATAAATATCATATTGTCTTTTTTTTTAATTAATTAATTTGAGCGGCTAAACGATATTCAGTATAATAATTTACTAATTTTCGGTGACTTCAAAACTTGATTACAGTTTGTTACAGGGCGATTCCATTTGCATATCATTAGCCGATTTCTTAACATTACATAATTTACAATCATTTAATTCAGGAAAAAAGCGATAGGGGAAGAACTTTAATTCTAATTCTTTCTAATATTGAAAAATGTATAAATGTATCTGCATTTTCCCTTATTATCTAAAGACGCACATCACCCTTCATTAATTTGCCAGATTTATTTAAAGAATTAAGAGTCGACTGTTAAAACAAGTTCCATGGTAGTACATAATTACAGTAAAGCTGACTTTTTTCATTATATATATATATATATATATATATAAACTTTATAGGAACAAAATTGGAATAAAATCATGTTACCAACAATGTTGATGAGGCTGTTGATCTTTTCTGTGAAGTTTTAAATTGTGTTATTGATAGATTTTACCTAAGAAGAAATTATTTAAAACCACACACCTCTTCTTGGTTTACCTCTAAAATTATTATTATCCTAAAACAAGATTAATATTATAGGAAACAAAAGAATCAATCGGAATATAATTACAATAGATTTATTCAACTTCGTAGACAAATGAAAAGTATATGTGAATACTGGGTACAAATACATACTCCAAACAGAAAATACCTTGAACAAGTATTCTGAATGTTCTTGGAACTCTATTAGATCAAAGAAAAAGAATAATTTTTATAAAAAATATGATTTATAACAATCAAAAATTATATTCAGTAGATGTATAGTAGAGGTTTTGTGCATTATTTTAGAAGGTATATACTTCAGATCGTATATTATTCCAGATACAAGTACACTGGAAATTTCACATAATTTAACGATTTACTCCATAATTGAATTTGAAATTAAAGAGTCGATCAATGTACTTTAAGTCTTTTAAAGGAATTAGTCCAGACAACCGTTGTATTTTATTTTCATTTTAATATTGTAAACGTCAAATTTTCCTATATTATGGAAAAATCAGTAAAGTGTGTTCAATCTTGAAGAAAGGCAATCCAAATGTAATAGAATATTATAGACCTGTATGTCACTCATATCAACTCGAGCTAAAATATTTGAACGTATACTTTAAAATAAAATTTTTGATCATGCTAAATCTGTATATCCATATGTTAACACAGACTCTGTCCAGGACGTTCAACAGTGACGACTTAGTTATACCTGTACAAAATGTTTCACAATCAATGAACAACAATTTCACGGTTAATACTATATATACGGATTTCGCTAAAGTCTTTGACAGGCTTAGTCACTGTTTGTTACACAAGAAATTGTCGTGTTTTGGATTCGTAAACAGATTATTGACATTGATTTCGCTTTATCTGAATCATCTCGAGCAGTGTGTATTATATAATCAATTAAGTTCGCCACATTATAAGATTATATCTGGTATACCTCAAGGTTCGAATCTTGGTCCGAATTTTTTATATTGATCGTCAATGATTTACCCCAGGTTATCAGGTACTCGAAATGTTTGTTGTATGCATATGACATGAAATTTAATAAAGAAATAAAAATCACGATGATGTATTAAAGTTGTAAATAGATTTAGATAGCTGTTTCACGTATTTTGTAGTGCCGTTTTCAAGAAAGGTTAACTTGTATTATTTTGATTATAATGTGGTACGAAAGAAATAGTGAACGAACACAATAATAAAAGTTTTTAAGTCATTTGTATTTTGTACCTGAAAATGTACAGGGTAAATTCCTATGACATCACAATTTCGAACAGTACAGTGTTGAACATGTTTAAATTTTCGTCATTATCAACTCGGCGGGAAATTTCTGTTTAATTTTCTTGTTTAAATTGGTGAATGGCATTATAGACAAATGTTTAACCATAATCAATTTTAAGCCAACAGAACTTATTTAAGAACTAGAATGCCATCTTATAATGCAAAATCGAGAATTCGTACGAGTATGCATACGGAGTCTTTGACTCTAACTTGTTGAAGCTATAATAATCTGTCCATTAACAATACAGAAATTGATGTCTCTCTACCGCTACCGCGTCCAATATATGTAAAACTTGTAAGGCAAGTATAAGCAAGAAACGCGTCAGATGGTTTTATTGTTGTATGTCACTGTTGTATAGGTATAATCTTATTTCTTGTCAATTATAAAGACTTATCTATCTATCCATCTATCTTAATTAAAATAAAGAAAACTAAAAGAAAACGAACTGAATAAAATACATAATGTTGGCATCATTGTATATATATATATATATATATATATATATATATATATATATATATATATATATATATCGTGTAAGCCTACTGTAATAGGGACAGTGATCCTGCTATAGATGTCAAATAAATAAATATATACTAAGCTTTCCTGTATGTCCAGGAATTTTCCTGAGTTCTCCTTCGTATTGAATTCGTGCTAATGAATGTAATATTTTCATACTTGTTGCCTCTTCATATATTAATCTTTCCTGCACGTCAGCAATTGGAAAGAAGCACATAATCTTCCTGTAATTCGGATTGGCGACACAATAACTAACCTGCAGTATGCCGCAACATTTGACAACGTGAAGAGTTTTCGAGAGCTGTTTCTGCTCACTTCTTCAGTCACCAATAAGAAGCAACTTTTCAAAATAGTTAATTTTGTTACAAGTTGCGGCATATTACAACTTGTAACAAAGTTAACTATTTTGAAAAGTTGCTTCTTATTGGTGACTGAAGAAGTGAGCAGAAACAGCTCTCGAAAACTCATATTACAGCCTAGTTATCGTATTACATTAAAACAAAATATGCCCGACATTTCTTTTACTACATTATACTTTGGTTATTATTCATCCAAATACAAGTACTAAATTAAACTCCTTTATATTGTATAAGTAACTCCATATCTAGAAACTCCGTGTAGTATGTTTGGCTTAAACTAATACGAATACTTTGATCCATCTAACTGCCATTATTATGTTATTTCTAAACACAAATGATTAATAATAATTCATTCTTCATCTGACATTAAACTTCCTGCACATAGGATATTTAAAATTATGGCGTAAATTCAAACTGATCATATGCTATTCTTTCTACTAGAATACATTATTATAGCAACAACTGTGTAAGTAAATGATGTACTACAACAATGTAGCTATATGTATTACCTATACTACTAACACTTCTTATATCAATATTCGTCTTTGCTTTCTAAATTCAAACATATCATATAGAAAATCTAAATGCATTATCCAACATTACGTATGTTGTGCTCTTTTGTTAATACAGAATTTTATGATAGATCGTAACTTAACGTTAAAGAAAAACTTGAATACTAGAAGTTATGTGTGTATGAATATTTTCCATCGTGAATTGAAACTTGAACTACACTTCCATCTTTCTTGTTTCAGAGGTTGTCCAAGGATTGCCCTTATTAAGCGACAAACAGCTCATTTCTACGCTAATTCAAAAATTGAATCCTGATGGTGCAAAATGGGAATGTGCAGGACTAAAATCAATGGCGCATCTTGCATTAGGAATTGCTCTTGTTACACTAAGAGGAGCTCCTTCTAACTTGTATCCAGAAGGTAAGATTAGTAAATTATATTCTTTGATATTTCCCCATCCAGTTTTTCGCCGTTATCTTGCAGAATTAAATCTTCAGACTTCTTGGTCTTTACCTTACTTGATGAACCATCGTAAACTGCTAGTCTTTACCTTCATGAACCATCGTATACTTGTCAGTCTTTACCTTACTTCATTAACCATCGTACACTTCGCAGCTTTTACTTATTTCATAAACCGTCGTACACTTAGCAGTCTTTACTTATTTCATGAAACATCTTATACTTAGCAGTCTTTACTTACTTTATGAACCATTACACACTGTCAGTCTTTCCCTTACTTCATGAACATTGTACAATTGTCAATTAAGGAGTTTGATGTAATAAGGGCGTAAGCGAGTATACGCCTTTTTTGCATCAAACGGATTTATGGCTTTTTCCATGCTTGTTTAGCGTCCTTGTAACATTTCAATTCAGTATCGGAATAAAATGCTGCATATTACATTGTTTTATGTAAGAAAAAAGCACTACTTAAATTGTCAACATCGTTTTTCTCCAACTGCATGTTTCAGACTTAAGCCCTTATTGCATCAAACTACTCAATTTTTACCTGACCTCATGATCTATCGTAACTTGGCAATTGTTACCTTACTTAGTAAACCATCTTACACTTGGCAGTCTTTACTTGTGTCATAAAATATCTTACACTTGGCCGTTTTTACAGCATCCTCTTACATTTGGTAGTGTTTATTTCATGAACCGTCGTATACATGGCAGTGTTTACTTACTTCATGAACCATCGTACACCTGGCAGTCTTTATCTTTATGAACCATCATACATTGTCAGTCTTTACCGTTATGAACTATCGTACACTTGTCAGTCTTTATTTGATTTCATTAACCATCGTACAGTTGTCAGTCTACTTACTCCATTAACCATCGTACATTGATAGTCTTTACCTTCATGAACAATCGTACACTGTCAGTCTTTTCTTTCATGAACTGCGGTACACTTGCCAATCTTTGCCTTACTTCATGAACCGTCATTTACTGTTAATCTACCCTTACTTGATAAACCGTCGTGCACTGTCAATCTTTTATAAATGTAGGTTTTGTAAAGTGAATTATAATATTCTGATGTGAACGTAAAACTTTAATAGCAGGTACGTTCAAATGTAACCGAGATTGGACCTAACCAAGGAGATCCGTACTTGAGGATACGCGATTTAGGATTTTTCTGATTTTTTTTCTCTCTCCTTTGCATGATTCTTGGTGATTCCGTGTAGTTACACATAGTGGATTGGAAAGTAAGCGTCACGAGGAGGATCATTATAAAAATACTCAGAGGATTACTGTAGTATATGAATAACGTTAATAAATGAAGTAAAATCTTTTGTTCGGTGGATTGAGGTACTGAAAGAGCTTCCTACTGATCTTCTAGCCGTGTTGTCTTATGTTTCTTTTATACTTTTATTTCTCTTACTCCTGTTTTTAACCTCGTGAACAAGGCTTCAGAGGAGGGCCCAAAACTTGAAAGTGAATGGATTTATTTTTAAGGAAATAGAATTTAAAGTAAGAAAGATAAATATAGACAGTTAATCAGGGTGTCTATCGGGTCACGAAAGTCATGAAAAAGTCACGAAATCAGAAAACGGTCATGAAAGTCAAGATAAAGTCTCGCAATTTTGCTTTGGGGTCACGATTTTTTAATCTGTACTAATATAAGTAGCGACTGGAAAGTTTTGTTCTATAAAGTGTCAAAATTCACCGCCAAAAATGCCTATGGTCGGCTTCAGACGCTACCAAATCGCAAGCAAGAAAAGCACGGTTCTAACGCATGCATGAAAATTCGGCCTAATTCGCACCCAAATTCGCTCTTGAGATTGTCCTGCAGCTGGCAAATCGCATCGCATCGCCGAAACCACCTATGCATTTAATCAATTTATTCAACTGTGAGAAGACATCAAATTTTTGTCGCTTCAAGGAACAGCTTTTGAAAGTAGAGATAAGATAAAAATAACTGCTAAAGAATATAGGTACGTTCTAGGTAGGTTCTAAAATTTTATTGTTTGGTAAGGTCACGAAAAAGTAACGAAATTTAATTTTATAATTTTAGTAGACACCCTGTTAATTAACAAATTCCTTGGCATTTCCTTGGGATCGGAGCACTATCTGAATTCTTTCTCAGACCTTAAATTCATCAGAAATGTGGTAATTACACAATTGTGCCATAATGTCCGTTCCTTGTTCTAATGGGCTAAATTAAACCTAAGTTAAAATAAAATAAAAAAAAAAATCTTTTATTGTCACTTGTTCTTCAATAACAAGCCAAAACAAAAAATGTCTACATTATTCAGAATGCTTTGGCTTTCAGACATTTCTTCAAACGTTCGGGCTACTTGACAATGACAGGACGTACTAAATCTTGGGGAATGGAAGCTGTCCTATTAAACCATGACTGAAAATGAATGGTAATCTATTCACATCTTAAGAATATTTTCGGCAGCTTCTCGACAGCTGTGGGCGTAAATCCTGTCGTTTTACCTGTTGAAATTTTTCATCTACCGTGCATATTTTTTCATCAGTGAATAGGATTCGATTGTCTTTCCCGTTCGCGTGCCACTGGAGTAATGGCTTGCATGTTGTGGCTCGTATCTTCCTCAAAGCTGGTATCAACTTCTGTCCTGTGGTTCTTCTATAAGCCCCAAACTTTGGGTCCTCTCTTAGGATGTGAGATATGGTTCTTATAGGTATTCTTATCTTTCGTGCCATGATTTTCTATTTGCGGAAAGGATTTCGACTAATTTCCTCGACTACGACTTTCACAGCTGTTGTCATCTTTGAAATGCGCGGGCGGCCGCTTCTAGCAGTATCGGCAATAGAGGATATCTGATGAAACCGCTTAATGCACTAATAAAACAAACTTTTGAGAAATTTTCAATGGCTTTATTAGATTAAATTTCGACTGGTGATCAGTCGCACTTGTGAAGCGCAATCGCGTCATACGATTGTCCGTAACGCTTCACTTCATGTTAGTTGTACGATTGAACGACCCAAAGTGAGGAGTTTTGTGCTCAATGTGATGTAAACAAAGCCGTTTGCTAACAGTAGTCGAATTGGTCTCACGGATTCACTGAAATTAAAGTCAGAACCGACGGTATCACTATGTATGTGAACAACTGCTGTGAAATTACAGAAATGGTAAAATCGTAAATTTTGAGCTATTACAAACCCACTAAACTTCTTGATAATGATGTGACTTGTATTTCTTGAAATGTTTAAACCACTACGAACTATCAAGTGTTTTCGTAAATCTATGTGGTACTAAGTAGTTTACGTGTTCTTAGTCCGATGCTTTCTAGTTTGTATATTTTTTCATATTGTGTTTATGTACTCTATTAATGTATGCAGAATAAAACTGATAGGTTTTTCATATACGGATTTTGCCCTATAAGTAACCAGACTAGCTATGGCGCGTCAAGCAGCCGCAATGGTTGGGAAGACTCGTGAGGGAGGACTGTAGTGTGATGTCCAAGCAACATATCGCAACCAACCACAGTTGGTTCCGAGTAATAAGAGTAAATAGATAGTGAATCAATCGAATATTTGTGCAAGTGGCCAGAAAAAATGCTGCCATAGCCGCCCTACAGCCTAGGCTTGTCTCCTTGTGACTTCTTTTGGTTTCTCCGGCTGGAAAGAAATGAAAGGACACTGTTCAGGGTGTTCAAGAGGCCGTGAGGAGAAACCTCCACAACATCCCGCAATAGGAGTTCTTGAAGACGTATTACCAATGCAATTGGCTGGGAGCGGTGTGTGGCTGCACAAGAGTCCTGTTTCGAAGATTATGAAATATATTTGTTCATTTCTTCAATAAATTAACTTTGCTAGTATCAATCCGGTTACTTTCAGGACAAATCCTGTATTATTGTTTAATATATGTAATGTACATGACACGACCTATTCCCAAGTGTCCATCGACAACGAGAGAGAAATGATTTTACTTATAAAGTATTATCCTTATTTTTTAAAATTTGTTACTAACTTTAAATTATCTTTTAATCTTTCTAGACCTAAATGATGAGGACGAAGTTCATATTGATTCAGCTATTGAAATGAAAGTTTTTGAATTCATGTATTGCACATTCCTTGAGAATGACAGTATATACAAAGAGGTGAGAAATTAAAAATTTTTGAAAAGTTTGTAACAATGTACGTATTAAATAATACTTCTTGTTTAGTTTAGAGTAGAATATTAAATAATACTTACAAGGGGATTACATATCGAAACCTACCGTAAAATTTCACTCAGAGGAAGGAAGTCCCGCAGAAAGACCACACACAAAAAAGCAGCTGCGTTTTTGAAGTGGAATTAACCAAAATGGCAGATTGAAATGTCGCGTATCCATGTCGACAATTGCACAATACGTTCAGTACCACCCCTTGTAAACTGCCTGTTAATAATAAAAAGTCAATAATAACAATGTAGGTACATACTATACCTAAGGGGAAGTCGTACGGTAAGGTGAACCTTGACGGCAGCCATCTTGAATGCAGGTCAAGCTTTGTAAATAGGAATAGGGCAATATGATACAAGATTTAGAACTAGAATTTGTATTATTAATTTTGTACAAATTCAAGGTTTATTCTCGTGTCCATGGAAAGGAACGAATCCTGGCTCGGAGAAGCCACTTTTGTTGTACTCCTTGATTTTATTTCGACCTTTTCACGTCATAAACAAAACTACATACTGGCTATAGCATTTCGCTATTCTTTCCAGAAACCAAATAATTAGACTCATCAATCCTACAGATTTCCTTACATTCCAAATAAATATGCTATAATTTAGTACTATTAATGTTATGCGCAACGGTTACCCATTTTAAAGAAAATTAAATTGTTTTCCTGTACATCCAAGAACTTGTGGTAATGGCATTCCGATGAGCATTCTATAAATCTTTAGGCTTGTGTCCAGTCATCCCATGAAACTACCATATTATTGTTATATATATATATATATATATATATATATATATATATATATATATAAATGAAAGAGTGAATTTTAGTAAAACATTTATTTCTTTTGTTAACAGACAACTAAAACTCAGACATCAACGATGGCAGAAAGGAAGAAAAAAAATAATTATTCATAACAGTGTTGTTAAATTCAAGAGGAAGATCATAATTTGGAGAACAAACAATTGTTATTACATTTTTTTTTTATTATTATTCTCTGATGCTGAACTTATATGTATAGTTCATTGGTGTATCTCAATGTATATAAGATCTTACAATAAATTGTAGCTGTTAAATATATATTTCTAATCATTTAAGTATTTAGTTGTGAAACTACAGCCTTTATCGCTTTGGTCAGTCTAGGTATTCTTTCATTCAGATATTTAGTATATTTTGACCATATATATCAACATTAAATTTCAGAGTAAATGTTCACGGTAATACCAATTCACAGATTTCTTTATTATGTCGCATTCATTTGCCACGCTGTTCACATTATTTAAACATATTATAATTATTTCTCAGTATTCAAAATTAAAATTATTGTTTTCAGTAAATAGCGCTCTTTCAGTAACAATTTCGTTAGTTACGCAACAGCAGTAGGTTGCGTATACGTGGTACTAGTAAAGTTGCACATTGACTTCGGATCAACTTAAATGACAATCTTTGTATTTCTTTCAGTTTCATACAAATTACAGTTGTTTTCAGGAAACATACTTTTAACTCTGCATTTGTCTCTCAGAGCTTAGAGACAAACTTATCAGGGTTTCAGACATGTTGATTGATTGATTGAGGATTAATAGGTACGTCAGTATCGAGACTGTTTGTCCCCGTCGCATCCGAGATATTGATTATTTTACATGCATGTGCTAAGTTACTTACATAGGAATGATTCTGAGTTTGGAATTCTGCTTACGTTTAGAAGATAATAAAGCAAAATTTTAATACACTTGCCGCTTATATGAATGTTATAATAATAATTTTGATATCACTGTCTGTGCAACTGTAGAATTTTTATATTACTGAAAGAGATTATAGATAGGGTTAAGTATTCAAGAGCATAAAATAGAAGAGTAATCGAATTATTCAACCATTAGCACGTTGATTGGAAATGCATTAAATATGAGAAAGAATATCGGTAGATTTTATGAAAAACTGTTATAAATTCGATTATAGCTAATAAGTTTATTTTACAAATCCAAATGTATATAAATGAGGTTTTTAGTATTAGCAAGAACGATATTTAAATATACTTTTTCTTTACCATTAGGAATTTTATCTTCGTAGAATACATACCCTTGTCACAGATTTCGTCGTGTTACTGCCTTTGAAAGTTAAAGATTTGAGAAATAGAGCCGATGAAGCTGCTAGAACTACCTTAATTTATTCTCAGGTAAGTGTTAATTTGGCATATACCAAGTATCACTCGGATTAGCATGGGTTCCTGTTGGTAATCCCTGCAGACAATACAGGGTGGCCCAAAAGTAGGTATACAGTCCAGCACTGATTAGCTCACTGCATTTTGTATAATTTCTTATTGTTATCCATAGTTTCTTTATTATTTGTTCTTAATGTCTCTTTACTTATATCTTAAGCTCGGAATAGTCGAAGTAAATAAACCTATAAGCTTGAATATTGTACTTGATCAATGCAGGGGTATATACTTACTTTTGGGCCACCCTGTATAACTACTTAATAGTAAGAGCCGTACAGAATCTCCCGTATGAATCTTCTTTAATCACTATAATTGTGACACAATCACTTACCAGATTAATAGTAACTCCGATCTACAGTAAGCCGCCACAGTTCTCTAATTCAATATGTCGGAACATATTACACGATACAGTATAATTAGATAAACAACTTAGATAAATTTCGCTTACTTCTTCATTCGAAAATATATTCCATATGCTTGATGCTACATGGCAGTTGTCATCCCTTAACCATTTATTTTTACTTCCCAACAGTGACTAATGGAATCTTATTTTCAAATTTGAATATGTTCGTAAGTTTTCATTAGTAGTGTTAAAAACCTAAGCCATCTTTTTTCTTTTTCTTTTTTTTTTTATCCCATTAATTTATATATGGAAAGTTATTTGTCTGTTTTCTTTGAAATGAATTTTAGCTATGTAATTTTACTGGTTTCTTTTGCAAATTTAGTTAAATGTTCCGTGCTGTTGCAAAATGAATTTCTGTGATGTTTCAAAATGAATATAATTTTGTATCCCCGAAAACAGTGAAGTGTATTTCATTATCATCTGCACGCCATCATGCCAAAGTTAACAATGATGAAGCGAACTTGGTGACTAGGAAGAAAAGAGATGGTCCAATGTAATGTTCTCAGACGTATTACAACTGTTGTGATTCTGGACTTAACATGGTGTGAATGATCAGGGAGCATGATTCGTCCACAGCACATCCATGAATTTGACGGTATGTGAGTTCTGAAGTTATGATGTGGGCGGGAATAATGAAAAATGGAAAACTCAATGCAGACTTCGTTACTGGGAAACGGTATGAGACCTTCAGATGATATGATGATTTTCGTGGTGCAATGAGTCCTGATTGTCTGCATGGATGGCAATGTGCACTGTAAGAGAGACAAGATTGGAAAATGAGGAATCAACCAAATCAACCATATGGATTGACAGATATTTTCGAGAACTTAATTTTATCCAGCATATCTAACATACTCTTGGAAGACGAGTTGCACAAAGGAATCTACCGGACCTTTCTGGCTCTCCTGAATACTAACCATCAGCATACCAAACAGACGTGCAGAATACTGTGTTGTTGAAATGAAATATTGGTTTTACGTACCACGTTTATGCCATGTAGACTAAAGAAGACAGGATGATTAGGATGGTTGAAATGATAGAATGAAGAAAGTGGGATGAGCAAACTGGAAAACCCCGAGGAAATCCGCGCACACGGTGTTTGTCCACGACAAAGCCCACTTGACGCAAACTGGGATCGAATCAGGGACCCCATGCACCAGAAGCGAACGCTCTACCACTGAACCATCACGGCCCAAACTGTGCTGTCGAGATAGCCATGTGCCTTTCTGATATAATCAGAATTCTGTACATTAATGGCTACCTGCATTTCATGTCCTCTTTCCGTGTCAAATATAGATCACGTTTCGATGCATGGCTGTGAATCGTAGCCAACTTCCCACAACAAAGCTGGACTGATATTTGTACTTATATATTGGTCACGAGATGTACCTTGATCCTCTTCCCAACAATTATGGGTCAATACGTACTTGTTTCCTGGTAGTTGTCAAGAGGTGTATGTGAGAGTAGTATTACCTGTCGGCTTTTAAAAGGAATAGAAGTCTGATGGAAGCAATGTTGGGGTCCAAAATGTATTAAGAATTACATTTTCTAAAAATTTTCCCATAGCTTTGACATAGTGAAACTGAAAGAAGAGAAGGTGGTAAATAAAAGGTGAAGTTGTTGGAGAACATATAGTCACCTGAGACCCAACACCGCGTATCTTCAATGTTGGCGAATTTGAGTTTTTGATACTATTAGAATCAGTAGAAGATGGTGCACAATCTGGTTAAGTAGTACATGCCTATATCACGACAAATGGCTCTGTTATTCCCTCAAAGTGATACCACGTATATTGAGGCTGAAGTTAGTTTTTAAACAGTTTTTTGTCTCTCCTGTAAAACTGGTAAAGTGTTATTTACGCGATATTGAACCTCAGACGACGATATGAATTCAAATGGATCAGGATATCAAAGTTTCTAGCAAGCTTCACTAGCGTTCTGGTTGAATATAAATATTTTAAAAGAAAGTAAAAGTTCTTATTACTCTTCTTCTTCTTCTTCTTCTTCTTCTTCTTATTATTATTATTATTATTATTATTATTATTATTATTATTATTATTATTATTATTATTATTATTATTATTATTATTATTATTATTATTATTATTATTAATTTATTTCATTTAATTGAAATATGCATATTTAAAATTTATTTTGAGTGGAATTCCAAAGTTGGCAAAAATAAAATTAATTGAAAGAAGAAAAATTGAAATAAAACTCTAGTACACATGCTAATAAGATAAAGAAGTTTTTTTTAAAACAAAAAAAAGTTTCATGAAATTGGAAGAAAGAGAATTGGAAAGGGAAGAAATATAATATAATTTAAAATTCATTGTGACATTTCGTCCTCCTATCGAATAAGTAAATGACATAAATATTAAGATTAATATGAGAGCGTATACGGGAAATGTCACATGATAAATCGAAGAACTACCCTGTGTATAAAACATTTATTAAAGAGTTAAAATGACAGGTGTGACAAGATTTTGTAGATGTTATTAATCAGTGTTATCTTTTGTTATTTATTTATTTTTAGCAAGGCCTTGAACCTCCATCTCATTTACCTTATCATTTTGAACATCTGCTACTGACTATTCATAAGCTGTATGCGAAGGATCCACTGAATTTGGAGTTGTCATTGGACTACTGGTTGCCAGGAGAAGGATCACCGTCTCCCTCGTATCCATTTCGAACTCCTCCACGGCAGGTTTGTAAGAAGTGTTATTTAAGGTTATTTGTAACTATTCAAGCTGCAGGTTCGTACAATAATACATTGACATTTTAACGCGTAATGATATCAATATTTATTGTTTAGTAATCTGTAAACTCGCAGCTACTTAGTTACTAATGAGTCAAAATTACTTATTCTTTTAGTAATATTGTGATATTCTTTAAAAAAAGGGAACTAATTCCTTTTCGTAGTATTATTTCTTGATCTGAAATTTGTTTGCAACTATTTATAAAAGGAATCGAAATAAACTGAGGCTGCGCCTCCAATGAAACCGAATGCGAATGTAAAATTAAGAATCCGTCACTCGGTCCGAAAATTTGCGAATGTGAGTTACTTGAACATTTCCCTTTCAAATATTCAATTTAAAATTTTAGGCTTGAAAATTCATATGTTAAGCTTTTGAAAAAGTGATATCAACATATTAACACTTGTCACGGGACTACAAAGAAGTCTTTCATTTTCTGTTATACTGTTGTGCTGTGAATAAATATCATTTTGCTACCGATTAAGGAACTTATATTCCCTTTGCGGGGGATTGAGTTCCCTCTTGAGAACCATATAGACACCATTGCCCACTTTTTACATATTATCTTGCAGTACAATATGTTTGTATAAATGTGATAAAATAATATATAAAAATAAGAATAAATAAAATGCTAAAATTTTAACAAGGGGAATGGTGTAGCACACATACGTGAACATATTGGTTCTTCAGTGGCGGCCTGTCTTCATTATTAGTATTAACATTGTTGAATTCAGATTCTGAAAACTGCATCTCATCGACTGAAGACAACACTATTCTCACGTCTTCGGGCAAAAAATCTCAGCATGTTGGATCATTCTCGTCTTTTCATAGATCTTCACAATTCGTAGGTCGGAACTTGTGAAGCCACCACAATTCGTTTACTCGTGCTGAGAAATTTACATTCGAGTTCAGTGGAAGCGCCTGCTCACGCAAAAGTAACTAATGGGATTTAAGAAAGTTTTGCATGTTTTATTTTAAATTTTTAATCTAAAATCATCATGATAGACCATAAGCAAAACAATTGTAATAGATCAGACGTAGTGGTGCCCATTTTTGACCTGTTACTCTGTACATGGGTGGAGTTTTTGTTAAGGGGACATTTATTTGTTACTGTTTCCGTCTCGATTCGAGATGGTTACCTGATTCAAGATAGTGATTGATTCAAAAAGGCAGTTCGAATCGTTTTCACACCTCAGATTCATTTTAGTGAACAGACGATACATCTTATGTATAGACAACCTGAAGACAATGCTTGTGATATCGTGCAATCAGAAGCAGCTATGTATTTACCTAATATAAACTGAGTTTTTTTTTTTTTTTTAAATATAACAAATTCGGTCACGGTATTAATTTTCTTTTTAGTTTGTTTTGATTTATTCTGGTTATTGATATTTTAAGTCATTCTTACCAATTAGCGCTATTTACAATACTTTATGTAGTGGTGGAGAAACATAATGTGCATGGCTTTTTTTCGGGATTATCCCGTTTCCTCCCACTTTCTTCCTTCATTTCACTATTTCGTTTATCATCATCACCGTCTCCCTTGGCCTTAAAACACATTCTTGAAATGTTAAACAAAACAATCCTTAATGTATATTACACCATATTTAATGTGAGCTTTTAGCAAAATTAATGAAAAATGCAATGAATATATTAATTTTTGCAATATAAACTGCCACTTTTTAGTGCCATTTGTAAAATTTATTTTTCCTGTAGTTTCGGTCCTTGATTTTGCCACAACTGCTGGTCTTGACTTATGAGAGCACAAAATTTTCCATGTTGACCTAGTGTCGTGAAGCAGTTGGGGAGCTACTAGAATTAAGACGTAACGAATGGTCTAGAAAGTAAGAAATAAGCCAAGGACCACGTATCTCCCAACCAAAAGTCGTCTGTCTGGCTATATCTCTTCACGGTTGGTAACGTCAGTATAGCAGAACATGTGCCAATTTGTGATAGTGGAGACATTGTAATTCTGGTACATCTTTTTGTGTGCTGCGTCAGATTTTCTTCAATAATATTAATATTTTACATATTTCTCTATTTAAATTTTTAGGTTTATCTATTCAAGTTTATCCGTTTATCTGGTGATCTTTTACCTGCATCTCTCTTCGTGCCATATATGAAAATGTTGTGTAGTCTGGCATCCAATTCACATGCAGCCCGTTACGCATTTAATCTTCTGAAGCATGATGGACCTGGTGGCGTTTCAACAGTCAGCTGGGATCACTTTTTTGACTCATTGAACCGGTAAATAGAATATTCATCTCTTTATTGTTATTTGTAGTGTCACAATGGGTGCTTTTTTACGATTATTTTTTACTGATTTCTGTTCCAAAAAATTAACTTCTGCAGTAGTTTTATGAACAAGCTAAATTCCCAAAGTTTGTGCTAATTACTCAGATAAATTTGTATTACTTATTTATTTTTTCTTTTTAATCTTCCAGATTTTTTAAAGGGTTAATCAAATTCGAATATTTTTGTATTGTGTTACATAATTATAAGGATCTTTTTTTTAAATGTATATTTCGGAGAAAATTCTCATTTAGATTCGAAAGTAGCTTTATTTTTGTGTTGAGCCATCGTATTTCGTCTAGTGGCCAGAGCACGTACCTTTAAGGCACGAGTTCCATGTTCAATTTTTGGTGAAGTTGGAATCCACTTTAAACTGTTGGGTTAAGAACACATTTTAATATAGCCTCGCTGGTGACAAAGAACGCAAACGCAAATCGTCAATGAGGGCTATGATGGCTCAGTGGTAGAGCATTCACCTCTGATGCTTGGGGTCCCTGGTTCGATCCCAGCTCGCGCCAAGTGAACTCTGGTGGACAAACACCGTATGCGTGGGTTTCCTCGGGGCTCTCTCGTTTCCTCCCATTTTCTTCATTCTTCTATTTCATTCATTTCTCATCACCACCGTCTCGTTCATCCTAGCCGGCATAAACGTGGGACGTCAGACTTAGATTTCATTTCATTTCATTTCAATTTTTTTTTTTTTTTTTTGAAAATCGTCAATCAATTTTATATTTGAATCTTTATTGTGAGATTAGAAATTCTAGAATTCTAACAGCTTGTGTAGTTTACAATTGTAACAATAAGTTGAATTTGTATCTTAGTTTAGCTCTAAAATGTAATCAGTCATTAGTTTTTATAGTAATTTATATGATGTAGATCTGATCTATATGATGTAGATGATGATGATCATTTTTAGCACTCTATTTATTTTTAAAGATATTACTCGAATTTGCGGCAGGAATTGCCTCCCAGTTCTGACACTGTGTATAGACAGCGAACATTTTTGAGGGGTATTACGCCACATGAGATACAAGGTTTGCTTGTAGTTCTTCAGCTTACTAGAACCATTGCAGGTGAGTAGTTTGACAGACCATATTATCTATTTTCAGTAGAAAAGAGTAGACTTTGACTTAAATAACATATAGATTAGAAAAAGAAACCGAAAATTTTTATGTGTTATTGAGACAGTCATTTTTTGTAGATATAACAAGTAAAACGTGTATAACTAGGAACTACCAAAAGCAAATGAATCTATATATGAAGGGTAAGAGAAAAAAAGAAGGAATGTCACAAAACTGCATTTTCTAGAAAACTGCGATTTAATATTGAAAACCGCGTAAGAAGAATAGGATTAGAAACATCTTTTGCCCCTTTTTTCATGGACATTTTTACATCTACGTATGCATGGCATATAGTCAAATAGTACCAAGAGTCACCAATAGATAGGACAGAGCACGCGAAAAAGCACCTACATGGACATTCCTTGTTTTTTCCCCTTACCCTTCATATATATATATATATATATATATATATATATATATACAGGGTTGTAGGTAACTCCACAGACAAACTTTGGGAGGTGATTCCTTATATGAAATGAAAGAAAAAAGTTCTTATAAACATAGGTCGAAAAACGTCTCATTTCAGAGTTATGAACCGCCGAAAATTCGAAAAATCATGTTTCGAAATGCCCTGCCTTAGAAACTATAGGACCTATAACAAGCGGTTTAAGGAATTACACAGGAACTAGTATGCGAACTATCTAAATATCCATGTTTTACCATCCTCCGTTATCGGCGAAACGAACGCGTTATTAGTACTTAAAGAGTACCCCTATACCTCAATTTCCTTTTTACAGTTCGTTTCGCCGATAACGGAGGATGGTAAAACGTGGATATTTTGATAGTTCGCATACTAGTTCCTTTGTAATTCCTTAAACCTCTTGGAATCGGTCCTGTAATTTCTAAGGCAGTGTGTTTCGAAACGTGAATTTTCGGATTTTCGGCGGTTCATAATCCTGAAAGTAGACGTTGTTCGTCCCATGTTTATTAGAACTTTTTTCTTTCATTTCATATAAGGAATCACCTCCCAAAGTTCGTGGGTGGAGTTACCTACCACCCTGTATATATATGTAAACATTAATTCAGGATAGTTGCATAAACAGTTCTGAGGGAAAAGTAGCTGAAAGGCAATATTCAAGGTATATTTAAATAAACTAACTAACTAACTAACTAACTCTATGGCCTATGGAACCCGGAGGTTCAATGCCGGTTCACAAAAGCTCTCCACTGACTTCTATCCTTAGCTAACTGCATCCAGTTTCTACTCTGTATTCCAATCTCTGCGAGATCCATCTTAATATTGTCCTCCCATCTGCGCCTAGGTCTTCCTAATGGTCGTTTTCCGATTGGTCTTCCAATCAAAACTTTGAAAGCGTCTCTACTTTCTTCCATTCTAGCTACATGACCCGCCCATCTAAGCCTCCTAGACTTGACGACCCTAACAATGTTGGGTAAACCATTGTATTTAAATAAACTCTACTAAAAATTATAAACGTCTCTTAATACTGTACACAGCGATAAAATGTTTCGTCTGCCCAGGTGAAAAAAAAAAAAAAAAAAAGACACCTGTACATGCTATGTCTTACAGGCGCCTGTAATGCTTTGGAATTAGAACACTGTTCTCCACGCATACATTATATGTACAGAGTTGCAAAACATGTGCTTCACAGGTGTTTAACAGATGTAAAACAGAGAAAAAAGAAATCGATCTTGTAATGGAAATACTCGGTACATCACATGATAATCGATGTACATGAACTGTATAGTGCGTGTTCATACCGCATGAACATGAACTGTCACTGACATCTGTACATGCAATGTGCACACAACGTTAACAGTCGAAGTACAGGATATCAGAATATGCAATGAACTGATAAGTTTTGTTCAATGACAAAACAGTTTCTTCAGTGCATTTCGAGCGATGCAAAACTAATTTTTGGCCATTAGGCCATTTAACTAAACATTGTCTTTAGTTGTCCATTATACTTGAGTCATATATAACAACTAATCGCTGACTCTTGGCTCGTTCCTTCGTTCGTTTCCGCTATTTTTTTTTTTTTTTCGTATTCCGATCAAAGGAACAGCAAATACGCGATTCCATACATCATTGGCTGCTGGATATGTGACGTCACGCCGAAGAGTGGAAAATCTTGTCTTCTGCTTTCGAAATGCTTTTTTTACACTATGAATGCTACTTTAGTTTTATTAAGTAGACCTATTAAAGTTATTTCACTTTTCTTTCATTTCTTGAAGAATATAACGCGTTTTTTAAAAAGCACTTCATTTATGGTTTTCAAAACCAGGTGCCCACAATCAGATGTGTGCTTACGTGCCTCAGATATTCTGTGTGTGTATAAACTACGTACTGTACTGTAACCTCAGGGGCAAATCCGGAAAGGGAAGGGGGGTACATGTCCGCCCCAAGTTAGAACTGAGAAAGACTTTTCCCCAATAATTCCATTTCAAAAGTATCATATGACGAGAAGCAATGTTGAATTCAGGAATTTTCTCCAGGGAAATAATTGCATGTTGGGGGTATGTCGGAAAAAATCGTTATTAGTATTAATAACTCGTGATTTTCTTATGTATCTTGGGGAGGAAGTCCATATCTCCGGGGGAAGAATACCACCGGGGCACCCATAGATTCAACAGTGGGGAGAAGTGTGATTTCTGAGCATGAGTCTCATCTCCCCCCAGAATATAAGCCGCAAAATACCCGCTTCCAATGCCCAAGATAGCTTTACGCCGATGGCTCTAGCCATCACTGATACATGCACTATGCATGCCACATGAACCGTGCATGTACAGTACTCGCATACATTTATCTTGCAGCATATGTTTTGCTACGTTTCATTCCTGAAACACACAGCACACATGCTACATGTAATCTGTATGTTTTTCAACTACAGACATATACTGTTGCCATCACCGATACATTCACTGTACATGCAACATGTACTGTGCATACAGCACTCGGATATATGTATCTTACTGCATATGATTTCTTTCTTTAACATAAACTGTACATTAAACAGGTTACGTACATGTTCAATGCTCTCTGACATGCACTTTGTTTTAACAACCTGTACACTACATGTTTTAGCAACGTTCTTTACATTTAATAGTGAATAATATAGCATATACATGCGTTGTACACACATTGTAATCGGTAGGGCAACCCAAGAGCATAAAAAGCATAACAGCAATTTACACATATGGTTGGTACCTTGAACATGATTGTGGTTGTCTAAGGATCCAGAAGAAACTAATTTTTAAAGCATAATTTTAGAAAATTAATCATAAAGCATAATTTAAAATATATAGCACAATTCTTGGAAAATTCTGTTTAAGTGCAAGTTTAACATACTGCATTAATATTTTTTAAAACCAATATTTACGATGCAAAATCATTGAGAACATAATGCAACAATGAAAAGCTTATTTTTATTTCTGTAAATTTTACGGTGTAATCCTTTGATGTGGAGGAAAGAAAAAAAGGAAAAGAAGAAGAAAACTTTCCACCAATAATGAATAGTACACAAGAACTCCACACTATATTGTGATGTGTACCTCTTGAACTTGAGCACTTTCTGTATGTTTTGGTGGCATCTTTTACTTTCCCTTTCTGTGCATATGCACCTCTAAGGCGCACACAAGTGATAGAAAAAACTGACTGGAGTAAATCATATCTCTGTACAGTGCATTAAATAGAAAGTTCATTAAATATGAAAGAAACTGGTTGTATAAAATATTAATAAAAACAAAGATATTTAGATTATTTAATGCATAGTAAATATTATACATTATACACGATTAATGTAAAACAATGATTGAAATTTACAATAAAGCATAATATGGGTTCCTCTAGTAATCAGTAATCTGTACAGCAAGTGTACGTTCAGTTTAATACAGGTACATTACATGCAACATGTGAAAAGTAGACTTCACGAAAGTCACAAACATGCATTATACAGATGTTTCAGAGCCTATACAGTGCATGTACAGGAGAAACATTTTCATATGGTAGGGCTCATAGCGAGTCACTTTTTTAACTAAAAGTTATTTGTTTGGGAGGTAAAGTGACTTTCTCGTGTGATTTATGTTTTGCAATGGCAGTTTTCTAAGAAAAATATAAAAATAAATGGAAAAAGCAGAAACTTGTTGCTCATTACTCTTCTGAAAGCTTCAGTACTTGCTGCCACATGTGAAACAGTCAGATTTTATTGTTTCTAAAGCACAGTGGATAGTTGGTGGATGCTTAAACTCTCAAGGTGGGGTTGAGAACCCTTCTGTGTTCTTTCTTCTATCATAATGGTCTTTTAGTTTTCTCTCGTAATAGTTAACGCTCCGGCTCAACATTGTGTGGTTCATCATGTTCGTCTTGTGTTATGCTTCTTGTATGTTCTTCTTAAGTGTAGATGATGAATTTGAATATTTCATGACTTTGAGAACTCTCAATGTCAAGTTGAATATAATGTCTGGAATGAAGAAATTCGGAAATAAGCCAGAACTGGTTCCACTCACTGAAAGCTTTTTACATCTGCTAAGTCTGCTTACCGTAAGTACAAAGCATACTTAGGAAACCTAAGAAAGGAGGAAGCTCAAAAGAAGAAGTAAAGAAGAAAAGATGAAACAAAACAACAAACAGAGAGGTAATGGAGAAATTGACAGAGGATAAAAGGGGCATGATGAGATTTTGGTCACTTTTTCGTGTGCTTTTGGTCACTTTTCAACTATTTAAAAGAGACCAGACCACTGTGAGCCCTGATATGGAGAAGCATCGTCATCCTCGCCAGTGTGATTGAAAATAATAATAATAATAAACACTTCAAGCTTCTGAACACTTCACATTATAAACTTGCCTCCAACTCATAGATGATGGAAAACTACTTGTAGACGAAATGGTGATTCCTTGAACTGAAGATAAAATCTTGAACTCAGCCATGTGATCAATCTTGTACTACTTCAGTTCAAGGAATCGTCCATTTCGTCTGTATCTAGTTTTCCATAATCTGTGAGCTGAAGGCAAATTCATAATGTGAAGTGTTCAGAGCTTTTAAGTTGTTTGTTTTCAGTCACCCTGACGAAAACGCCGGTGATTCGTTGAAACAGTTTGTCTGTCTACAGCATTACAGGATGCTTATAGATGAATTCTTGAATAGGTTTGAGGGAAATCTGATACAAAAACAAGCAAAGAGAAATTTCATATCACAGAATTTCTCGCTATGTATTCGTTATCTAATATAGTACGGATGATCATTGACATGTCTAAAGTTGGTAGACATTGTAAATCTCATGGCGATCAAATTCAGGATGCATAGTTATTAGTTCCCAGAAATCATATGGGAAAATAATTTGGATAAGCCGCTGATAACACGTTGAGAGATCGTAGATACGAAAACTACGAAGCAATTGTGATTGGGTTGGTTTGAAACGAGATAGAAGATTTCTATATCTCGGACGATAAACTTTTGGGTTTCTTAAGCCATATAGTTAGTTATTAATTCAGTATGAATCAAAATCAAGAGTTTGAGATCCATATAATAGACTGTGGGACATAGATCGAAGTTTGGTTGAGTAGTAGAAATAAGTCTTAATTTGTAATTCAGTGTCCATGTGGAACTGCAGAAGAAAGTAAAATAAAAATTTCAAGTAGTATAACATTGAGTAGAGCCTTAGCCGTTTTTACAAACTATCAGGTTGTGAGGTTATCCTGACTAGAACCTGACATCGTATTGAGAGAATTGAAGTATAAAACTGTTTTGAATTAGCAACTTAATGAAATTGAGGAGCTTAAAAAAATGTGCTGTGTTCTCTTTTGTAATGCCTTGATCTCATTCTCTCATTATTTTAACTGTTTTACAGAACATGATGAATTTTCTCGACTAGCGCTTTGTGAAAACCCAACATGGTCTCCAGTGTCTGTTATGTTAGGATTGGTCACGTGTTCAATTCCTATTGTTTTGAAAGCTGAACTTCTATTGACACTCGCCTCCCTTGCACGTTCTCCGGATGTAGCAACATCTTTGTGGCATAGTTTAGAAGCCTCGCAGGTTTTGTGTACTATACCATCTACTAGCAGTTTCAAACCGAGAGGGATACAGGTAAGAAAGTTACTGAAATATTTTTGAACGTAGCTACCCTATTGTTATCATTACAGAACTTGGCAAATTTACAAAGATGCAGTGTGACAGACAGAATCACATCTTTCCTCTTAGCTGTTAAGTTATTTATTCTTCCTTACAGTTTTCGTTCAGAACAAGAGATAGGCTTATTTTTGTTATTGTTCTAACGTTTTAGTGAGTAACTAAGTTAGTATTACATTTTGAACTATCAATTGAAAGCAGTAAGTTCTTGGTAGAGAATCAAAACGATTAGTTTGTATGTGCTTTACAAACATTTCTAGGCTGAAGCTGAAATGGAACATCCGTTGTTGCGATACCAAATGTTAGTAGCACCCAGCAAAAATATTCAGTATTTAGATTGGAACTAAGCAGCTCATTGGTAAATTAGAAAGTATAACTGTAAAACGCAGAAATTGTGCATGATTTGGTAGTATATTTCATTACTGTTTTCTTTGTCTTTGTTCGCGTAGACTACATGCGAACGTGTATTTTCGGCAGTATAAGAGCAACGTCGCATTTGCAACGGATACCTCTGAGTAGAATTAGTTTGTCTTGCCCTGCGCAGTAACCTGTCAAATTACAGGGCACTCATAGTATATTGACTCATTTAGAATCTTACACATACACTTAGAAAGAAATATCCGTCATATATCAGACTTACGCTGAATTATGTGAATTGCCTGATTACAAGAACGTTGTTTGTATATACAGGGTGTTCGGAAACAAGTCCAAACTTTGGAAAATGATCCTCACAGGAAAACATGAAAAATTATAAACTTTCAAAGGAGTGCACAAATGCGTCAATTCGGATTTATAGCCCGGTGGAAATTGGTCGGAACTATATAAAAATGGTAATAACTCGAGAACGAAATAACAGATTAAGGTCAGGTACATAAATGAATAAATAAACAGTTCTGTGGCTAGATATCAGAATCAGTGAATAATGATTTATATATAGACATGGTGAACGAAAAACTACGGGGCATATTGTTGTGTTTGGCGTCTAGAGATGTGCAGTGATACGTTTCACGTTCAGAAAGGGTCCATCAGAAGAGGCCTGTTTAAGGACCCGAGTACCATACAGTCAGATTATAAACAGTTTTTACTGTGTTTTATATATTAAAATATGGGAAATCCTCTTCTCCATCACGTCGATTCATCTTTAGATGCGAATTCAGTGATACGCTGTGATGATGTAGCATTCAATGATACTACGTTCGTACATAACGTATAGCTTAGCGATTTAGCTATTAAGCATCTATTTTTTTTTTCAATCTTTGTATATCATAGAATCCACTGTAGTTTCTATCTGTAGTTGTATTTTTTTTTATCCTATCGAAGTTCTTTACTCATTGTTTTCTTTTTTGTTCCATTTAGACTGAGTTAGAAGAAACAGAATCACGTAATGAAGAATATCCATTATCAAAAGCTATGCTGCATTTATTAGATGTGTTGACTGATGTAGCTATTCCCAGGCTGCTAGGTGTGGGGACAAGAACTCCTGGTTTCGATCCGTACTTACATTTTATCATAAATTCAGTTTTCTTAGGATTCAATACCAGATCATACAGGATTCCTGCAGAGAAGGTAGGTAGTATATTTGTTATAGGGTGAATGTAAAGTTTGAAACCAACAAGAGAACTGTTGAACAGGTTATTACCGTAATATGTAAATCCTACTCTATATTTCTGGGAGTCCCTGGTTCGATCCCAGACCGAACTCATGGTGAACAACATCATATCCGATTTTTTCTGCTTTCTCCCACATTCGCGTTCCACTACGAATTCTTTCATCATAATTAGCTTTCATTAATCATCTGTTAATAGTAGTTCAATGAATCTTAACAAATATAATGTCTAACACATGTTTTTTTTTTTTTCCTTCAAGATACCTTTCGTATTCAGGTGCCTGAATTTGGGACCTTGTTAGATGTGTCCAAATAATAATAATAATAATAATAATAATAATAGAAAAAAGCTCATTTCGGAATATTCCAGTGTTCATTTACCATTATTTATTTACTTATTTATTTATTTTTAAATTTTATTTATCGATGACACGCAGCACACTTCTGCGATCCTTCCAATTTGTTTGAATTCGGTTAGATGTTTGAGAAGTCAGAATAATAGTTGCAGTGTTAATGTCTACCAGTGACAGTTTATATCCTACATTTTGACAGTATACACCTTTAATTTTTAAAATTCTTCATGTAGCAAAAGTTCGTGGGAATGAGTTCAGATGACTGTGGTGGCTATTGCACTATTCATTCAGTTTTCTTCAGTGGTGCCACGGTTCATCTGTTCGCAGAAAGAATACTGACATTGCTTCAAACTTTATTGCCACTTTAGAGAACAGTAATGTAGATTTGGCAGCAACAATATATCCTTCCCTCTTGTATGTGCTTTCGTCAAAAACTTGTGTATTAATTGATCAATTTTAGTATGGTTTTCTTTTCATGTAGATAATTACATTCCTCTCTGAAAAAAAAAAAAAAAAAAAAGTCAAATAATTCCGAAGCTATAGACAATAGAAGAGCACAATGAACTTTTGCTACCCTCAGTTCAATCAACGAGTAACTTCCTCAACCTCATAACAAAGAAATTTGTAATAAATCTTTTTTAAAATATGTTGGGTTTACGAGGACTTAGTGGTTGAGCGCTCACTTCTGATACAAGGAATCCCAGGTCCTGTGAGTTTCTGGCTAACAACATCGTGCCCATTTTCTTCTACATTCTCACTCCACCAATTCTTCCATAATGGTCCACTTTCATTAATAAATCTGTCTGTTTTAGCCTACAGGGCATAACCGTTGGACTTCGGCTTAATTTATCTTGCTTTTACACAAGATTTCTTTGTAATAAAGTAAAATAAAATGATTTGTACATTTTTCTTTTTTAAATTTGGTAAAATAGAGATCAGATAATAGGGAAAATGACATTATTCAAACGGATTTGGACAGTATACACTACCGTTTGCGAAAATTTCAACAGCAGGAAGGAGACATGTGATTGAAATGAAATTTGTGAGTAGTTACATGACAATAAACAAATGATCAGGATTACAGACCTGTACATGCTCTCTAACCGTGAGAATTCAGTATGATGTGAAGCTCTCATTTGCTGCAATCAGAGCCTCTACACGTCTTGACATGGAATTAAAGGGGTCGTGGATAAGTTCCTGAGGAATCTCCCTCCACGCGATTTGAATATGAGTCCACAAAGCATCAACAATAGTTGCTGGACCAAAGTCACCGATCAACTGTGTTCCAGAGATGTTCGATGAGCAACATGTCAGGAGAATGTGCAAGCCAGGGAAGCAATGATACTGTCGTTCTCGAAGAAATCTTGCACATTCTTCGCCACATGTAACCGGGCATTGCCTTGTGAAGTTGCCTCAAGAAGTGGTAATATCTCGTGTTATAAAACCTCTTTGATGTAGTGGTTGCTGTTCAGATTGCTCAAAATACGTAGCAGTCGAGATCACATGTTGTAGCTAATGATACCCCAAATCATCACACTTGATAGTCTGCTGTGCTCTTCAATAATGCAATCCGGCAGATTCTGCTCCCTCAGTAGCGTATAATACGTATGTGGCATCACTATAGGATATGTTGAATGGGGGACTTGTCCGAAACCACTACATTTTATCTCAGCACGCCAGCGACAGCGTTCTCAACGCTGATTGCAGTCTGAACCGTTTGTAACTGCTGACCAATGACAACCGACGCAATGGCATGCATGGCACCAGTACCAATGGCAACCCGTATCAATCGGCGTTGAACCATCGACACACGTGAGTCCGCACCCGTTACAGTGCCCCTGCGTCGAGCCAACACTGCACGAAGCTGTACCATGTGTGACGGCTATGCAAACAAGATGGAGCTCATCCCATGCTGTGGTCGCACTTCTTCGTCCAGTATTCTCTTGCTGCGTACGGCCCTTTTATGTTCACTGTTTCAACACTGTTGCACATCACTGTTGCAACAGCATCCCCTGTACGAGCCTAAATATCATGATATTACACTCGTTTACCGGAGACCGATCATCTTGCCTCGTTCGAATTCACAGTTTGATGCTGCGCCCTTTGACGTTCACGTTTCAACTTCATTTGAGGGCTCTGTGGCGTAACACTACCATAACCGAAGGTGCAACGGTAACACAAGAGATGGCGCTGCTGGATGTACACTCATGTCCAAAATGATTGTCAAATATCTATAACTGGCTTCTTGCAAGAATATAATTTGATAATGATTTTGCAGGGTACTTTTAACACTGATACTATGTGTATAATCGGGAAATATATATTTGTGGTAAATTTCATAGGAAAAGAATTATAAATAAGAAAATTAGAATGAGTAAAACAAAATGTTGCTAAATGGACAAGAAAGTTTTATTTTCGTTTTATTGTTCTCTTTTGCTGCTCTTTCGACATGAAATTTGCCACATACATGTCTTCGCCGATGATACAGATATTAACATTATAAGAAATACAGGGCGAATTCGTTATCAAATTATATTCCTACAAAAACATATTTATAGAGATGCGACAATAATTTTGGACATGAGTGTACCCATCCACACCATCTCTTGGCAATTCTAATCATTTATTGCTGGTATATTGTTTCATTCTTGGTGTTATTCTTTCGGTGTTGCAATTTTTACCAATAGTGTATATTTTAATTAAACTTTTTTATAATATTTTATTAGTGGTTATGTCACTATGATTATGCCTTACATATCCGTCGTTTTATTATTTATTAATTGTAATTCCATTACAGTGGGAAGTTGCTCATGGTTGTTTAAAAATGCTTGTCAAACTACTTCGACAATATGAACCTCAACCACAGGATTTTGCTACAGTTATTGAGATTCAAGGAGGTGGCTCAGTGCAAGTGAATGCTTTACCAGGTTATCATATAATGGTGAATCTTAACTCTCAGTCAGAGGTGCTGAGACTGGTAAGTTAGTTTTCAGTTTATATTATTACTAATAATATTGTGTACTAGTAATGATATGCAAACATTAAGCTTCCTTCAATTCCAGGATTTTGGATTTACTAAATTTACTAAGAAATGATGTTTGCTACGGAGCGCATGCACACTAACCACCTGAATGCACTTATGTCTTGACAAGTTAATTATTATTATAATAAGTGTTCTGACTATTACTGATAACTTATTTACCGCAAACTGATATATTTCCATGCGTTACTATTTTTAGTGAAACTCTGTATTGATGCAAGAATTGGCCTCTGAAAATATTTGTGAATTACCGTATTTACTTTCGTTCTTTCACGCTTTTTAGCAAACGATTTTGGAATTTTTATTTTTATTTTACTAGCTTTCTGTTAAACGGCCTTGAAAAAATAGTAATGCAGAAAAGGAGTCAATTACCACATATCGAAGTCTTTTGATTTCGTAACTTTGTCCTCTAGTTCCTTCCGTTTAGAATTCAATTCCCCACGTCTATTTTCATCCTCGATTTTCGTATGCTAAAATTAGTGACAAAGAGGGGAATATGTGAGAAAATACGGTAATTATTCTTTTTTTTTTTTTTTTTATCATTTCAATACACTTTTTGTGATATTCTCAGAATACAATTCGTCTCATTCAATAACTTATCAAGTTACTTGGTCTCTTAAATATCTGTAATATCATTTTTCTCCCATTATTCCAATATTTATTGATATTTCGATTCTTGCAACTATTTCCACTGTTCTTCATATTCGCTATACAAAGTACTTTTAGTCATTTCCCAAGGCTTTTTCGTAGAGTTAGGTTTATATTTCATACTTTTCATTGTTTATACTTCCGAGTAGCTGTTTTTCGTAAGGTTTTTTTTGAAGTGTTCAGCCGAGTTACACGTAATTCTCTTCCCTTTTTTTCTATCCTATATGCTTCTGTAGCATTCCTATTCGTGCATTTACTTATCATTCACACTTAATGTATGTACCTCAATCTAATCACGTGCTTTATCAATTGCTCAAGAATATATATATAAAATAAAACATTAGGTTAAATTCTACTTTGTACAAGTCTTGAATCGTATAGAATTAGATGTCAGGTATGAAGATGATAAGTTCATATTTCATATTATTGTAGTAAGAAATGGCCCATTTTTATAGGACATGAATATGTAAATACTTGTTAGGAAGGTCATTACTGCAGAATAATAAAATGGAACAAGTGACCTGTAGATTTGAGGATTTTCTAGGTGTGCTTCCTAAGATATTTGCCCCACCAATGAATGTAGGGGTTTTGAGCATTACCAAATGATGGAAGTCTCACGCCGATAGGAAAAGTTCGACATGCCTCTTAATGTAGTGAGGCAAGAATAAAAAGTACGATATCACTAACTTCAGTAGATTCTCGATTAAGGCCCTGAAATTCGGCTCAGGATATCAAAAAGGGAAAATTTTGGATAAAAGGGAGCATGTTTATCTGAAGTATCTGCTCTTATCAGTGAGTGGAGGGAACTGTTGATTATTATCCAACAATTAAAGCCCTATGCTGTTAGATGTAGTGGCTCGGAAGACCTAAAACTGACCTCACTGTTGTTCGTCCCATCTTCCCCTCACATAATGAAGAAAGAAAGAAAAAAAAATCAACTAGTTTTTCTAGTCTATTGATTGTCAATGATAAAAGTTACATTCCGATAGGTCAGGCAGTTTTGAAGTAATACGTAAATACTTTTTCGAAAGGAAGCTCGTAGATATCGAGTTACCTTTGTTCTAAGAGTACTCTATTAGGTGTCATACAATGATGAAAGTTTAATACACCAGGTTTCGGTTTTCCAAGGACAGAACGTTGAGAAAGGAAAACCTCTACTAGGGGATGTAGATATTTTGGATTCCCGTCCCTACCAATGAAATTAGGAAGCTTTGAGAACTTCTGAGTGATAAAAGTTCGATTCCAGTAGCACAAAGTATTAAGAAGATAAACGTTATATATATAATGGTGAGGAAGGAGGAGACTTTTGAGCACTACCCAATAAGGAAAAGTCTCATTGTGATAGTCGTAACGATTAAGAGGATCTGGTACAATACTTCATGCAGTAAGGTAAAATATAAACTATTGAGTGGATAGTAAAAATTAGTGCAGTGTGCACTTTAATAAATAAAAGACTAAAGAGTTTGCTTACCTATTTGCAAAGTAATTTAATTTCTTCGAGACGATTATTTCGGTCACCTGCCTGCAACTAAATGTTGGTAGTACTCAGAAATTAATTGTAATCCAAAAGATTTTACTCCATTTTTTAAAAAAAAATACTATAATACTATACTTGGTATATTATTATCATTTTGAATTTACACCATGGTTTTAATGCAATTTTTTATATCGCTAAAGTAAAATAATAATAAATAAATAAAAATGTTCCGAACACTGCAATTATGCACAGACAATTATTTGAAAATATGAATTGACAAATGCTTATAAATTTGTGAACGTACTTTTTTATTTACTGCGTCTGATATTTAATATAACATTAACTGTACTGTTTCGGCATTCCTTAACACTTTCCTCAGAAGACCTGGTCAATTCAAGTGTTACTCCTTTCACTTCTTACACTTTTGTTCTGCGCTATTTAATGTAAATCATTTGCACTAGAATCCTCTTCTTCTGAAAATCTTGCTGTTATAAAAGAAACTGATGTTTAATTGTAGATCAACAGCATCTGCACAAAGTGCCTGTTAGAAGTGAGGAAGCCCAGATCTACTGAAAAAGGTTTCAGGGAATACCAAAACACTACAGTTAATGGTGCATTAAATATCAGAAAGTAAATAAAAGATTACATTTACAAAGTGTTATATACAAACAAATGCAAGTGGAAAGCTTACATAAACTTTACAGCATCGTCTTTGAAGTTCTTTTCCAAAACTTCAATGTTACCAAACTTAAATATAGAAACATTCTTACTCAGTGCGCAAGTAGTTAAGCAACTTATAACAACTTATAATCTTCCATTTTTGGCTGCCTAACTTTCTGTGGGTTATCCATTAGAAACCTGCAAATGTAATTTTAATGGATTTTTTTTTTCTTTCTTCTTGTTGCAGGTATTGTTCGTTATTGATGAAGGTTGTCGTCTGTTGGACACGCATAGTACGTTCCCAGGTAAAGAGGAGCTTGAGAAGACTACCTTATGTGCTCTACAACTGCTTGAGAGAGGTTTGCAGTTACAAAGGACATTCTTCAATTTAGTAACGAGTCAGGACAGTCCATTATTATTAACTGGTTTGGATCGCCTACTTTTGGGAATGAATCCTCGGAGCGGGAAACCTGATCATTTGTTAAACGTTGCGAAGTAAGTTGTTAGAAAAGCAGTATTTATTAAAACCTTACAGGGAAATAATGTGTTAAATATGTGTTACGTCGCAAATCGAATATCATTGTTTTTATGTAATGTACTTCCACCTAGCGGTATTGGGCAAATTCCAATTGAATTAACAATTAATAATTAATCTGAAAGTTTAATTGTTAGTTGCAATAAAACATGAGGAATTGTCAATTGTTAATTGGATTTGGTCATTAATCAGAGAGAATCAGTTGCAAGAGAGTAATTGCTGAGAAAAGCGATTACAATTAAATGTAGTCATTCAATTGCAGTTAAATGTAATTTTCATTTAGTTGAGTTGCAGTTAATTTTCACAGCAATAATTTTCAGTTGATTGATTCATTGCAATTGACTTTCATTGACTAATGGCCAACACTGTAATTACATCATACAGATGTTTTCATATAACAGGATAGAACAACACTTGACCTCGAAAGTGAAAAGGTATGGGGAGAGGTAAGACTTAGAAGTACAAAATAGCGGACAAAAATGGCCGGAGTTTTGCTGCCTCTGTTGTGCCAGAGGGAGAACGGAAAATGGTAATCACGGGAAGGAAGGAGTTTGAGATTGCTGAGTCAGTCAGGTTACAAAAGTACGGATTAAGAAAAAATGCGGAAAGTGAAACCAAAAATGATTGTTGTAGTATTAGCATAGATTCCGAGAGCAATGTTTGCAATGGACGTTGAGATAGAGCCGTCCAGAGCAAGATGGAATCATAAACATAATATAATAGTGTGTGATGGTTACCCTTTCAACCTTTCTTCCCAGCTGGAGTGGGAAGATGGTCATTATACACCATTGCACATAAGTACCTTATTTCAGATCTGGGAACTGACTAACGGCAAGTGGACAACGCAATATAAATAATCTTACCTGCACTTTTAATTGCTGACTTTTAATTGCAATTAACATTAACAACTACAAGTTTCAGTTGCTCCTGCGATTAGCAATTAACAGTCTCAAGTTTTAATTCCCTGACAACCAGTTAACAATTTACTTAATTTTAGTTGCAAATTTTAGAATTGAATTCAATCATAGTTAATATTATTTGCGAAGGACAAATTGAAATTAAGTGCAATTGAAATCATTTGCAATCCGTTTCCACAATATTTATTTTCAATTAATTTATTAATTGCAATTGATTTTAGCCCAACATTGCCAGCTAGTAATTTGCTCCCATATGTCCGTCTCACCCTAGAATTTTTCGAATACTTGTAAGTTTTAAAGTGGAGGTATTATAGCATGTCGTGTAAAATGCTACACGTATGAAGCACGATGTTTTCGAATAACCATAGGGATAATTTTATAATGGCTTTCATAATATAAAAGTTGAATTTGTGATTTTCGACGTTTCATGAGCCTTGTATATCGAAAAATATTTTTCAGTTATATTTTTAAAATTTACTCCTAACCCAGTCATTTGAAGAATATTGTGCCTTCACCGTTAGTCCAGTGGTTAGTACGCACGCCTTCCGTGCGTGGAGTCCTAAGTTCGGTTTCCGGTGGGAGAGCCTTGAAATTTGAATGATCACTGTGGTTCGGATTCCACTCGATAGGTCCACGTTTGTGATAAAGGGATTTAAAAGTAAGAGTTCCGGTATTGTCTCTTGCACATACGTAGCTTTTCAAAAACACCCAAAGAAGAGATATACCTAAGACGGATAACTACATCCGGCTTACTCCGAGGCAAATAATATATTTTAAAAAATTCTAAGGGAAATTAAATGTTTGATTAAATAATAACAATAATAATTTGGTTAGAAGTTAAAATCGTTCATTAGTTAATTCTAACAAGTTGTACTGTACAATGTGAGTTGGATTTGGCAGTTTAATCTGGCAGGGAACTGTTATGTCCGCATATATTTTCGGGATTTCAAATAGAGAAAAAAAATGGTTCTGGAAGTTTGTGTGAAATACAGCTATTTGGAATTCGAAAATATGGAATATTGTCAAAAGTATTGTTTGGTTTGAATAATCCTTTGTCCGCATTTCGCGCTAATAATGTCCGACATGAGTTCGAATCGCAAGGTTTGAAAGATTCCAGGAAAAAAAATACAAATTAAAAATTTTTTCTAAGTATAAATATTAACTGACTTCAAAAAAAGCACTTAAAAACAAAAATATTAAAAAGCGATAAAAGCAGAAAATAATAAAAAGCTCTAAAAAGCAGAAAACAATAATGGGAAACAGAAAATAATAATAAAAGCTCTAAAAAGCAGAAGATAATAATAAAAGCTCTAAAAATAAGAAAATAATAATAAAAACTCTAAAAAGCAGAGTAGGAAAAGATCTAAAAGTAATAATAAAAAGCTCTAAAAAGCAGAAAATAATAATAAAAAGCTTTAAAAACGAGAAAATAATTCATTACCATTATCTATAAAAAAATTTAAAGCCTGTGCCGAACCAAATGAATTAATTGTGTAATATAAAAATCATAGTTTTAGTGGTGATGTAATGGGGCATTAATTTGTTTGATTTGGCGCAGACTTCAAATTCATTTTATAGATAATGGTAATGAATAGAGACCGGATGTTAAGCAAAATGCCTATTCTTTAATATTAAAGATCTTATCAAAAATAACGTTTTAAAGTTTATATGGGAGGCTATAGTTTCGATTTAAGACAATTTTATTTTGCCTATTCTGTGCATTTTCTTCAAAATAAACCTTCATTAAAAATATATAATTTATATAACATAAATAATATATACATATATATGTATATTAGGTGTTCGTAAACACAAGCACATGGTACATTACAATATATATAGAGTGAACCTCAAAGATGTGCACATACTTCGGGAGGTGATTTGAGATATCAAATTAAGACAAAAAGTCCTGTTCCATGTTGTCGAATTCCGCGTCGTGTACGAGTGACAGGGGTGCCAACTTGGAATCGAAAATCGAATCCTGACAATTGAAACAGAACCGAAAGATATGCACATACTTCGAGAGGTGATTCTTGACATGAAAAGAAGACAAAAAGTCCTTTTGAATGTCACGAATCACCTCCAGAAGTATGTGCATACTTTTATGTCTCGTTCAAATTATTAGAATTCGATTTTCGATTCCAAATTGACCCTCCCCTCCTGTCACTCGTACATGACGCGGAATTCCACAACATGCAACAAGACTTTTTGTTTTTTCATGTCACGAATTACCTCCCGAAGTATGTGCACATCTTTCAGGTTCACCCAGTATATATGGAATGCATAACAAGCTTCGTTTTTATATATATAATAAAAGAAGATATTAACAATCAAGTATGTTTCTATATTCTTTGAAAATTATCTATGACTTTAATATGTTTTTTTAATGGTATTATAGTAATTATCTTCATTATTTCGAGTTACACTTTAGCGCCTATTTTACTGCCTATTTTTTAAATTTTTAGTGCTTATTTGCCTGCCTATTTTCTAGGTTTTTAGTGCATAAACATCCGGTCTCTAGTAATGAACTTTTTTTTTCGTTTTTAGAGCTTTTTATTATTTTCTGCTTTTTAGAACTTCTTTTTTTATTATATAGAACTCTTAAATGATTATTTTCTGCTTTTTAACGCTTGTATGGTTGCAAAAAGAGATCGCTTACTTTAAGGAAGTTTGCAGACTGAAAGCATTTGAAAATAAAATCCTGAGGCAAATATTCGGAACCAAAAGGGACGAGAATGGAGAATGGCAGAAACTTTATAATGAGGAACTGCATAACTTTATACGGGAGATCTTAAGTTGACAAAACCAGAGCACCACACAATATGACGTCACTAAATGTGATAGTAAGTTGAGCAGTGTTTGCAACTGATTTGGTGTTAACTTATTAATTTTATACTAGAGTAACAGACCGGTAAAGAAAATATGTTTAAAAATGATTATTTGTTAATGAAGTAATATACTTAAAGAGATATTTGTATATTTGTATGAAAACATAGCATTTCCACACGCGATATTTGATGATGTGCTCCGCGAAAGATTTGTTGCCACAAAAAAATTTGGAGATCCACAATATATAATTGACATAAAAATTAATGATAGGTCTACATCATATTAATATGTGACAGGCCCTTATCCATGGGGTCTAGGGGGGCGGGCCCTTCTAAATTTTTACGGTACTGGTCCCCTAAAATTTTCACAGTACGCTTGCAGTCAGACGCACTCGCCAATCCAAAAATTATGGTCGCCAGTATCTCTCACGTACAAATTGAGATGTCCTCCCCCTCAAACGGCCTTTGGTTTGACAAAGAAAGACTTCACATTCCGTGTTTTCTCTCACTCAGTGACAATTATTTTCTTACGAAACAGAAAATGCGCTGCCCTGTGAGTTCAGGCAGAAACCATTCCTACTGAACACTGGTCGCCAGCTCTAAATTTCTAGTCGAAAATTTGTACACTGAGCTAAAACATGATGATTAACTATAATACGTTTGGATCGGGACACCCTCCCAAACTTCTACCGGGCTTCCCCTAGATGTTTGCAGTGGCTACCAGCCTAGTATGTGATAAGTGACAGGACCGTAACTTGAGGAAGGAGAGGGCAAATGCTACCCATTTTAAGACAACATTTTCTTACTCCGTATACGATACTAACATGAAATTATAAATGATGCATCGAATATGTCCACTATATTACATAAACAAAACAACACATAAAAGGTAAATAAAATAAAAATGAGTCGTGGGCCCATTTCAATAAAAAAGTTTCTATTAGAGTCCCTAGAAGTAATGTTTATTCGTATGGCTTTGATATTTGTCAATATTGCCCCGTTAATTCATTTGTCATGTATGGAACGGGATCAAAGGTGTAACTAACAACCCGGGCCCATAAAAAGTAAGAGAAAGATGGAAAGAGGGAGCCCAAGATTAGAGAAACAACTTTTTTCTAGGAGCACCAAATACGCGTATCAATGCTTAACCCCTCCCAAGAAAACAATCTACGTTACGGCGCTGGATAAATGGATGCAGGTGTAGAATACATAAACATAAAAACAGTAATTTATGATTAAAACGAATGACTGCGTGTGAAAAAAGACTGTACTACTAATTTTTAAAAATTATATAACGTTTACTGTATGTAGAAAACGATGGTGCTGTCCTATTTTATGAGTTTGAATTTGCAAAATTTACGAAAGAAATATGTAATATATTTCTCGGGTTCTCTAGGATTACGGGGGACCAAAACTGCGTAAAAACACAATGTTTATAGGCGGAATGAGTTCATGTTGCGGAAAGATAATTGATATTGATATGTGAACTGAGTAGACTGGAAATGCCGTGTGCTGAATGGAAAATTTTGCAATTACTATTTGCTATTAATTAGAATGGACAAATATAACGTGCATTGCGGCGTTCTAACCCGACTTTGCTTGCTAGCGCTCGCTCGTCAATATTTATTTATTTATTTATTGATACAAGTCATGGCCATTACCGGCATCTATGGCCTTAAGCACGTCAGGTTGGAGGGATGACATTCTCGACGAGCACACAATCACGGTACGGGGGAGGGATATAAGGAACGGATAAGGAAAGAAACGGCCTGAGGCCTGTAAATTAGATACCATCCCGGTATTTACCTGGTGTGAAGGAGGAAATCCCAGGAAAAACCTCATTTAGGATAGCTAGCCTGAAAGAGCTGTTACACCTTTTCGACCGACTGACCCTGCCGGAAATCAAGCCCAGGACCAAAGGCGAGAGCATTAGCGACTACTCATGCTCAGCAATACTGTCTGAAACTCTTTAGTTAGTGGTATGTTTGGCTTTAGGTAGATTAACCTCAAAAACATTTAAGAAAACAGCAATGATTTTCAACAAAAAATGCTTACTCCCAGTAATTCGACATATGACTAGTTTTCAAAGCACATACTGAGAAAAAAAATGTAGGTAGCATACTCAAAACGGTAGGTTACATGCGTAATTCCTGTAGTGTTTGGACTTTACAGCAAACGTATAACTAAAAATGCATGTTTTATAATACTTACTTTCCGTATAAGTGTTCCATCTATACGTACTTTCCGTATGAAACAATATAGGCGGTCAGGATCTCACATACAAATCGACGCAGAATGTCCATAGTAGAATTGAATATAGCTGCAAAATGTAACATAGGTGATATACGGAAAACTGTTAGATCTCAGACATCCTGCAATGGCATGATGTAACATCTAAGGGCAGTGCGTATGTAGCATATGCTACATACTGATTTCTGTAGTAAGCAGGAGGATTTGTATATTTGTATAATATACCGCTGTCCGGAGAACGGATTTTTCTTAGTGTGCAGTTCATAAGCAAGGGCGCCCATGTTCTGGTTTCCAAGGGGGGCAAGTATAAGCGACGTTCCAAATATAGTTTCAAATTTTGCTGTAAGTAATGTAAAAATTCTATTGGGTTTTCAGTATTCCCAAGTGCAATTTCCTCTTAGGGGGCGAGCGCCCCACATTGCCCCCCTTGATGGGTGCCCTTGTTCATAAGTAATGCAGTTATGTGGGTGCTGAACCTGTGGGTTTAGTATTTCTTGATAAATCCATTAAATGTTGTGCGTGTAATCCACAACGCACACAGATATAGGCGGGAATTCATGACACTTAAGGACCTCCACATTTTAAGGCAGTAATAAATGCGAAAATTGTCGATAAGTGATTCGCCTACTTTGATTTTGCGAATAGTTCGTACTATGTGCGACTGCGGCGCCTAGGGTATGGTCGACGTCGATAAGCTAAAAAACGAAATACTTCAAAAGTTGAAACGGTGGGTGCGTAAACGTAAATCTCGTGTAGCTTAGGTATAGGCTGCATAATTTCTTTATTACATCAGTGTTAATGTGCATCCTTAAATTGGGATAGAGCAGTTTCCACAGTTCAGATCAATAATACGTGGACAAATTCATATTAGTTTGAAACCCACATTTCTCGATGAAAAGTGTCATCACGCCTTCTAGACTGTACATGTGTTGGCGCATACCAGTGTTCCACCAGGAACAGGTAAAATTCGAGGGCGCTACAAGAGATAAGTGTTCAAAAATTACATTTTTTTTTAATTTATGGGTGCACACTTAGTAGTAGTAATAGTAGTAATGATAGTAGAGTAGTAGTAAGGCAGTAGTAGTAGAGTAGTAGTTTAGTAGTAGCCAGGCCCGCAACCAGAGGGGGGGCCAGGTCCCTCTAAACTTTTTGTGGCCCCTCCAGACTTCAATACAAAATTTTATTATTAATACAAAAACACAATTTAGATATAAGATAATTTTAAAGACTTGGCCCCCCGTAACATATTCACGGTCCTCCCAAACCTTTGTAGCTGGTTTCGGCCCTGGTGGTTGCAATGATAGTATAATAATAGGCTAGTAGCAGTAGTAGTAGTAGTATAGTAAGGCAGTAATGGTAGTAGTTGAGTAGTAGTAGTAATAATACATGTAGTATACTAGTAGTAGTAGGGTAGCAGTAGTTCGGGTTAGGTTAGGGTAGGTTCAGGCAGCGAAATAGTCATATTTCAAGTCCCTTGTACATTAATTTGCAGCCCTGGAATAACGCCCTTATGGAGAGTTTCATAGAATTAAAGCAACATCTTATTGCTGTATCTATGTTCACAGATGACTTACATATTCTGCGCCTTCATAAATAAATTCCCTAAACATTTGTCTTTTGTTCTGAATTAACACCTTTTACCTGTACATTGTAATTTTAAAAATGTCCATGTATTCTTAATCCCGTTTCTGCTACTCCAAACCACTTACTAAACCTACAAGAGTTCATTTGGTGCTAAAATAAATTGATATATCATGAATGTCAGTACACTTATAAAATAGAACATAACTGAGGAAACCTGAAATTTCAATCTTGATACACGTATCAGTGCGCAGCACGAAATGAGATTTAAAAAAAAAATAAAAAATAAAAAAAAAATAAAAAAAAAATAAAAAAAATAAAAATAAATAAATAAAATAAAATAGAATAAAATAAAATAAAAATCCCGGCGTTCTTCCCGCCTTTGATGGGACAAACCGCAATTATTTACGCATTATTCAGTGCATTGTTTGTGTATAATTTTGTTCGTTTGTTCAATGTAAAACGCAACTCACACAACCGCTGTAACAACATAATGTGTTTTTTATTGTCCACCAGTACACGAACAAATTCCAGGTATGTCTTAAATTATAATCAACCTTGGCATATTACCTCAGCAGTAATACGTAATAAGAGCTGCCTTGCTTATGGATACACTGCGCATTAAGTGCTCCAGGGTAGTGACGACATTAAGTGACGTCATGTCCTGTTGCTGTGGTTATGTCAACTTAAGAACTCCCAACTTTATACCGTGCTTCTAGTATTATTAGAGCCATTAAATCTAGGAAACTCAGGTGGACAAGTCATGTAGCCAGAATGAAGGAAAGTAGGAACATTCTCAAAATTTTAACTAGGAACCCAATCGGAAAAAGACAATTACGAAGATATAGGTGTATATAAGAGGACAATATTAAGATATATCTCGTAGAAAGAATTTCAAAGGAGAAATTTCATCTAGTTGGCTGACAGAAATCAATGAATAGCTTTTGTGAACGCGTCAATCAACCTTTGGATTCCGTAGGCTATAGAATTAGTTTTTTAAAGTCCTTTTTGAAATCGGTTAGTATTTTGTAGATAAGCTTTTATTTTCTTATTTTTTAGAAACAGTTTTTTAAATTTCTTTTAGGTTTAATTTTCCCACCTTTTTGTTACCTTAATAGTTTAGTTACCTCAAGAGCACATTAACTTTTTATACGAGTTCTCGTAAATTGTCTTACATGTTTTACTTTTCTTAACCAATTTATGCATAATCTCACACACAAAGTTACAGTATAAACATTGTCAGTCATTGATGAGTTCGTATTCATGTATTTATTATTATTATTATTATTATAGGTACGTTGGTTACAATTGGTGGCTACCTTACCACTCTTTGTCAGCTGTGCAGATTCTGTTGAATGTTACGTCGCATCCTGCTTCGTCCAGCCAACTTGTAAGCGTCTTTTCATCAACCACGACAAGTACTTTAGAAATTAGGCATGGATTCGTGGAGTGTCTGGAAGCTGAAGAAGAGGATTTAGGGGTAATTAAACTTTTTTGTTTAATCTTTCTGTGTAAGTTACATGAAATTAAAATATTGGAGTACAGAAACTAATGTATATGTAGAAAAATTAAAGTAATAACTGATTTAATACCTAAGTCTATAAGTAGAAGTACAATAGAATTTAAAAAATATTAATTTGGAACTGGACTGAGAAACGAACCCTGAACTTCCAGCTTACTGGGACAGAGCGTTAACCGTGCGGTACTTAGTCCTTTCCTATACACTTTTGAGTTGGTATTTAGCTAACTTACATCACAACGTATTTCTGTTATTCTGTACAAGAAATTACAATATATAAGAAGGCTACATATGGATCTGGGAATTTTTTGTTAACATATAATTTTTATCAGAGGCCTTCATGGTTTAAGTTCTCGAGAATTGTTTAAAACATTAGAAGTAGTACTTTTTATAGTCCCCTTTCGGATAACAAGGGAATTATCCTGGAACACCTCTTGGATTGTAATTGTTGCCTAACCATTTATTCTTTGAAGCTACAGAACCTTTACAATAATTTTAACTATATAGGAAAGAATTAGTGTCATATAATGTGATTGCTTTCTTGAAGGTGTGGGCAAACTTCAGTTTTAAAAAATAAAAAAAAGAAAAAGAAATCTGTAAGTTTTACATCCCACGGTTTTGCTGACTAGACTAAAGGAGACTGATAAAGTGAATAAAATGGTGGAATGAAAACAAGCGAGAGGAAACGGGAGAACCCCGAGAACCCACCCACCCCCACACACAGTGTTTGTCCACCATAAAGCTCACTTGGCGCGAGCTGTGATCGAACCAGGGACCCCATGCACCAGAGGTGAACGCTCTACCACTGAGTCACCGCGGCTCAACTACAGTTTTAGTGATGGTAAAAATTCCTTAAATAATTACGAAGTATCTAGGGAAGATCTAGGGAAATTCCTTTTGTAGAAAACTACTCCTTAGACACACAATATTGTCTCTGCTGGACTTCCATTGAGTTAAGAAACTTGCTTGGGACAATTGAAAAATTAAATATTTACAAGAATTGTTATTTCTCTTTGCGGTGCTAAATAAAAAGTTTAAAGGTACATGTTTTGGCATATGACAGAGTTAAGCGCATTATTGTACTATTGAAATATTGAAAATCCAAAATCCTTTAATAAGACACATTCTTAATTAGTATTGTAACATAATTAAAGAACAGTGAGTTTTAAATATTTGTTTCTAATTATTTTGTGTGTATTAATATTACTCTCAGGGAACAGAAGAAGACGACGCAGTGAGTGTGCAAGGCAAAACAAAGCTCACGATCATCAAACTGCTTCAACAGTGTCTGAGTCATACGTCACCCAATATTTCACATTTATTGTTTGGCTTTGATCTCACTAAAGACATACAGAAAACAGTATTTCAACAACCAGGTAAATTAGAAACTTAAGATTCTAAAGGTAACTTATACTTGATATAGATACTGTTATCATGAATTTGTAGTTTAGGATTGATTCAGAACTGAAAAAATACCTGCAAGAGCTTCTTCGTGGCTAAGCGGTTAGCGTACGCACCTTTGGCGTGGGAGACCCGGATTCGATTCCCGGCAGGAGCTCATGTAGTTCGGATTCCACGTTAATCAGTAGGTTCCGCCTCATATAGCCTCGCTGCTGAAATTGACGTTAAGCTCAAAATCAACTCAGTCAACATCAAATACCTTCAGGCATGCTTATGTTTCTTTAAACATATGTATAGTAAAATAAATAATACGAGGTGTATCTACAAATGTGTCACAGAATTTAGGTGCAATTTCTGTTGTTTGAAAAGTGAAATAAATGGTTTCAGTGCACTTGACTACAGATTCAAATTTTTACCGGAGTAATCATCTCGAATACAAACCAGAAGTAAGTACTTAGCAACTGAGCCACTATGTTGTCCTAGATTCTAACGTTTGAGTAAAAATAAATGTTTAATTTGTTTAAAATAATATCAACGAAGAGCAAATGCTTTGAGGAAGTAGTATGTTTGTCACGGAGCTAAGAAACACAGAACGCTACGAACTAAGATGCAGCAATATTGCTGTTTCCATTGTATTGTATCAAACAGGATCATTCTGCAAGAACTTTTTTCTAGTATCATTTCTTAATATCATGCATTCGACAAAAAGCAGCGTAAACTGGTGTTATGTGCGTTATTAATAGGTAAAGTCGTACAGAAGATGGTTTCAAATTCATGCAGCCAAATGTAGTGGTTCACTGCTGTCTGCAAACCTGAGCTGTAGCAATGCCACTGAAACTGAACCATTGTTGCTACGGGTATGTCATAGTTCTTTTCCAGACAGAGTTCACCTAGAACAGAACTGTGAGTGTCGTGACAATGGTTTGACCGTTTAGAAAATGTGTATTTATAACTCCTTGCACCACCCACGAAGGGCGCCTGCAAGAGGTCCCATGTGAAAGTAACGAATAAATTTCTACGTGACATACGTCGGATGGCTTGGCGAAGAAACTCATCCCACGAAAAGAGATAGCCTGAAGATCTTTGTATCTCCAGCTAGTGTTAACAGAACACGGAACGACCTCTAAAGCTGAAGTGATATCGTAAGCTTCGGCACATCGCCAAATGAACAAACCTAGTTTGTGAAAGGCGGAAGTATGAGGTCATATACATGGAACATACACATTTTCCTATCTGATAGTACATAAATAAAACCCGTTACTTATCGCGCTGGCAATGCACAGAGACGTTGCGACTTCATGCGTTCCTGTGGGGAAGTGATTTATTAGATTGCATAGAAGGCCTTATTGAAATATGGAGATTCCACAGTTAGACGAAAAAAAAAAAGCAGCTAAAATGTATGTGTATAGGATTAGGGCAGAATAACGTTTATGATTCATGAGAGTTGTATCCGTGTTATTCGGATGTAACGGTAATCATTGTGTGATGATTTCAAGAATAATAAAATATCGAAGAAACAGAATCTGATATGTTGGTTGTAATAAGCTGTTTAGTTATAGTATTATGGTACGTTGCATTGACAGTTATCGGACCAAGGTATTAAGGTACTAGTTGCTTTATTTTGATGGAACAAATATACTTATTGGTGGTAAACGTTCATTCACTGTAAGTGTAATCTACATTTTTAGCTGATATAGAATATGAATTAAGTGTTGCATTTTTATCATCATAACATTTCCTAAAGGGATTGGTTGTTGTTGCGGGATTTGGGTTACTAGGAAATTGGTGATCCTTCATAAAACTGACAAAAAATTGAAAGTGAGTGCAGCATACTTCCAGTCAATCATTATGATTTACATTTTCTGCAGAAATATTCCCCATAGGGCATTCTGGATGTGCCCATTCATACGGATATGGCATCAGTCCACACCGGTAGAATATCCGACCAATTGTATCGCCAAATGAAACAGAAATAGGCATCATTTGTTCTGTTGACTAATCCAATGAAGGATCCTAACAGTAGTTTGAAGATTATTGTCCTGTGCCTTTCTAAAATGACATCTCAGAGACATTGCCGTGTCCACACTATTCGTGGTATGTAGAAAGCTTGCAGAAAGGAATGAGAGAGAATTCTCATACCTATTCTCCAGCTCAGTCTTCTACAATGGAGATTACTATATCGAGGGATTGTTCACAATGTTCGTAGTCCAGCCGAGTGCCACCGCTTGTGGAGATATGAAGTTCCATGATTTGAATACCATGTCAAACGTATTTGCACATATCTAGAACATTTTTTCCGTATTTTTTAGTGAATGCGATCAAATTTCCGGTGCGTGTTGTACAGGGTGATCAGAAAGTCCCTTTACACCCGCACTTATTCATCCCTACTTAATAATACTTAAATAATTCTTGCAGTTGTGTGTTCAAAACGTCCGTATGTGCACCTCCAATGTTCCTACACAGCTTGATACGTCTCCATGTCATCCTACTCATCCGTTTTAGCGGCTGCGGGTCACAAACTGGACAAACCATCATTGACCACGTATCACGTGTTCCTGACGTATGATTTCATGATATCCTACAGAACATTGTCTGGTGTCGTAAGGTCGTCCAGACTTTGAGGCGGCACGGATACGGGGCTGGTGAATTTGGGGACCCACATCTTATCCACCGGCTAGGGAACAGAACGTTCAGGCGTCACGAACAGCAAGTGCAAAGTGGGCTGGAGCTTCATCGTGTTGGTAAACAGCCGTGTTGTTGATGCTCAGATTCTGCAGCTGTGGAAGCAGCCAGTCATTCAACATGTCCAGATAAGTAACCTGGGTCACGGAACACTCAAAGAAGTACAGACCAAAGATGTGTTGTTGAGTCATTCCTGTCCAAAACATGATATGAAGAGGATTTGTTACAATTTCTTGATAAAACTTTGAGTTTTCCTTTGCCCATATGAAGACGTTCTTATACCGCAAACTCCGATAAGAAGCACATTCATCAAAGAAAAGAACACACTTTCAAAGAGGAATGGTGGTCCCACACACTTGCCACACCTTTAAACTTTCCTCCAAAGTGAAGTCACTGGTTATCTGCCATTGTTGTTCACCAAACCTGAAAAGGTGAGACAATGAACTGGTCAATGCACAGACACTATTTTTCGTTCCTTCGCTGGCAGTCACGTGACAATTCACGTGAGGAGCACTGTTACCGTATCAATGATCAGGATAGGAGATACAGATTTTAAATATCTTAACATCTTACATTGTTACAGGCGTTAGTTCGAGTGTAAATGTACTTTCTGGTCACTTTGTACAATTAATCACATAAACATTACGGTATGAAAAGTTAATATGTAATTGTCATATTTCTCATTTTTCTTTCAAGGGATGCTTCGTTCTCCAAGGAACTGTCTACATTCCATATTATCAATTTTAGATGGTGCAGTTTATTCAGTGAAATCATCGTTTGCAGCCAATGTTCATCCAAAAGTAGTTGAAGCGGCGTATTGTGTCTTATATTTTCTTTGCTCCAACAGTAAAACTTCAGAACCTGTATTACGATTTCTGCGTTCATGCAATGACTTTTTGTCCCGGCATCTTTCTTGTTTGCCATTCAAAGGAGAACCTCAAGGTACGTGTAATTACGTTAGTTTCCCAATGTGCATTTAGTTTTCAAGATAGCTTGTAAAAATTTACGAACGGAAGTTGAATTTCATTTAACAAATTTGTAGTCTAGATTTCAATCATGATTGGACATTGTGGAGGTTAGAGATGGGAACTTACAAGTTTCTATAGGTTAATAAAAAAAACATAATAATAAAAAAAACTCAGGGGAATAGAAATCTCAGTTTTCTCAAAAACTTCTTAGTAAACCTCACTGCTGTGTTTATCCGATTGTAAACCGACCACTTTATATTATTTCTTCGTTCAAAAAATACCCCTTGACATAAAATCGGTATTTAACACGGGCGATAAAGTAAACGACATTTTTTTTATCGACACAGTAGGTAAAATTCCGAAAAATATCACCAAAAGCTATCACAAGTAAATTTTCTCAATGTTACCAAGCCAGTCGAATTTCTTCTAATTATAGTTTATATATATAAGAAAAATTTAAATTCTGTATTGTTCATGTTTGAATTTACAGATATTTGAAGTATTCACAGCAAGAAAAGTAAATGTCTTTACATAAATAACACATTAATTTAGCAGAATTCATTAGTATTTAGCAAGAAAATTTACTTCTATTGCTTTGTTTTTCTATTTTAGTTTTTGATTTTCAAGGGTTCAGCTTATAATGGAATAAATACATTAACTGTTCAGAATCAGCTCAAAAGTGTTGCTTTGAATTTCTGTTAAGGAATTTCTTATTTTCAAACAATACATAGATTTAAATCAATCTAAATATGTTTTTTTTTTTTTTTTTTTTTTTTTCAATTATGAACAGCCATAGCTTCGTAACTCGAAGTAGTTAAACTTAATATGTTTTAGTGTACACTTGTCGATGACTTCTAAGTATTGCTAAGAAACTATCAGCTACTTCGTGATACAAGATGAACTATTCATATTTGTGGTTCTTACGTATTCTATAGCATCTTATCAGATAAACTGTATGCAATTGCTTTGTGACACAAGGTGAGGCTGTTCATGTTGTTGTTACTCATTATGTATACTACAGCATATATCAGCAATGTTATTCTTGTTCTTTCAGCTCACAGAATGAATCAAATGGCTTGGTTGCTAAAGACAATTGCTATTGAGTTAAAAGCTACAGCAACAAATCATCACTTTTCCCAGCTTTTGGTTTTGGTCTACTTATTTATTGGATTAGAAACAGAGGAAGAGGAAGAGGATAAAGATTTATTATGGCCAGACAAGAAAATGACGATATTATCGTTGAGTAATTATTTAGCATCAACTTCACGTAAGTACATAGTGTATCTATTGTGTGATGATTTTAGTTGAAAACTGATTTTAATATTGTCCATCTTGATGCACATGATGTTTGATATTTCGATAACTTTCAAAATTTTAATAGATTTCAATATGTCAGTCAAGCTTCGGTATTATTCGAATCTGAGCAACGCACAGTTTTACGTGTTCCTTTCAGGTCGTATTCATAATATATAAAAGTGCAATATACAGGCGGTATATGCAAGAGATTTATCGTACAGAAACTACGTACCTTGCTCTACTTATCGACATGTTTACCATACACATTTAAAGACTTATAAATAACATGATAGTAGTATTTCTGTACCTCCATTGAATTCTGCTCCTGCCAAAGTAGTTAGTCGTGTATGACAGCGCCTTTTGAGTTCATCAGCAGTGCAAAATTACTTTCCAGAAAGAAAGAAGATTCTATTGTAGCACGTAGCATACTTCCATCCATGACTTCTCAGTTTCAACCAAGCAGTGAGACAAAGATGAACGCTGTCGAGTTGTGAGTCACGAACATGTGCGATAAAATTGAGAATTCTGCCAACTGTGAGGTGGGAAGTGTGATAGGATTCCTGATTTCTATTTGTTCCGGGAATAGAAAGACTCTCTATCCGAAAAGCACTTTCTTGTTGCTAGTAAACTCAAACACGCTGTGAATATGTTGATGGCAACAGACTACAATGCTGATATAGAAAAAACTGGTATCACGCTATAATAAGTGCTTAAATCTCCATGGCGAATATGTTGAAAAGTGGAGTGAGGTAGGATGTTTCTGTGCCATAAATCTTTTGCATAGATCTTTCGTCGTTTGTGTTCTACAGCAAAACGTTCCTTATTTTCTGGATGACCCTCATATATTTGTATTTCTAACATAGCGTGCAGCCTTATACACACATATAGAAAAGAGAAATGTAAGCATTTTTGATATTTTGAAATTTACATACATGTAATTGAGAAGGGAATCAGAGAATCATTACATGACAGTATATTCAGTTTCTCTTCGTTTATACTGAATTGAATAATGTTGTTTCCATTTCAAACATTTTCTTTTCTACCATGAAACGGTTCTGACTGATCAATTGTGGTCTTGGATTAGAGACTTTGCTCGTTGGATATTTTCAGTCACTGATGTAACTTGTTACGTTACGTTAATGTAAAAGTTAACTATATTGAGCCGCTTTCGATTTTCCCACTACACGAGATACAGAAATGTTGTTCAAGCAACGTATTACTCATAGTCAAAATTTAGTGCGGTGGTATTTTCATCATTATGATGTACTCTTAATGTTAAGTATGTATTCAGTCTTCCAATTTCTTTATCCTGCATATAATTTCTGAATATATAGCATAATGTAACATCAGCAGGTGTTAATATAAAAAAATAACTACAAAACTTCTTCTTTTTCTAAGACTTATTATGGTGTCTTCAACTCTAATATGTTGGTGAAAGTCATGTTTGGTGATATCTTAATTGAGTGTCTCTGCGTAATGTGACAATCTTTAATACTACATTATGAACACTACCGTGAAAGCGAATGTATACATGAATTAGTGTAACATACAGAAACCATTGTATTTCAGTTTTTAAATTTATTTAATGTGCTATCGATTTAAATGTTTGTATTCTGCATTTTTACTAATGTACTTGTATATATGGACATTTCATTGTTTCCACTTTATTTCGTTTGCTCTAAAGAATTAAAGAAAACATTCTTTCATATATATATATATATATATATATATATATATATATATATATATATATATATATATATATATATATATATATATATATATATATAATTTAAATCTTGTTTTACAGGCGTAACTTTGGGTGAAAAACCAAAGGATCAGTTGCTGCTCAAACTCCTTGACTTTGTCGATTTTTCTGTTCGAACAGTTGGGAAACCTGAATGGGAGTTCTTTGAACCCACAATGATAGATCAGGTATTTATGAGGAATTGTAAATTGTACAAACCAATTTCCTTTAGTTTGTTTCACAATTTTGTTTTACAGCAAAGGAAAATTCAGAATAACATATAAAAAATCTAATATGTGCCAGGGTGGATTGATTTAAATCATTCTGATTTAAATCACGATATAAATCAAGATTAAAATCACTTGATTTTTTAAATAAAAATCATTGATTTAAATCGAATTCCGAAATAAATTAATTTAAAGTGAGAATAAGTAAAATCCCATAACAAAACTGTTATTTCGATTATCGAAGTTAATATTCATAATACAATGAGACTCAAATGTACGTTATAGTATAAAAGCAAGTGTCATGCAGAGGATGATTAACGAAAATCCCGTTTTGAACAGGTAACGGAGCAATCCTGCTTTCTTCCTTTCGTAACATTAGATTTCTGTTTTAAAATCGTTAACTATTCCAATGGGGAAATCACCATCGACATTTAAGACGAAAATTCTTTTTTGTGCGTGTCTGTTTGTTCCCAGATAATAGGGCGTATTTAGAGGGGTCCTATCTCCTATCCATTTTTTTTGTTAATTTTATAACTTTAGGCGAAATTTATGTATTTCATGCCGAAAGCTAGTTCTGAGTTTTTCAAAATAGGACCCTGCCAAATATCAGTAACTTTTGTGATAAAAAGTGTCATTTTGATAAACGTTGCTGTACTCTTTCCTTAATGGTTAACCTTTTAAATTATATCACCTATTTTTAGGTGATAGGGTAGAGTCTTCATTATTCGATTAAAAAAGTACCAATAAGGCCTTTTACTTCGTTTTCTTCAAGACTGGAGGCATTTTAGAACACGTTACATATGCTTTCACGCCTTTCTGTGTTGAGGCATAGTGTGTGATGACGTCATAAATTTAAAGATATTATTTGTTATGCGTATTATTATTTTTTGGCGGTTTACATTTTGCATTCAGAAGACTGAAATTTTGCACACTCGTTCAGTGCATCCCTTAATAATTTCCAGATGTTTTCAGGTCTCTGCGTGGAAACCGGGGTCCAGAAGGGCAAAAACGTTTTTAAAAAAAATATATTTTTAACAAAAAATAGCTTTTTTCATGATTTTCCCGTGTCAGATGGAAACATATAAATGGTACCGTTTGAAAGGCTGTTCTATTCTGAAGAAAATTATGTACATACTATGCTCCTAGGATAAATAGGGATGTCTCAAGAAACTGTTACCTGAGATTCTGTTTTATACGGGAATCTGGAGTATTTGGGGAATATTATTTTTCGCGGGCTTACTTTTGCACCTACAAGATTGAAATTTTGCACATTTACTCAGTGCACCCCTCAGTATTTTTCAGATTTGTTTCAGATCTCTGCCTTAAAACAGGGGGAGGGATCCACAGAGGTAGAAAAATTAAAAAAAAAAAAAATATTTTTAACAGAAAATGCCTTTTTTTCGTGATTTTTCCGCCCCAGATACATGATGGAGACATTTGAAGGGTACCGTTTGAAAATTTGTTTTATTCTGAAGAGAATAATGTACAAATCATGATCCTAGGATAAATAGGGATGTCCGAGGAAATTTTCATATTACATCCGGGTCATCTATGACATTGTAGGGATGTTCTTCGCTCATTGTTAAACAGTTTCCACACCCTTACTACTCAAGATAGAAGCTTGAAATTTTGTACACACATTTAGTACACCCTTAGTATTTCCCAGTTGATTTTGGGATCTGTACATTAACACAAAGGAATCCAGAGGGGATCAAAATTTAAAAAAAAAAAAAGTTAAAAAAATACCGATTACTCTCAAAATTTCCCACTTCAGGGACATGATAGGGAAATGTGAATGTTACCGTTTCAAAAGCTGTTCTATTTTAAAGAGAGTGATGTATGTACCATGATCCTAGGATAAATAGGGATGATGCTAGCTGCTTGACTGAAAGTCTATAATTTACCTTTAAAAAGAGTCAATTTAAAAGGGGTAAGAAACATTGTTTGGGATTGATATAGGTTAACGATTAGGGATAATTCAAAATTCAACCCCAATACTTTCACTTAAATGGCATAATTAGCATTTAATACTAATTCCTAATGCTTTTGCTTCAATTCGCGACTTGTATTATAGGAGGAGAAAGATTTGATTTAAATCAAAAAAATCAACAAAAATGATTTTTTTAAGAAAAAAAATCATGATTTTTTTTCCACCCTGATATGTGCAGATTATTTCTATTGAAATTACTGTAGATCCTGCATAATGATTTCAGTTTATATATATACACAAGGTGTTTCAGAACAACGACGACAATTTTTGGGAGGTAATTTCTGACCAAGATAAACAAGAAGTATAGAACAACCTGGGTGCACAAATGCTTCCTTTCGGAATTATAGCCTGCCAAGAACATGAAAAAATGAACTTTAAAGGTTCATAGCTCCAAAAATATGAAGGGCTTGTGGGATAAAAGGGATAAGTCCACTTTTAAAAATTTTTCAGGAGAGCAAAAACAATGCTCTGAAACCAAATAACTTTTGTCTTTGATAATTGATTTTTAATTTTTCTTAGTGATTTAGTAGTTTTAAGTATATAAATTTACAATTTGTAGTAAAAAGTACAGTACAAAAATGCTACTAGGTATGTTTTCTTCCAAAAATAGTTTAAACTACAAGCTTTTGTGGGAAGAAGGGGATTAGTCCGTAGGACTTATTCCCTTTATTCCAATAAGAGAAACTATTTAAAAAATAATAATGTTTCAAACGACGTTTATTTTTTATTTTTTTCCCCAATGTTATTACAATTAAATCAACTTTCTGCTATATGTTACAAGTTAAGTAGTTATATAAACTACGATCAGAGAGTGTTGTCTTCCTGCTTAATTGTGTGGAAGGTTTTCAAAGAAGATCCTAGCTTAGGTTCACAGAATTTGGCCAAACTCTGTAGGTCTTCATATTTTGCTGCACTTATCGGAATGGGCCCTAAAATAAAAACAACGTGATTATAAACCTAATTGTTTCTTTAATGAAATTTATAAAAGGTTCCTATGAAAATAAACTTACCATCATAGGAGAGGCCTGGTAGAGTGAATTCTTCATTTTGTGGTGGTCGATTGTTTCTTTTCACAATGACTGCTTTTCCCAGGCTCCGTTGTACGTGGTCCGGTAAAGAATGTCTTCAGTGTTGTTGACGGTCCTTACCTCTCGTATTGGTCGAATTGGAAACTTCCTCTTTGCGTAGAGTGAAGTTAGGTGTTCTGTTCATTTTCAGTTATAAGTTGAACTACAAAGGGTGAAGGTTTTCGCCGAGCTGAATCAAAGTATTCCTTCTAAGCTTCCGGTGTCTCAAGCCAAGCTTTTGGGTTTAATAAAGCCATTTGTCTGTCACAGTCTAGGTAGCTGTGACCACAGACTGGATAAGTGAAAGTAATTTTAGTAATGCGCTTCTCATGGTGGACCAAATAATGCATAAAACGTAATATAGTGAAATTCTTATTTTGGCCGCCACATGCGTCACAAAAGAAGTGTATTTCCTTGACTTCTAATGGAAGATGGTTATAAAAGAAGTCGTGTAGAAGAGAGCACACGTCATCGCTTCTTCGTTTTCCCACAGTCTCGGTGTATAAGTAGAAATAACTTTGACCTGGTGATAATACTGTGATATTGAAAACATGCAAAGACAGCTGTCTTTTATAATATACATCATTAGTCGACACATTTGGGATTGGTAAGTTTCTGCCATAATCAAAGCAAATGGCTTCTTTTGCTACAGAAGTCCGACTATCACGAACTGATGCACTTTTTCTATTGTAAAAAGTTTGAGCCCTTCTTTTGTGAAGTGTGTTTACTGTCGTTAATCGACCTGTTTCATTTTCTATTTCTTTTATTCTGTCCATGTTTGTGCGGGTTTTTTTTTTTTTTTTTTTTTTTTTTTTCAGTCTCCAAACTGTTGAATTAAATTCGTCACAAGTAGAACAAGTGTCTTCTCGTGGATAACCAAAGCTGATATTAAATTCTGTTACAAAGATTTTTCTGTAGTAGTGGTAGGACACCTTTACTCCTTGATTTTGTTCCTTAAACAATTCAGACATTCTTTTTACATTCAAATCTTGTTGCAGGTAAGTGCATTTGGAATCTTTCAAACCATAATGATTGTTCCTGGAAGGAAATGATTTAATGTGGTTTCTGATTAAATTTACATCATAATCCTTAATCTTGTGAGGCCTAACATCGTGCTTTCCTTGTTTGCTTTTTGCACAAAAGCCAGTAGCTGCAAGACCAGTGCAAACACGTTCTACTTTTTTTTTTTTTTTTCTATTCCATGAATAGAACAAAAAGCCTTTTTGCAAACGTCATACTCTACTGTCTGGCCCTCATCATTTTTACCACGGACTCTGTATTTAAAAGTGGCCGAATTAGGTCTAGCCTCTTCTTCTGGTTTCTGATTACGTCGACGATGTACAGGAAGAACAGATATCATGCCGCTTATGTAAATGTCTTGCTCGTCTTTACTTTCCATGAGATTAAACTGTTGAAGTATAGACGTTTTTACTAAATCTGGTACCACTTCAAAACATCGAAGTCGACATTCACAGTCTTGGCCAAGAACATGAGTCATTAGATTAATTTTTTTCCTTACATCTGACATTCTACCACTTACTTTTCTTTTTTTCGTTCCTGAACTTCTTACAAACTCATCAGCATCATTCTCCATTGTTTGTGAATCCTACAGACTTCTCAACTGTTTTAGCACTGAACTTTGATGCACTAAAAACAAGCTAAGTGCAAACTATCACAAACTAACTAAACAGTATTGTGCATTATACTCCACTTCCCGAGTTTAGCAGCAGGAACTGCAATGAACACACACACTATTGTACACTAACTATCGAACCTTCTTATTCACTTGCGTCTTGTTGAGAGACAGGACAATATTGTGGGCAAATCTAGAAACAAGTCTAGACGTGCCTATGAGTTATAGTTCACCGTGCCACAAGCGCTTGGACTGATCCCAGTCTTCACGCAATTCTCATGACTCTTTGGACTGATCCCTTTTATTGCTCAAACGGAACGGACTGATCTCCTTTATTCCCGAATTGAGTATTCTTTTGTTTTATTTAATTTTAGAAGGACTGGTCCCATTTATCCCACAACACCATTCAAAAGGCATTGGTTCAATGTATAGTTGGGCATAAAAACATCCCTTTTGCGAATTAATGGACTTATCCCTTTTATCCCGCCAGCCCTTCATATGAGACCTGCCGTAGTCGGGTTAAAACTTCACGTAGGAATTAGTATGTGCCCTATCCAAATATCCAAGTTTCAGAATCCTTCAGTACTTCCGCAACATTTATTATAGAAGTAGTTGGTGAACACTTCAAATTATATAACTGTAGCCAAACTCCTTCTATAAAAATTGTTGCGTGAGTACCTTAGGATTCTGAAACATGTATTTTTGGATAGGGTACATATTAGTTCCTAAGTGACCCGATTATGGTAGGTCCCATAGTTTTGGAGCTATGGATCTTTAAAGTTCATTTTTTCATGTTTTCGACAGGCTATAACTCCGAAAGGAAGCATTTGTGCACCAAGGTTGGTGTATATTTTTTGTCTTGTCGTGGTGTCAGGAATCACCTCCCAAACGTCGTCGGTGTTGTTTTAAAACACCCGATATATATATATATATATATCACCCACTTCTAAGAGGATCGTATTCTTGCAGCAGCTGTAATTTCGAAATAATGATTCTTTGCCATACAATGAAGATTTCTATTGGACAAAAGATTCGTATTTGTTCAATTTAATTCAATACATGGATTTATTTAATACAGAATTTTTGAAAGAGGAGATGGAAAACCTTTGTTTTTCTTTCTTTTAACAAGATTCGACATTCATACAACCCAAGGTTGGAAAAAAATCACGATTTTTTAAAATAATATTTTTGTTGATTTGTTTTTATTTAAATCATTTGTACATGATTTTTTTTTTTTTAAAAAACTTAATACAATTTAAATTATATTTCTTTTTTAACTGTCAGACTATGGTGTTTTCAGGTTTCTTTTATTATATGATAATAGAATAAGAACAAAATCGGGGGTTTCCTGTTACTTATATTATGTTTTTTCCAAGGTGTTTCTCACACGTGACAGTTACACAATATTGTTCTCCCAACTTATAAGAACGTGCGGTCACAGTGATCCTAGGAACTCACTTCATAATAATTGGACGAAAGAAAGATAACTATGATACTCTTAGTACATATTCCTTCTTAAGCAGCATAATCAGTAAAATCATTATTAAGTTTTACGTCCCGTCGGTATGCCGGCTAGGCTATAGGAGGCGGTGATGAGAAATAAAGGAAATGGTGGAATGAAGAAAGTGGGAGGAAACGGAAGAACCCCCCACGAACACGGTGTTTGTCCACCACAAAGTTTTGGTGGCGAGCTGGTATTGAACCGAGAACCCCATGCACCAGAGGTGAACGCTCTACCACTGAGCCACCGCGGCCCCTTAATCAGTAAAGAACGAAAGTAAAATATGCACGTGTAGTAGAATATGCTCCATTTCGTGAACTCCAAATATTTTGCATTCCGTTGCAGATCGAGTATAAATTCGTTTTCAAAGCTCTCTCTCATATAAATTGAATATATTTTTTATACTTTTTCCATCATAAGTTTCTCACAATGAATATGACTATCTTTTGCTGTAAAATTATGCAAGGTAAACTTGCCTGTCATCATTAAATTATGAATATAAACATTTGATTTGACAAAAACATAGTTTCATGATGCGTAAGATCTTTGAGGTGTTTCGAATCAAAATGTCTTTTTCTTTTTAAATATATTTTTAATTTTTGTTCCTATTTATAGTATTAACAACTAGCTGAAATGCTCGTTTTTAGCACGGGAAATATAGATTTATGCAAATATATGAAATATACATTTCAGTCATCTTTTCCACTCCTGTTGGATTCGTTTTGAATCGAAATGGAACGTTAGAAACTCAACTTGACCCAAGTGTTAACCACCTTCAAAATTTTTTCAAAGGTGCGGCCGTTATTGTTTGCGAAAAATCTACTATTCCCCCTTCCTTTCCTGCCGGTTAGAATACCCATTTCAACCCAACAGTAGAGTTAAAGATAATTGTTAGCTGAACCCAAATTATGTTTAACTTGTTTACACAGTTCAACCTTTACCATTTTATTGATATAAAACTAGCTGAAACTACGCTCTCTACACAGCGCATCATTCACATATGAGCATGAATCTCCTTGTCATTCCTCACAAAATCTGTACATGTCCCTTTACAATCACAAGCGAAGGACGTCTTGATAAGAATCGGGAAGGGATATCATACAGGGGAGATTTTTTTCGATTATTTTTTCAGTATCTCGCACCGTTTGCAAGATTTAAGCTTACTTCGAGTTGGAGTTTCTAATTCATGTATTATCAGTGTTTTCTTTCTTCTTGCATGCATATGTAATATGCAAATACATTACACAAACAATTAATAATAATGTCAGTGATTTTTAGTGTTCATTGAGCAAGACATTCCAAACAATAAAGATTCATCTTAGACTGGAGAAATGATTATCCTTCGTTTTTCATTATTATTTGGCCATGAAACAATCGCCGGAGAGGTAATGACTCGTAGGATATGATGTTTTACTTTTTTAAAATTTCAATACTTCCAGTGTACCCCAAAAAAAGGTAATAAAGAAATAACGACCAGTTTTGAAATATTCAATTAGAACTGAACAATCTACTTAAAGTTTGCAATCGATCAGTAAAAACAGCATCTTTCTAGAGCTTGTGGTTACAGAGATCATTGTCAAAAAAATTGGCCACAAACATATGAACGTCCACAAACACATAAATTTTTCTTGACCACAAACATAAACCTATCATTTTAATATATAGACTAGCTGAACCTGCGATCTCTACACAGCGCATCCTTCACATATCAGCATGAATCTCCTTATTATTCCTCACATCTGTACATGTTCCTTTACAAACGCAAGTGAAAGACGTCTTGAAAAAAAATTGGTGAGAGATCCATAAAGGTGAGATTTTTTCGATTACTTTTTCAATATCGCACCGTTTGCAAGATTTGAGCCTACTTCCAGTTCGAGTTTTTAATTCATGTATGATCAGTGTTTTCTTTCTTCTTGCATGCAGTATGTAATAAACAAATATATTACACACACAGTTAATTATAATGTCAGCGATATATGGTGATCATTGGGCAAAACACTCCAAACAATAAAGATTCATCTTAGACTGCAGAAATGGTTATCCTTCCTTTTTCATTATTATTTGGCCATGAAACAAACGCCTTAGACACATGCAACCCTGATATACAAACCGTGTGGTGTTGGAATGTATAACGCGTAGGATATGATGCTTTAGTTTTTTTTTCAACGCTTCCAGTGTACCCTAAAAAATGTAATAAACAAATAATGGCCATGTTTTTTAAATATTCAATTAGAACTGGACAATCTACGCAAAATTTCCAATCGATCAGTGAAAACGTCATCTTTCTAGAGCCTGTAGTTTCCGAGATCTCATTGTCGAAAGATTGACCACAAACATATAAACGTTCATAACATATAGTTTAAAAGAACTCGGAATATGGAAGCACAATTCACGTGCATTGATTTTAGAGAAGGCTTATTAAAATACAAAGGCTTTGAACAATAATTTTATATCATAAACCTTATGAAAAAGATCTAGATAACTAATTTATTTAAAGTACACCTAGTTTAAAATGTTTGTCTGTGTTAAACGTGAAATCACACTTAACCGTAAATGAAAGATTTAAAAGCCAAAGTTATAGGCTGGAGCTCAGGCGCTTTTAATTGCTATTGTAGCATTTTAATAGATAGATAGGAAATTAAAATATTACAGAATTGTTTCTCATTCAAAAGGAGAATATTGGAAAATGCTTTTCAATAAGCATTTTATGTACCGAGTTTCATCTGCTTTAGTTGAAGGACTCGTAAGATGCATACTTTTGTTATAAATTGTCCCCGCTTAGGATATGTATCTTGTTGAAAGTGACAAGATAAAATCTCGGTTCGAGTCAAGTGCTAACTATGCTAACTTCTGAACGTGAGAGACATGTGAGATACTGTATTTTTGGAATAAATTTTAAACCTCCACTTTTACTCCCTTTAGGATACACATTTTAATAAAAGTAACACGATAAAAAATGGGTTAAAGTGATAAATATGTTCAAAAATTCATTTTAAGTGGTTCAGCCAAGAACAGAATATACCAAGTTTTATTTTCCTAACTTCAGAGACTCCTGACACACTCATTTTGACATAAATTTGGTTCCTCTGTGGGATACCCTTTTTATCAAGGTAATACTATTAAAACCCACTTTGAGGTGGGGACTATGTTCAAAAATTGATTTCAAACGGCTCAGTTTATTATGAATATATACGTACTAACATTTTGGTTAATGTAAAAAGGATACGAAATGCATTACCACGATAGGTACAATTCTGAACAAAAAGTTGTGAATATTGAATGTGAAATTTGTTCAAGTTTTCTTCTCAAGTCTCCTGTACAATATATGATATGATTAAATCAGTATGTTGTCAAAATTTTTAGCCCATTAATTGTAATTTAACAAAATATACTTTGTTCAAATTTGTATTAGTAAAATCCTACCATCATGTGAATTAAGACACATCCGATTTGGGCCCAGAACAGTCAGAAATATCAAATTTTATTTCTCTTCGAAGCATAATAAATTTGATTTTCCTAATCGATTAAAAAAAAACACTCGAATTAAATTGCGATTTAAATGAATAAACTCTGATAAAAAAAAAAAATCCTTAAATATTACTAGTACACACTCTATTCCAGAAAGAGAACTGACCAAAATGATCTTATCCAGACGCTGACATTCGTTTGGTGTGATTAAGGAGAATTATAAGAGAATTCAGTCTTCTGCAGAGCAACTTCATCCGATTTTCTCACGGCGAAATTATAGACAAGCACAGTACATCGTATCAGCCCAACTTTTGAAGTTTGAATACAAACTGAACAAATCTCGGTTAATGCACTGGTTGTGTTCGATAGGCAGGCTCCTTTTACTGACTATTGCCCGGCATCGGAGTTTCCGTCGTAGTTGGACCATGGGTATTGCATTACGCTTCTCTTTCTTTCTTTCCACTGGCCGGGAGACATTTCGGACTCGGCGATGGGAAATACGCCGCTTAAGGAGTCCGAAAGCGCAATAGTCCATTAGGCTGACATTTGGACTTCTGACTAAATTTCAGTCCACACATATACATATATGTGTAGAAATTTCTGGTATATATAGAAGAATCTAATCGTGTCTTGTCGGAATGTTATTTCCGACTGCAAATTCTAGCCCATTTACCTAACGAAGCTCGATGGAGCTCTAAGCCAATGTGGAAGGGATACGATGGCCAGATTCTTTCGTCCGTGGTTCAAAAGGATGCATAGAAAGTTAAGAAATGTAGGAGCAGAGTTTGGGTGGAACAAATTGAGAATTAAATTTACTTTTACTATCTACACAGATGTTCACTTATACATGCCAGCTAATTTTTCTCCAAATAGTATTATCGTAAACCCAGATTAGTCACATTTTGTACTATTTTTCAGGTTATAAAATCCTGTGAGTCAGTAATTAGTCCTGGCTTAAAGCTCATTGACGTACAAAAACTTCATCAAATTCTTATGGCTGAACTGGCCGCTATTCAAGGAAGTTCAACAGCTGCTCAACGAGACATGATTATGAAAGAAGTCCAGGTATAGTTGTAATTTAGTGTAGTATTATAAGTTTTATTATTATGTTTTAAAATAAAATATTCCTCTCTCTCTCTCTCTATATATATATATATATATACATTCTGAATTTTAATGAATTAAATTTCACTGTATATATACATTAAAAAATAATTAAAATGCATGTTTGGCACATTGTTTCTGATACTGTGAAGGTGAGTAGATTATTAGCCGTAAATAAAATGTAATGACTATCCTAGTATTTACAATTTGCCTTATATATCGGCGGCTTTTACATAAAACACACGCATACACACATTATATATATATATATATATATATATATATATATATATATATAATCAGTCTCTTCTTTTTTGCTGAGGCAACAGTGAATTCGAACAATTATCTAGACAAAGAAAATATGGGAAAAGAAAGTAACCATGTTGCAGCAATATCCCTTGTCCTAACTGTCACCCCAAGCCATTCTCCAACAAAACAGAGATCCATACAATTCTTCTCACGTCGTCGTAAATTTCCTCAATGATCATTTCAACGGAAGATGAATTAGAAGAGGTTCAAAGTTCATAGCCTGGCCCCCACAATCATCAGATTACTGGGTATTGTTGTTTCTTATGGATATTTGTTAAGGACTAGTTTTATTCTACTCATGTTCATGATCTGGGTGAGATGCGTGAAAGAATTATGGTTGCAATAAAGCAACATCACTACACAGATTTTGTTTGGATTGAGGCGGGATACCGTTTTGACATTTGGCGCGCATCTAACGGTGCACACTTAGAATTTAGAATTTTGTTAGTATTATTGTTAGAATTTTGAAAAGAAAGAAAAAAAAACCTTTCCGAGTAGTTTGTAAGTAACAAATTTGGACTATAAATCTTTGTGAGCAAAAGAGCCACTTTCATTTGTTGTAATTCTAAGTAATATATAAAACAGCAAAATCTTAATATATTTGTTCCAGAAATTTGCAAGTTTCTTTTCATTAATAATTTAACAACCTGACCCTCACGTTGCATTGTGATAACGTGAATGACCTTGGGATTTTATTTATTTTTTGTTTTAAATGGTTAACAAAATTACCTGCTAGCAGGATACTAATGTTTTTGTTTATCATATTGGTTCAAACAAGAAGAAAAGCGTTGTTTATATTTTATATGAAGCAAATCGTAAACTTCTCTTCGCTTAAATTGAGCGGATCTGGGGAGGACAATAGTAAGTGCCACTTTCAACGAAATTGAGTTGTTAGTTAGGTGAAATGGGTAGAGATTGAACCACAGAACAGTGTGTAGGTAGTTTAAGTTGTGAATTGTACCTATATACGGCAGGGAAGCTTGTTTAGTATGTGTCATTGCATTGCATTGCATGGGAATGTTGAACTTTCTTTTCGAGTTTTAACGAAAGTTAGAAAATGATACGGTTGTCTTCCCCGAACCACACAATTATGCACATTTTTGTATTGGGGCACAAAATTATGATAATTTGTTTATTGAACAAATTCCCAGATGCAGCATAATTTTGCCATTTTACACAGGGAAAATAAAAAACATAAATTACTTTCCTAAAGACGGTAACTTAAAGAAAATTTACTTTCCGAAAGACGGTAACTTAAAAAGAAAATTATTTTTTCTAGTATTCTTTCCTTATTAATTTAGTGATTTTTAGATTAGTATCTACGAAAAACATAATACAGTACTCTATTTATCTTACAGGATGTCTGTTTGTATGCACTGAAAATCAACCAGTGCAGAGAAAGAGCTGCTGCATCAATACGCTACATGGATGGTTGGGAACAAGTTACTGAAGTTCTGTTTACAGTGGCTCCTCCAGACGTATTTACGTACGAATATCGCCACCCGTTGTTACTTGCAGTTATGCAGAATCTTTTAAAAAAGGTGTGTTGGTTAAATGATAAGTTTATGAATAATTTTATTATATTTCATTTTGAGATAAGGTATCTACGTGAAAATTATTAATGAAACCACACTGAAAAACTAAATATATTGTAATGTATGATAGAAAAGTGGTACATCGGTTTTCCCCCCTCACCTTCTTACTATAAAAGTTTCTATGCAAGTTACGTACACTGAGTTACAAATAAGTAATGTTTCTAATAATCCTTTCTCTCTGCCCAGAGCAGCGCGGAAGTCTTATGGCATATTGACTAGGAATCTCCTGCCCAGTGGAGTGCGGAGATTGGGAAGGAACTTATTGCCCATAGCAGCGCACAACAAATAATCTGCTCATCAGCACTTCAACCTTTCCCCCAGCTTTGATTCAAAGAATATACCTTCTTATTATAATACCACGGCTAACCAGCCGTGGAACAATTCCTATAGTCCTTAAGGAAGTGCCTAGTAATGTACACACGATCCTTTTCCAACCATACAGTCATCCTCATGGATGTTATTATACTTGAGAAATAACGTCTCGAGACTAATATAATTATCAAATCTAATAACAGTATGTGATATTTTCACTTCAGCAGCTTTCACTCGGGGCTGCGGTAGCTCAGCGGTAGAGCACTCAGCTCTGTTAGGTGGGGTCCCTGGTTCGATCCCAGCTAACGCCAAGAGGGCTTTGTAGTGGACAGACACCGCGTGCGTGGGTTTGCTCGGGATTTTATAGTTTCCTAGCACTTCCTTCTTCCACCATTTTCATTCATTCTCATTATCACCGTCTCTCTCAGCCTAGTTGCATACATGTGGAACGTAAAACTAGTAATTTCATTTCATTCGTTTCAATAGCTTCTACCCTCATTACATGCTGAGTTGAGTTGATTTTGAGTTTAACGTCCCTTTCAGCAGCGAGGCTATATGAAACGGGACCTACTGATTAATGTGGAATCCAAACCACATGAGCTCCCGCTTGAATCGAACCCGGGTCTCCCACGCCAAAGACGCGTCGTACGCTAACCGCTTAGCCCCGAAGGAACTGCCTCACTAGATGCAACGTTCCCTATATTCTTGCTCATTCGGGGAACGTATGTGTCCCACCACGTTATTGTTCTCAAAAACTATCTCAGGATTTTCTCGTCAGCACTCGCTAACCAAAGGTACCCTTCAACCGTACCAAGGAACAGTTGGCATGCCAAACCCCACCGAAAACAAAAAAGTCTGCTACTCTTAAAATTTTCCACTCCGAACTTCGTGGTATATGTGTAATTGGTGACAGAAATTTAAAACTTAACTTTACATGTTATTACTACTGTTACTCGAACACTTACTACTATTGTTAACTACTAAGACTAGTGTTACTAGTAACCAAACTTATACTGTACCAAACTAAATGAAAATAACATAAATACTGGTGATTGTAGGTGCCTACCTTGTTATTCATATTTTTTGGAGCTCCTCACTGCTGAAGAAAAGTTATATTTCCCAGAAAATTTTGTAGAAACATTGGCAAGTCACTTTCATCTGAATACATATTTCAACCATCATAATCTACCATCTGATCATAAAACTTTCAGTATATTAAACACTCGTTTGACATGAATATTACTGACTGATATCGCGAGAATATATTGCATTACTTTGATTATCTTTGGTACATTTGCTTTCTCAAAAGGCACTCCATAATCCGCAACAGTTATTACTATCCTTCTCATCAAGTGTTATAGATTTCTAGTTCTGGTTCGAGTTATTTCCCTTTCGGGAGATTTATAAAGAAAGTCCCAGCCTTATAGCCCAGTGGACTGCTTCACTAAATTTGTTTTAATTGTTTTTGAAAACGTAGATTGTTCCAACATGGACGAATTCGCCTGTTCTAAGTAAATTTCTTTTTACACTATTGGTAAAATTACTTGAGGGTTAGAGGCTCAGGACATATAAAAAAGATGTAATAATATATAAAAATTGTAAAGAAATTAAATTTTGTCAAAATTTAAAATTATGAACAAATTCACAATTGCATAATTGTAAGAGCATGACACTCCAGGTGTAAAGATGTCCGTCGCCATCTTGTTCTCTCAGTTATTGTACGGTTTGTTTCCATCGAAACTAATTTTATTTTCCACCTTTGTTAAATCATTATATGAAAACAATATTGTTTACTCGTAATAATACAGACGCAACAATGAAAGCAGTTTAAACATGTCTTTCTGTTACAATAAAAATCTAATTCTTGTAAATAGTAAGCAATCGCAGCATATATAAGTTGTAAATGGCGTAGATAATTTAATATTTAAGCTCGCAGATTTAATCCGTTGGCCGCTAGATCTGTAGAATGTATTTGCAATCTGGGCACTCAGAACGTTACCTAGAGATCTGTCAACCTCACCCAGGCCATCGGTTTTCTCTAGTTCTTCCGTTTTCTTCCAGTTTCATTCTATGAATTCTTTTATAATTATTCACTTCTATTAATCACCAATCTCCTTTAGTCCATAAGCTATAACGTAAGAAAAAAAAAAAAAAAAAAAAAAAAAAAAAACACCTCCATTTCCTACAGTAACTAATGAATCTTGCTCGTCTCATACTCACCAGTTTATCTAAAGCCAAAATGCCTTTCACGACCTACCCTAGGGCTGAATTCCCAGCTGGAGCTCGTGTGGTTCGGATCCCTTGTTAAGTTGTAGGTCCACGCCTCATATAGTTGCTGAAAGGAGACCCTAAACTTGTATCAAATCCGTCTCACCTTAATAAAATGCTTGACCGAAGGTTGCCCAGCCTCCACATCCACATTACGGGTATTATCCCGCTAAAAGACCCTATATCTCCACCGAAGAAATGCCAGAAACCTAGATGTAAAGGCTGTCCGATATTTGATACTAGTTCGACATTCCAACAACTCATCTCGAAAACAACATACGCTTTCTGCCATTCCGGGAGTTGTGATTCTGCAACCTAATTTTTACCCTTTAAGGAACCCACTGTTCAGCCTTAAACATTAACGGAACTCCAACTTCTCGTATGATTCTCATCAACAATCACCGAGACTCCATCAGTGTCAAATTCTCATCAGCTTGTTACGGAACACAAAACTCATCACAATAGTACGTTTGACCACACTTTCTGCGTAAAAATTCTTAAAATTCTTCTCCCTAGACTTTTCAGAAAGTGATAGGAAAACCTACCATTCTGTCTGTGAATCGCCCTGTCGTCTTAATCGTTTTCGCCCATCTCATTGCACTGTTTCTCATACATTGTTTTTTATTATTATCTTTGCTAAATCACAACGAATAACGTTGTATACATATTTCATGGAATTCGAGAAAATTTGTTCTGGGCATTGTTCCTCCCAGAGACCAGTTTGCCAGCACTTACTATAAGGAGAAATGAGTCTTTCAGTATGTGTCAGTCATACTCCGTACAGCACTTTATTCCACTGGTAATTGAGCACATTCTAAAATGTGTTATGGATATTTATTCTATGAGATGCTTCAATTATTTATTATTATTTGTTAATTTTCAGTTGTCACTCCATTTTCCCTGATATACATCGACCACCATAGTGGGTAGGCTAATTGTAATGTCTGTAAATAAGTGCTACTAACAGTTTGAAAGTCGTCGGACAGCACTACAAATGTAGTTGTGTGTGGATTACAGTCTGTATCTACAATGCAAGGACGTTGCCAGGGTACACATATTGTGCAATTACGTGACTTCGAGCGTCTCCGCGTAATCTCACTGCGACGGGTCAAGTGCTCGTTCTACAGAGTTACTGCTCGCGTGGGTTCGTGACGTGTCAATGGATGATGGGAAGCACACAGGCTTCTCACAACAGATGTAGCGCACGACGCATTGGGGACCATCTCGATAGAAGAATCCGACCGACATGATAGCGACTGCCAGTGCAATCAGAGCCACTGAGCGCCTTCCCGCTGGCCTTCATGTCTGACACTATAAACAATGACTGTTGGAAGCAGGTCTACATTGACGCGTTCCCACTCGCACGATTACCTCCGGCACCTGCTCATTGCTAAAAACGTGTGGCCAGGCCGTTAGAAGGCGGCAATATTTAGCAATGAAAGCCGTTTCTGTCTCTGGCAAAGGAAAGCTAAGTGCTTGTTCGTAAACGTCCAAGTGAGCAGAATAATCCAGGATGTGTTTGCACTTACCAAGCAGGTGGCACGGCTGCCATTCTAGTGTAGATGGCATTAAACTAACATCTCACTCGCCTTTGGTCTTTAGGAAGTAAGCTATTGCGTCATACATTCGTGAAGTCGTTAATCCCGTCTTGCGACCTTGCCTGGACACAGTGTGACCCATCTCTCAACAAGATAACGCGTTTTTCCATGTCGCTAGGACATACAAACGGTGCTACTGGTGTATGCCTTCTATATTGAGATCCTAGATCGTCGAGATTTAGCCCATCGATTAAATGTTAGACATCGTGATACGGCGCCTTACCGCAAGCCGGGAACGGTAAGGAACATCTCCCAGCTACGCAAAGAACTACAGTGAGTTGTGATACAATATTCAAGACGGCCATTTAGTATCTCCATAAATAGCTATATACGCGAACAACAGCTTGTTTGTCCGCTCGGGGTGGCTACATATGGTAAGAGGGTGACTCGGTAGTGCATGCGAAAGAATAATTTCGAGCTCCTAAGTTCATACCATTTTAGGTGTTTGTATACACATCTTGATATGATAAATGCTTGCTAAAACCGGAACTCCCCTCGCGTACACCACTGAGGTGAGTAGACAGTGATTTTCCTTTTTAACACTTACGTTATACTTAAGTAATTAATAAAGAAGAAATTAAATGTACCGCAAAATGAATTGGAGAAGAACATTGATAGAGATTCTTTTGACCATGTTCTTTAACATTCATTAATTATTATTGATATAAATGCATACTAAATCATTTAAAGAATACTTAACTGTGTGCTTTTTCGAGAAAACGTATTTATTAAATTGGTTCCATTTTAATTTTGCTGAAAGCTTCCTTACCCATAATAATAGATAAAGAGGACAAGTTTGAATAGAAAGGTTTAACGGTATCAAGTACAAATATTTCATCGATCACTTGAAAGAGAAGCGATACAGATTATTACTAATCTTTTGCTGCATGTGTAGAAATCTTGCAATTTATATATATATATATATATATATATATATATATATATAAAATTTAGGGTACAAGGCTTTTTCTTTACTTTCTATTTGCACCAGAAGAATAATAATACTTACTTGTGTAATTTGGTTCTGTTCGGAGTATAGTATAGCCTCGATTATCCGAGTTCCGGCTAACCTAGTTCTGAGTTAACCGGGGTGATCCTAAAATAAGAAAAGAAAGAAAAAATGTAAGAGCCACCGACTCGCATTTTAAATGGTGCGCCTTGTAGTGTACGAGAAGAAGCCGAGGAGACGCGGCAATTGGTATAAATTAGCAAAAATAAGAAAGAAAAAAAATCGAGAACGGTTCGTATGCCCAACCCCGGAATCACTAACATAAAGCTCTAAAATGCACTGCTAGCGAGCCGCTCTTGCTGTCATGTACGGAGAATGTAGTCATTCTTTAGCTAGTTCTTCTCCGTTATATAAATATTCACGCTCCTGTGGGTAGTAATAAAACAACTTCGCAAACATGTATGCTGCTGTCAGCAACCATCTTCGAAATTTCAGGATTGTTTCAGAATATTGTGCTGTATTTTTTTTTTTTTTTAAATATTTTTTTTATTGATTTACTTTGATGTACGTGTAGTTCAAATAAAGTTCCTTCTGATGAAAATGTATGAAATTTATGATTTGTTGTTTTCATTTTCTTAATTATTTATTACAGGTTGTTTCAGATCAAACTATGCCTGAGATAGCATTCCAAGCATCAGGGGTAATTCTACTTCTTATGGTCAACCTGAGACATTGTTACACAGTTGGCCTTAGGGATTCTAAGTTCGATTTAGATGCTTCATCATCTTCGGATAATATTGTGAATCCTCTGGTTGCCTTGCAGTCGAATGCTGCAGCACTGAAAATAATATTATCTAAAATATTAGAATGGATATGTGGTACAGGTAAATGCTCTATTGTAGTATATGAGTTGTTTTTCACGTAAGTGTAAATAGTTTTTTTTTTCTTGTTGTTGTTGTTGTTCAGTAGGTCATAATAAGATGATTATACATATTAAACATAATTTGTATTTTGTGTGACGTAACGGATTTATATATCAAATAAGATAGAGATCTAGTAATAAACCTTTTTAAAATTTAATAATATAAAATTAGTAAAACATTCTTCATGAAAATCGTCAATTGGTTGTCAGCCTCCTAGAATGTCTATACTTCCGTCTTATTGTGGGTTATGGAAGAAAAATCTCGTCCAGTTCTTTACCAGGAGGTAATGTCCCTAAGATCGATGACACATTCCCGCTCTGGATGGTGATGCTGATACGTTGGAAAAAGAATCCAGTAGCTCGGGGATCACCAGTTTTGATCGCTATTCGATTACCAACTTCATTAATGAAATTAAATCCTTCGTGACCCCCAAGACCCATTGGTTTCTATTGCTACAGACCAATATTTGTCCAATAGGTGTGTATTTTAGTCTTTTGTCTGATTCTCCGTGAGCGGCGACGAGACCTGCCTGAATTGAAGAATGGGGTATGTTGGAAGGAGCAAACGTATCGGAATATGTGAAATCCCAGACTAGTGCTTTTCCGTTTTTCCACGGTACCAAGGTCATGCCGTCAGGCCTTTTACCATCAGAGCGGCAACAACCATTTGGTTCTTTTATTGAAGGAACTCCCACTGATACGAGGGCTCTACAAATGATGTCGTTCACATTAATGATGTCGAGATTGTCTTCCCGCACTTTATTACATGAAAGACCATGTAATCCTTTATTATCAACATATACGTTGCAAGCAGGACAGTAATGAGGCTCATAAATAATAGCACCTAAGCGCAGAGCTGTAGCAATACGAAAGCTCTCATTAGAAGGGTGTAGGCCGAGTATGTGAGAAGGTGGGGCTTGAAGCCATGCTCCGTTTTTGGAGGAGGAGACAGCTAACAGCCTGGCTTTGTCAAGTGGGTTATTGATGATAGGAGTGAAGATAAACGAAGCTTCACTATAGGTTCATCCCAAACAGACTGGACATGTCTTTTGTCGTTAGATGAGGGATCCATTCCAACCAGACTAGTCCATTTATCGATGCATTCTTGTACATCTCGAGTCGAGTCTAAGTCAACCTCCTGTTGAAAAAGAGATCCAATTAGTTCTCGTGAGCCATAGAATGATGTGAGGAAAGAAGGTATGGCGATATCCATGGCTTGACGAATCCCAAGGCCTCCATTCTCAACTGGTAAGGAAATTTGTAACCATGAACTGTCTTTCAAAGAACAGTTTAGAATGGATTCCAGTCCTGTTCTAAGAGTGTGGTCGAATTTGTCAAGTAATTTATCATCCTGCCAAGAAGGGGAGCAACGGAGGAAATATAGTAATCTTGGAAGTGAGTGTGAAGCTCGTAGTAAATAATAAGCGGTGTGTGCAGAAATTTTGGATAATTGAGAAAAGAAGAATTCTAATTTTGATATCTTGTCCAATAAAATTTTGCTCTTTTATTCGGCAGAGATGGCAGCGCCTAAAAGTTCCGCATTGGTAGGTGATAAGAGGTGCAATAATACAAACATGAAATAATAAAAATTGGCAATAATACAAACATGAAGAGGCAGTCGATTTTCAGTTTTTGTGTGTGATGGCTGATCGCAATTATGTTAAAAAGAACCTTTAATAAATCATATTATTTTGATTTTGTGTTTTCTGTTTTGTTGCAGTGAGAACTTTGCAGAAAGTACGTGCCAATTTGTATGGAGCTTTACTTAACTACTTGCACATAACGTGTATGGCTGAGGAAGCAGAGCAGAAGAACATCAATGCAGACACTACATTTGATTCGCGATTGGATGTAGTAGGTCCACACTCTCGGGTTCCCTTCAGCCTGCGACGAGGGAATTTGGAAATAATCTCCAAGTTTGCAGAGAGACTTGTGGCTATTTTGTGTCACGATTGTTCAGGTGGACATGATATCTGCAAAGTGAGTATCTTTTTAGTGTATACATTTTGTTTCCCAAAATATACTTAAGGCTTGTAATTTAAATAAAATTGACCAAAGAAGCACTTATTATCACTAATCTTTGTTATAGTTTCGGTAAAATATCGTTGACTTTATCAGACAAATTATATGATAATGTATCTGATGAAGTCAATGATATATTGCCGAAAAAGAAACACAGATTAATGACATTCTAGTAACACTGATGTGATCAGAATTTAGTTTTATTTAAGTTATATGTAGTTTCGAAACTAGAATGAGTGGCGTTAAGGCCTGTCAGTTACATGTTTTCCGCTTTCTGAGTAATCAACTAATAAGGATTTCAGGCTCCCGAATAAGTGCCAGGATATTTTATGTTAACATATAACGAAGGCTCGAAAAATCTCAGGCACCAAAAATAAGAGGTTCGCAAGTAGTTTTTTCTTTTTTTTTAACGTTACTATTTCGAGTTTTTATTTGTCAGTAGTTTTAATTTTTGTTCTTGGATGGATTAAAAATAAATTACAATAAATTCATTATAAAGTTCAAAGTTTCCAATTTACCTTGAACCTCAAAAATATTTAATTACAGTTTTATTAATTTATTGTATTTGTATTTGTTGAGGCTCCTACTTTTCAGAACTAGTGCTTGGATGTACAACTCTGACTATTGCATATGAAACCTAGATTGTTACTCACTGGGAGGTATGATGGAGTCTCTTAAATAACCAAGATAAAATACAAATGTTTTATAATTAAATAAAAGTAACTTAACATGTGACTGCGTCTTGTTAACACTGTACTAAACAGTTTCGACAGATACGTGTGTCTTCCTCGCTAGGTCGGAGTTGCCGCAAAAATATTTGATAAGTACTTAAATATTTGATCTTACAAATTCTACAAAATTATTAACGTTTCAATTACAGATTCTACAAGATTATTAATGTTTTACGGAGAAAATATGTTCAAAGATTATGGTCGACATACTAATCGATATATCTTATCGAGCTGAACAAAATGATTTGGATAATGAAAATTCTCATGCGTAATTTTCAAGTAGAGAAAAACTATTTTTATACCTAAAACTTGTGCGCCATCCACGCCACCTATTATAAAACTGATTCTGAAGTATCAATACTCTCTTCAAACTCTTCATTATAACACTAGCAAGATAACAGTACATAGCATGGTTAATAGGATGTAGCCCAAAATGATTATTAACCTTCATCTTTAATTTTTTCTTATCTATAATATTACCCAAAGGTAAGACATGTGCCGATCGATACATCATATTGAGTTCAACTAAATGACATGCTTGAGGGTAAATTTTCATGCGTAATTTTCGACAAAAACGAATTTTTGTGGCGTTAAAAATATGCCGTTCGTTGCCAAGAAGAATTGGTAGTTTTTTATTTTGCTTTAATATCATTTATTTATTTATGTACTATACCGTATACGTAAAAAATACACTTTGAGTACGAATAGTAGATTGTATGTATTGTCGTTTGTTTTCTTTTAACGGTGACACACGTACTCTAACAGTGACATACATACCTCTAATACTAACACACAATCCTGACAGTGACGTACATACCCCTAATAGTAACTCACATAATCCTAACAGTGACATACATAATCCTGATAGTGACACGGATAATCCTAATAGTGGCACACAATCCTAACAGTGACATACATACTCCTAATAGTGACACATTTAATCCTGACACACACAACAGATAATCCTAACAGTGACATACACACTCCGAAGTGACCACAAAATCCTAACAGTGACATATATAATCCTAATAGTGACACGTAATCATGACAGTGGCACAGATAATCCTAATAGTGGCACACACAATCCTAACAGTAACATACATACTATTAACAGTGACACATGTAATCCTGACAGTGACACAGATCATCCTAATATTAACACACAATCCTAGTGGTACAGATAATCCTAACAGTGACATACACACTCCTAATAGTGACACACACAATCCTGACAGTGACATATATAATCCTAATAGTGACACACACAATCTTAACGATAACATACATATGTAATCCTGACAGTGATACGGATAATCCTAATAGTGGCACACACAATCCTAACTGTGACATACATACTCCTAATAGTGATGCATGTAATCCTGACAGTGACACCGATAATCCTAATAGTGACACACACAATCCTAACAGTGGTACAGATAATCCTAACAGTAATATACACACTCTTAAGTGACCCACATAATCCTGACAGTGACACACTCCTATCAGTGATATACATACTCCTAACAGTGACATACACACTCCTCCTGTGAAACATATTCCTAATAATGACACACACAATCCTAACAGTGGCACAAATAGTCCTAACAATTTCATATACACTCCTAACAGCGACACACTCTAGGAGTGTGTCACTCCTAATAGTGACACACAATCCGAACAGTGACATACATATTCCTAACAGTGACACAGATAATCCTAACATTAACATATAGATTCGTAATAGTGATAACTACTTAATGACATTTTAAATTTTTGTGGTATGGGAAGGGCTCCGAGGAAGACAGAAGTATCTCGAATCTGTGCAGAACAATTTTAACAAGACTCAGTCCCTGGTGTATATATATATATATATATCGAATTATTTAGAAAGATGCGTCTCTCATTAAACCATTAGGGAGATGTTCTATATTGGCTTAATATATATAGCATTATTAAATTAAAGGTGTAGTATCATCTGATGAATGTCGTGTTCTTGCTAAACAAAATATTGTATGTCAAGAATTACGGTATATAATCTCCTTTCCTCACATGGTGTTTATTAATATATTTTAAATATTTCAGATGCAGGCATTGTCTTGTTTAGACATGTTGATTGAACTTGATCCATATAATACATGGGTATCATTTTTATCTACAAGGGGTTACTTGAAACATCTCATTGATAGTATTCGAGACGATGATCGAAGGCTTATAGCCATGTTGGAAGTGCTGCCTGAACCACTGCGTCCTTTATATGTGTATGAGTCCAAAATGGTAAGTGTACACAAAGTTTTATATTTTATATTCATTCGGAAGTTTGTCGTAGTATCGAATTTTTTGGTGTTCCGTTGAAGTACAGGAATGGGAATCTTGATCCACTCCTCCTTGCAGGCTTTGTTGAGGCCCGGACAGAGGTGACACGATGAAATGCAAATGTTTTTTTCAATAGGCCGAACCCTCGAAAATACATAGAACTGCAATCAGGTGACTCCACTGGTATGATCAGGAAGGGAATAGCCTGGATGCAGGTGTCTACCGCCATCTGTTGCAGAAATCTTTGTGTGCAATAGGATGTATTTGATGAGGCCTTATGCATGTGCATACAGACTTGATTTATTGCATTTTCATACAAACGGGGCAGATCTTACATATGAATCGGTATGAGAATATATTGCTGATAAAATGCGGAGTTGAATTTGCAGTTTTTAGGTATCTGCCAAATCGTGAACTTGTCTTCATAACAGTATCCCGCGAGAACCAGAAGTCGCTTCGAGAAATTTGCTTTGCGTTGACAGATAAAGTCAAACTTTATTTTATTTTATTTTTTTTTTGGGGGGGGGGGGCACAATCCGATAGATAAATCCATACTTCATCGAATGTGGCAACGAACTTGCACGTTTCCTCGAATAGATAATGTTCGTAGAGGCTCCTGCATCGAGTCTCTCTCTCCCTCTGATGGGCCGCAGTGAGTCACGACTTTAAACACCATCCGGAGCTTTAATTTGCAATGCAGGTTGCGGTTCACAGTTGACTGTTCCACTTGCAATCATCTTTCCATCACACGTTGTGTAGGAGGGTTTCCTGCAGGGCCATTCGGCGCAATTTCCGAGCTACAGGTGGAGTCACCGCAGTACACGATCGTTTTCTACTTCTCTTACTGGCTGAACGAAATGCTGGAACCTCGTGGTGTTTATGTCGATTATGTTCGATGGTCATTGATCCTAATGCACATCAATGTTACCTGTACTGTTTTGGAATCTGTGTCACGGAAAATTTAGTATAAAAAAAGTACTACCGCACACAGTGGGTCCAAAGCACTGAATTTTTGGCAAAAAGTAGGAATGCGCAATATGAAGCAGAAAATTATAAGAAAACCAGTTAATTCGGTGTGTGCAGTGGCTACAATAATGTACTCAATATGTAGAAGAAAGATTTGGACATAAAATAAATTTTCAAGCAAACAAAAACAACAAACAAACAAACAAAAAAAAAAAAAATACATTTTAGGTGGCACGCACCAATATGCACTATATGAACATGTCTTTGAAAGTGTAAAAGAAGATCCTTGGACTGAAATGTTTGTTATTTCGACATTATTTCATCAAAAATATATAGAGTTTTACATTGCGAAAGGAAATATTCCTTATATTCGCGCCTAAGTTATAAAATTATATAAAAGATTATATGATTGGCATAAGCACGCACGTGGGTAATATGCTTTGATTTGGCAATTTACCATTGGCTGACATTCTTGCGCGTGAACGGAAAAAGTGTAATTATACAGTTCACAACTGAAGAATAGTAAAACTAAAAAAAGTTCTTGCTTCTCAAAATTATTTCAAAGTTGTTGAGGATCCGTTATGACAATCAAGATGCAAGGACGCTTCAATACGTAAAAATTATCACAAGTTCTCAATATAAATATATTATCAGATATATTAAATATATCATGATTTACACGCATTCGTAACCTGTTCAGGTTGTTTCATATATTGCATCGTGCAGTACGTGGGCTCATTTCAGGGCTTTGATTGGAGCACTCTGAGCTGGAGCCAGCGGAGGCTCATTACAGTTGATTCCAATGTCATTTCTGTGCACGCATCACAAAAAAACAAAACACTGAATTGATCAACACCATTTTTAATATGATGCTACCTTATGGTCCATATATGGATTGTTTAGCAAACATTGGCGTTTTAAAATGTCACCACCATTAATCAAATATGATTGATAGAATTTAGTTCTGTTGGTAAATGCCAGAGAAGTATGACTACATGTTGGGTACAAGATAGGGTCTGGGGGCAAAATTCCCAAAATCGACTTACATTCAACTTTGTCAGTGCGTGCATGAGGATCACACATCTAATAACTTAACACTTGTTCTCACATTCATCCCAGCTCAATTCAAAAGCAGCACTACATCCAGAATGCGTTTTTCGTAAAACATTTTCAAGCGCCATATTTCCCAAAAGTGCAAATATGTGCAGGTTTCCTTTTTGCATACAGTAAAAACAATGTTTCCGTACAACATATTAAAAAATGACAGACATATTATGCCCAATTTTCTACTAAAATGCCATTCCATCGTTTGTCCATAGTTTATATGCTTTCAGTACCACAACGTTTTCCAAATATTACTATTTCATAAAGTAGTACTATTATACATCACATCAACATTCTAAATATACAAAACGATACATACTTGTAGGTCGTGTCACCATGTTTACCAGCCACTAAATATCTGTATGCAATGTAGGGATAGTCACATTTAAAGTCAACTCCCTATCTTCTGTCACTAAGCAGCGCCTCTCCGGCTTCGGCGGATAACCAAGTTTACACGTCCAGTGAGCTCATTGTAAGCTGCTATCACTTTCTTTCCTGCACACTATCTTATGTGTACACTATTAAGGTTTCATTATAACAAATTATATCGAGTCAATCTTCATTTTTCGAGTTTTTGCCAAGAATTGACTGGTTTGGCTCCACTGTGCGACGTAGTTTTCCCGGAACCTGTTCATCTTGGGGGTCATAATGCACAAACAGGGTGTCTGTCGGTCACGAAAGTCACGAATGTCACGAAAAAGTCACGAAATCAGAAAACGGTCATGAAAGTCACGAAATTTAGCTTTTGGGTCATGATTTTTTTTTTTAACTGTACAAATATAAGTACAGATTGGAAACTTTTGTTCCACAAAACGTCAAAATTCACTACCAAAAATGTCTTATGGTCGGGTTTAGACGTTACCAAATCGCAAGCAAAGTACGTGTCTATCGCATGGATGAAAATTCGACCTAATTCGCATCCAAATTCGCTCTTGAAAATGTTAGGAAATTTTATGATTTGGTAAAGAAAAGGTCACGAAAAAGTCACGAAATTTCATTTTGGAATTTTAGTAGACACCCTGACAAACCACACGCATCCGAACATAGCGCGATAGTAGAGGCCTTTCGCTTTCTCCTGCTGTTTGAATTATTTGGATTAGTCGATTTTGTGAACAGGGGTGAAGGTTTAAAATCGGACCTACATAATCGAATCAACCTTCTGTATTGCAGTTTTAAATGATATAATCAATAATTTGCTAATATAGTTCAGCAGCTTTATTAATTTTATTAGTTATATGTTTTACCAATATTACAGTATTCTATATTTTGTTATTGAAGGTGAAATCGATAAAAATAAATAGTAGTATATTAAAAAGATTACCGTATTTAAGGGATTAATTATAGGAACACTGTTATTTAAATCGGTTGTTCCCTACCGGTGTGTAGGGTGTGTCACGAAATTTTAGAATTTAAAAATCATGAAACATTTAATAATAAATTAAAATCAATTTTGAGACAGATTTTACGAGTCAACGCCACCAGCGGCAGGAACAGTGCTCAGTACAACATAGAGTCACTACTCTATAAAAAATTATAGACTTACACTATTATATTATTATCAATAAAAAAACAAGCAAATGTGTCACGATGTCATGGGAGTTCAGTAAAGTATGTCGTCAGTCAAAAAAGGTTGGGAACCATTGATTTAAATGACGTAGATAGATAATAGCTAACTTGTGTACAGAATTATAGCTATTGATTCGTCTGCTCTTTGTGCCATTTGCTTTGTCGTAAGAATAAAATGTTCTAATCTTCTTTTGTTTTCGTCAGTTTTGGGTAGTGTACATCATATATCGTCGGCGTTCAAGCAGAAGTCACTAACTCCAAAAACATACGAATGGAGTTGGGCACTTCTTCCAATACGAGGACGATATGCATGGTGAAATATATAACGTTGTGATACGTATTATGAGGCTAGATGTAGCAGATGACATTGTTATGCTAAGGATAACCACGCTTAGTATCACAATTTCACCTGCTACGTCTAGCCTGACAATGTTAGAACGTTGTATATTTCACCTTTGTATCGTTATCGTACTGGAAGAAGTACCTAATCCATTCGTTTTTTGGACTTATTGACTTCTGCCTGAACGACAATATATATACAATACCTTAATTTACTGAAAGCTTTATAAACTTCGTTAACGGTGGTGTATCCATTGCGTCTTTTTTTTTTAAATAACGGATCCGATCTTTGTTTCAGACTTTACTATGCCGTATAGCTTCATCTCATTGCGGAGCTGAACTTCTTTTAGAATATAGAACGCTAGCGTGTTTGTCGTCGATGGAAGTTTTTGGTCATCGGCCAGAAATACAAAGAGGGTAAGCCAAAACATCAACTATTAATTTTAGCAGTATGAATTTTAACTTTCAATCTGTTATGGTTTGTTTTTCCCTAATTCGCAACATTACGTAAAATATTTATAGTAGTATGCACTGACCCTTGCACTATGCGTTAACCTCTAAGTGTTAAGGTGCATAACAATGCCACTGATGAACTTGTTCTTGTTAATGTACTATTTAAACTTATTTGAATAATAGTAGATAGAATTTTCTACTATCATAACATTTTTTTCTTTCCTTTGAGGGAAATATAAGTTCACCATACCTCATTTGCTATTTTCTTAAGAATATCTCAGATCTTTGTTCTTATATTCGAAGTGAATAAATGAGATTGATTTCATGTGTGATGTATCTTACATTTGTTTTTGATTTTATGTGTAATGTATCTTACATTTGTTTTATTTTTTTTTCCATGTGTAATGTATCTGGCATTTGCTTTTTTTTATTTATTTGTTTTTCCTTATGTGCTAATTATTTTGTGTCTTATGTAATCTCAAATTGCACACATTTCATTCTTTCGTCAGGTAGATTTAGGATTTAATTTGTCGTGGATGTGTTTATTCTCTAGTTTTTCTTTTTCCTGTACAGCGTGGTCCGGAAGTGGGCGTACCCCCTAATTGGCATGTTCTGATGGTTTTAGGTTTTACCCACATTTCTTTGGTAACATTGTTTGGTATTGTCTGGGTGGTGTCTCAACTAGAAGTAAATGGTATCAAAGACACTGTTGTGATACAGCAGGATGGAGCACCAGCGCACTTCGCGATTCACGTGCACAATTAGCTGAATCAGATGTTTTCTGGCCGCTGGATTGGAAAAGATTATGCTTCACCAGCTCCCTTTGCCTGTCCTCCAAAAAGTCCCGATCTGACGACACCAGACAATGCTCTCTGGGGGTTTCATAAAGCAACAAGTAAAAAACACTCAACATCACACAACGCAGAAATTACGAGCAGCTGTGGAACACGCCTTCACCTTCGTGACTCCGGAGTATCTCAGCGAAACATTTACGAGAACTTGGCGCAGAATCAGCTGTGTTACGACATGGATAGTGATCATACCGATGTTTATGACTTTTAAGACTTCAAGGTAATTGTATACATTCTACCATAACTAACACTAATGTTGAAACTAAAGGGGGTACTCCCACTTCCGGACCACCCTATATAATGTAAAATAGGTAAAAATGTAGTAAAATGTCCTTATAAGAAGGATACATTTAGCATGAACGCAATCATGCTCATAATTCTAAAAGAATGTGTCCTGATATATGTGTTCTGTACCTGCTCGACTGTTGTAGCAGAATCAAAAAAGGCCTAAACCAGGTTGGTCCACAATCAGTAACCGATGACTAAGCTAAATGGAGAATCTATTCAAATAAAAGGGAAGTGTAATCACACAAATTCGTAATGTAGAGCTTAATCTCGAGATTTGAACTGTTCTTGTACCTAACTATAAGAAATAGCAAAGGAGATTATTTAAATGTGTGTGATGTGATCTAAGACTGTTACATGAATGAAAAAGTAACAGTGTGAAGATTTAATCTGTCCTCTCTTTTATTAAATGAATATCTTTCATTCCAAAAATACAATACAGTGCAATGAGTGTTTGTAAGGACAAACATTTGCTTTTCTTTTATTTTCTTATATATTTGTTAAAACTTTTTTTTCCTGTCCTGTTGCTTGTCGTACAGCAAGTTATATTAATGTTAGTTCTCAAACTTACTTTAGTATTTTATTTTTATTTACTTATTCGGAATACCTGAAATAAATAAAGATATGTTTTTGAATTAGAACATTTATCATTTAATGCGAAGTGATAATACAATGACATAACTGAAGATAGGTTAAAGTAACTAAAGAAATGTATATATATATATATATATATAATTTCTTACTGCCTATATAAATTGAGAATCCAAAAAGAAATTTCGTAGTTTGAATGTCACTTAAGGAAGGTCCTGGAATTCTGATGGTATGGAATAAATCAATCGTCAAATGCTGCCACGGTTAAGTTAGTTAAAATTCACTACACTTTGCTATTACATGTAGAAATAAGTTAAGAAGCACATAGTCGCGGATTTTATTGTTAGTTTTTGGATCAAAAGATCCAGTATATTTCAACAAAAATTTTCTTGTAGGCCTTATATCTGAAGAACTAGTCCTATACATTGTGTAGCCAAACCCGAAGTATCACTTAGCTCAGTATGATGTGCTTACTCCGTAGAAAATACGAAAACTCGATTTAGGGTCCGTTCAGAAATTTTGTGGCCTCTGATCCAAGATCTAATATATTTCAATCAAACATTTTCTTCTACACCTTATATCTGGAGAACTACATATAGTGTAGTCAAACTCAAACTATCAGTTAACTCAGTATGAGGTGCTTATTCCGTAAAAAAAATACGAAAACTCGATTGAGAGGCCGTTCAAAAATTTTGTGACCTCTGATCCAAAATCTAACTATTGGCTCAAATCACAATCTTTTGATCCATTTTTAGTTTTCCTAAAATTCCTGTTTTACCTCCTTTCTTTCTTCGAACCTTAACTAACTTAGTGTACGATTCTCAGCGCTTATTACCAAATTCCATATTGAGTAACACTACGCATTTATTTATTTATTTTGCAATTATTGAAAAGATCGAATTACAAGTCTCTATGTCAGTTCCAATGTATATGTAGGTTACCGTGTTAGTTTTCATTCTTATAACAAAATATATAGGCAAAGAACATCTGGTACTCTAGATGGACACCAGGTGGTGGTATCAGTAGGGTAGCTTGACTCGTATTAATGGGTTGTGTTATGAAATGAAACAATCTAATCTTATTACATTTAAATTGTGTTGTTTGTTTATTCAGTATAATAGCAAATATAAAGCGCGCCTCGTTTATTGATACTATTGCACTTATAAATAACATAGTAACATAGCT